>NC_082684.1:142916689-143264319 GCF_949987515.2 Delphinus delphis
GCTGTAAACGTACGTTTTTCCATGTTGCTCCCAATATTGCTTGATAATTATGGCATGTTCTTTTATTCAGTAGATAACTAAGAAGAAAAGCTTTGAAGAAACTTATGCTTTAGGGAATGTGCTAAAAGTAGTTAAGAATTTGCAGAGAGGGAGTTCTGAAGGGAGTGGTTTTTTTTTGAAGGTGTTTTTTTTTTAAATAGGTTTGCCGGATAGTGCTGCACTTTGTAAACAACTACCTTGAATTAATGTATTCTCTTAGCCTCCACCCTTATATTCTTTATCATTAGTTATTTGGAATTGAAAGGAATTGGCATGTGTTTTGCTTTGCATGCTTTCTTTAATTAGATAATTGCTGTCTACAGTATCTTTATAGTTGTTAATAATTTATATATGTTTAGTTCATCTTTAAAGTGATTTTTATTTCAAAGCAGTGTTTATCACTAGGTATGTTATCTGCAGTAAAGAGTAAGATCCTTAATGTGCTATTATCTTCTGTTCCTTTTTTCTTCCCTGTTTCACTGGTTCAATATGCAATCCGGTAATAAGCAATATTTTATAAAGATACTGAAATAGTTTTCTGCCTATGTGTTTTGTCTCTTCTTTCTTTAATGCTGCTGTAGTCATTTCCTGGAAGGATATTTTCCGTTAACAGCTTTGTCTTGGGAACAAACAACTAACATACAGTAGGTTTCCCCTTCCCCCATCTTTTGGTAAGGACTATGATACTAAAATTTCGAAAATCATTGCTTCATTAAAAATCAGCTAAAGTGCAATCTTAAAATGTAAATTATACCTAATCATTGGTGCTTGTGCTTTGACTAATGTCAATTTAAAATAGACTTTTGCATGTACACTTCAGAATATTATCAGTAATTTTCTGCTTTATAAGACTGATCAAATGAGAAATAATCATTGACTCGTTAACCACTTTCTATCTGGTATTATAATGTTTGGGGAATAATTTATGTGCTCAACAACAAAAAACATTGGCTCCCAGAGAGTTGCTTTAAGTAACCTATAGTGGTAACTGTCTGTCAAGGACAGTGTTGTAACTAGAATCTGGAAAGGCATTGTAGGGCCAGTGTACTAAGATTTTGATGGCTGTGTGAATTAACGTTTCTGAATTTGTGGATGTACGTTGTACTGCGATTAGGTCCTTTCTGAATTAAGCAATTCAAAACAAGTTAACCATGATTTCCAAAAAACAAAATGGCCTTATATCAAGAATAAGCCTTTTCCTCTATTACAGAAGAAATATTTAAAATTCCACACACAGGGAACTCTGCTCAGTATTATGTAACAACCTAAATGGGAAAAGAGTCACTTTGCTGTACACCTGAAACTATCGCAACATTGTTAATCAACTATACTCCAATATAAAATAAAAAGTTAAAAAATAAATAAAATTCCACAGAAGGTATAATAAAAAAATTCTCTGAACAATCTAATTCGATAGTAAAGTGGTTAACATGTAATTTGATTTTTATTTTATAAATAACAATCTGTGATTCAAAAACCTTTTATTTTGACAGATGATCTTCCGAAACCCAAGACTACTGAAGTTATTAGGAAAGGCTCAATTACTGAATATACAGCAGCAGAGGAAAAAGAAGATGGACGACGCTGGCGTATGTTCAGAATTGGAGAACAGGACCACAGGGTTGATATGAAAGCAATTGAACCCTATAAAAAAGTTATTAGCCATGGAGGTAATGGTTACCAAAGATTTTTCAGATTTTTTAATACAATATCAGAAATCTGAATATTTAAGAGAATCTCTCCTTTGAGGTATTACATAATTTTGAAAGCATAATAAACATCATGTCCTTTTAGAAATGTAACAGGTTTGAAGTAAAAGGCTAAAGCCAACATTTAAAAATTGTTAACACGTGCATACAGTAAGTTCAAAAGGTGTAAGAGTGTACGGTGAAAACTGTCTCCTTCCACCCTTATCCCTAGACACCCCTAAACTGGGACTTTCTCCCTTTTTTATCCATTTATAATTTATATACAGTGAGCTACTGTAATCCTTTTTTTGTAGCATTTGTATATTCCCTTTTTTTCCACCTTCATTGAGATAAAACTGACAAAGTGTGTAAGTTTAAGGTGTAAAATATGTTGATTTGATACGTTATATATATATTTTCTTTTAATTTTAATATTTAGTTATTTGGCTACCTCGGGTCTTACTTGCGGCATGTGGGATCTTTTGTTGCAGTACGTGGGCTCTTTCGTTGCAATGTGGGCTTCTCTTTAGTTGTGGCCCTCGGGCTCAGTTGTGGCATGTGGGCTTTAGAGCACGCAGGCTTAGTTGCCCCTCGGCATGTGGGATCTTAATTCCCCAACCAGGGATTGAAAATGCGTCCCCTGCATTGGAAGGTGGATTCTTTTTTTTCTTTTGCTTTCTTTTTTTTAAAAAAAGTTTTATTATTTATTTTGTTTATTTTTGGCTGCATTGGGTCTTAGTTGTGGCACACGGGATCATTCGTTGCAGTGTGTGGGCTTCTCTCTAGCAGTGGCGTGCAGGTTTTCTCTTCTCTAGTTTTGGTGAGCAGGCTCCAGGGCGCCTGGGCTCTGTAGTTGTGGCACACAGGTTCCAGAGCACATGGGCTCTGTAGTTTGCGGCATGCAGGCTCTCTAGTTGAGGCACGCGGATTGCCCCGCAGCATGTGGGATCCTAGTTCACTGACCAGGGATCAAACCCGAGTCCCCTGAATTGTAAGGCGGATTCTTTACCACTGGACCACCAGGGAAGTCCCTGGAAGGCGGATTCTTAACCAGTGGACCATCAGGAAAGTCCTTGACACATTATATACTGCAAGTGATTGCTACGATAGCATTTGCTAACACCTGTATCACATCACATAATTACCATTTCTTTTTTGTGGTGGGAACATTTAAGGTCTAGTCTACTCTTTTAGCAACTTTCAAGTACATAATACAGTATTGTTAACTATAGTCACTATGTGGTACATTAATCCCCAGAAATTATTCATCTTCTAACTCGAAGTTTTTACTTTGATCAACATCTCCCCTTTACCCCCAGCCCCTGGTAACCACCATTTTAGTCTCGGTTTCTGTGAGTTTAGCTGTTTTAGATTTCAGATACAAGTGACATACAGTATTTGTCATTCTTCTGTCTGACTTATTTCACAAGAAATGCTCTAATCTTATGTGTACAGTTCACTGAATTTTGATGAATGCCCATAGAACTATATACACTTAAAATCTACACCCCCAGACAGACAGAACATTTTCATTGCCCCAGAAAATTCTCTGGTTCTCCCTCTCAATGAATACCCTCTCTCCAATAACCACTATTCTAATGCCTACCCCGTGATTAGTTATGCTTGTTAAAGAATTTCATGTAACTGGAATCATAGTTTACACTCTGTCTACTTTCACTCAGCCTAATGATTTTGACATTTATCCATGTTGTTGCATGTATCCATAGTTCATTCCTTGTTACTGCCGGTTTGCTTATCCATCACTATTTTGATGGCCTTGTGAGTTATTTTCTAGTTTGAGCTATTATGATTAAAACTGCTGTGAACACTTTATTTTTTGTCTTTGCCATTCATTTGCTTTTGGCTTGGGGGGGGAGCTGTGTTGGGCTGCACACAGGTTTCTTTCGTTGCTGCGCTCAGGCTTTCTCTAGTTGCAGCGAGTGGGGGCTACTCTTTGTTACAGTGCACAGGCTTTTCGCTGTGGTGGCTTCTCTTGTTGTGGAGTACGGGCTCTAGGCACGGGGGCTTCAGTAGTTGCGGCTCGCAGGCTCTAGAGCGCAGGCTCAGTAGTTGTGGCACACGGGCTTAGTTGCTCTGCAGCATGTGGGATCTTCCAGGACCAGGGATCAAACCCGTGTCCCCTGCATTGGCAGACGGATTCTTAACCACTGCACCACCAGGGAAGTCCCCTGTGAACGTTCTTATACTCTTTTGCGCTTATAAATACAACCTGGCCCTTTAAAATATGAATCTTAATTTGCCTTAAAACCCTGAACAAATCATTTAGCTTTACCACAAAGTAGACAGTTAGTTCATTCCACATTTTTTTTTGGAACACCCACTTTGCATATTTATGGAATATATAAAAATAAGGCTTTGTTCCTTAAGAAATTTACAAGTCAAATAGGAAAAGCTATGAAGTGCAGTTATAACATCTATCAGTCTGACTGTCTTGTATGTAGAAGTTTACATAGTCACTGTGTAAATAGCACCAGAGTGTTAGTGGTAGTCAAAATACAACTCTATAGAGCATGTCATACTACCTGAAATCCTAATTCAGGACAGGGGGCCACATAGGTCAAGCAGATTGGGTTTTTCACATAGTCGTTTCTGCTTAATTTACTCTCTGCCAAATGCATTCTGTTTATTTCTGTAGTCTTCATTCATCTGAAAGCAAATCTCTTGAATATTTGCAGTTACATTATTCTGCCTAATTTAGTCTTACTCAGTGAAGAAAACAGGATAATATGGATCACGAAGTCCACAGACATGTATTAATTCATCTAGTTCATTGGAAGCAAGTTGTGAGACCTGCCTCATTGTTTAAACCTAACATTTTTGAGAAATAGCACTTTATTTTTTTAGGAGAACATAATTAGGGCCATTTTATCCTATTGAGTTACCACAAGGTGTTTTGTGACTAAGGGATTAAGAAAGGTAGTGAATATTCTAATGTACTTGAAATGTTCCTTTTTAGTGCATGTTTGTAAACAATAGGAATGAAAATTAAAGCGGAAGTATTTGTTGCTGGTTACAACTTAATATCTATATGAGAATTAAAACATTTATGTTTTAGAGATTGTAATTAAAACGTATATTTTAGTGCTGTTTTTCTTCACTTAGACTTAGGTCAGACATAATCTTTTCTTTTTAATACCCTAAAAGCTACAAAATGCTAGACATCATTGAATGTAAAACTATTTTTTAAAGAGCAACTACTTTAAGCAGAAGTTGCATAAGCATGTTTTATTGCAGATGTTGTATCTGGTTGGATTATTATCTACTTGCTAAAATAAGGCAGCTTTCTGAGTATGCTAATTTAAGTGGGTTTCTGGTTTTTATGCCCACTCTTTCCTCTTTAAATTTTATTGTTCTCTTTTTGAGAAGAGAGGATTTAAAGAGCTCTGTAAGACTATACAGGGTCAGAACAAAAAAAACCATACTTTTTGATTCAGAAATGTGTGGAACATGCACCACTATAATTTATCAACCATAAATGATATCCCCTGAAACATCTTCAGAGTATAATCATGCTGGTTTCTTTTTCAGGATATTATGGGGATGGATTAAATGCTATTGTTGTGTTTGCTGTCTGTTTTATGCCTGAAAGTGGTCAACCTAACTATAGATACCTGATGGACAATCTCTTTAAGTAAGTAGATCATCACAAAAATGTTTGGACAGAATTGAGTACATTAGATCTCCAGTTTAAGGAAGAGAACTTTATTTAGCTGGGTAGAAATTATTGCATTGGCCAAAAAGTTCATTCGGGTTTTTCCGTAAGATGTTACAGAAAAACCTGAGGGAACTTTTTGGCCAACCCAATATAAATAATCCTAGTTCTGATTCCTTACGTCTATCCCTTGGCATTATAAAAACTATCCATTTTCCAACTCAACAGAAGAATTGTCATTTTAAAACTGGAAGAGATATTACAGATTATGTGTTCCAACTTCATTTTACACTTGAGGACACATTAAGTGCTTTATTGGGGAAAATTTCAAACATATACAAAGGCAGAGAGAAGTATATTAAATCTTTGTTTAACAATCACCCAGTTCCACAATTATCAGTTTATACTTTATTCCCACAAATACCTCCCCATGGCATAATTTTGAAGCAAATCCCAGACATCATATCATTTATAAACATTTTAAGATGTATTTCTAAAAGAAAAGAACTTTTTTTCTTTAAATAACCATAATACCAACTAATGCTGTTTTAAATTTTTGCTCTCACTGAAGGGGAGGGAAGGGAATTGTGTTATTTGGATAAGCTGGTTTGGTTCTGCATAGCAATGTTTCTAAGACTTTATTTGTACAGGTACGTTATTGGCACTTTGGAGCTGTTAGTAGCAGAAAACTACATGATCGTTTATTTAAATGGTGCAACAACTCGAAGAAAAATGCCCAGTCTGGGATGGCTCAGGAAATGCTATCAACAAATTGATAGAAGGTATTGTAAATGCAAGTGGAAAGCTAGTCTGAATAATGTTTATTATGTCCTTATTAGATTAAACTTTATTTCTGTTGCCACTTAAAGTCACCATGTATTTCTTCAGAAATTACATTTATTAATTTCATAACAAGTTTCTATTTTCAAACTTATAAAATAGCTCTTTATTTCTCCTTTGTACCACATCAAACATTTTCCTATAATTTACATTTTGGGAAAGGATGGAGAATTTAGTACATTTCCTATTTTATTACATTCTGGATTTTGCCTCATTTATAGTGCTTAGTATATTTTGTTAGTTAAGATGCTTATTTAGCTGTAATCTTTCTTTGGAATGAGTTCTAGAAATGTATTCTCCTGGGAGTTAGTCATCCATGCTAATGAAAGGAATTTTGATCCTCTATTTGGTTTGATTTGACCACAGCTAATTCAAACTAGGTTTAATCAACTCAGATCCAGTAACAGGTTTCTCTTCATACCTGAACATGACATTGGCTGGTTCTTGTGATTTTTTTTTTTTTTTTAATACTTAGTCATCACTGTAAGTGTGAAATATGATGATAAAAACAGCAGTTTTTTTTTTTTTTTTTTTTTTTTTTTTTTTTTTTTTTTTTGCAGTACGCGGGCCTCTCACTGCTGTGGCCTCTCCCGTTGCGGAGCACAGGCTCCGGACACGCAGGCTCAGCGGCCATGGCTCACAGGCCTAGCCACTCCACAGCATGTGGGATCTTCCCGGACCGGGGCACGAACCCGTGTCCCCTGCATCGGCAGGCAGACTCTCAACCACTGCACCACCAGGGAAGCCCAAACAGCAGTTTTTATTTCATCATTTTAAGTTGTCTAAGATAATGCTTTTTTTAAATTTATTTATTTATTTATTTTTGCGGTACGCGGGCCTCTCACTGTTGTGGCCTCTCCCGTTGCGGAGCACAGGCTCTGGATGCGCAGGCTCAGCGGCCATGGCTCATGGGCCCAGCCGCTCCGCGGCATGTGGGATTTTCCCGGACCAGGGCACGAACCCATGTCCCCTGCATCAGCAGGCGGACTCTCAACCACTGCACCACCCGGGAAGCCCTAGGATAATGCTTTTAACTTTCAATAAAAATTTTAGACTCCATAAGAATACATTAGATCTGATTCATGTTGCCTGTTCCTGTGGTGATCTCTCCTCTCACCTTTCTGCCTGCCCAGTGCCTTTCATGGTGTTGAAGAAATTAAAAACAGTTTCCCCTCCATCCTGAAAAATGAAAAGAGCTTACTTTTATATTCAGTATTGGCTTCTACCCCTGGTTGACAGTCTTGAAGACAAGTGAATGTATATTAGGAGACATTTAATAACAGGCTACACTGTGAACATAAATTTAGGTAAATGAAGTAGAGTTCATTTTGTGGCAGTGGGAAGGACCATTGGAATTCAGGAGTGCATTTTCTTTTGTTTGTTATCTTTTGTTGTCTTTAGGAATATCATATCCAAATGACAGCTCTTGAATGAGGATTTTTTCAATTTTTTGTATAAATTTGCACATACTTACTGATGTCTTAGCTTTTCTTCTAGCATTAGAATTTGTAGAACTTTAAAATTTTTCTTTTTCTTTTAAACTCCAGGTTACGGAAAAACCTAAAGTCTCTCATTATTGTACATCCCTCTTGGTTTATCAGAACACTTCTGGCTGTTACAAGACCATTTATTAGGTAATTTTCTGAGAACCATTGACTCTTAAAGAAACCCCCACAGACTCCTTGTATGAATTTCTTGTCAGTTCTGTTGGTCAGAAATATTAAGGTAATTATCTTTATTTCTTTCCATAGCTCAAAATTCAGCCAAAAAATTAGATACGTCTTTAATTTGGCAGAACTAGCGGAACTTGTCCCCATGGAATATGTTGGAATACCAGAATGCATAAAACAGTATGTTTTGTTTCATTTTTTTAATTGTATTGGATCTTTATATTTTGATGTGCAAGAGGTAAATATTTCAGTACCCATTCTTTCTCCCTTCATATATTATAATTATTTTATAACTGCTCTTGTTTTTATAACAAAGAAAAGGGGAAAGAAGACACTTTCCAACACTTTCCCCATAAGTCACCATTTTCTTCAGGCTATCAGTTGAGTAGGAGGAATTGTTTCTGGTTTGGTTCATTTATATTTTTAAAGATAGTTACAGTCTTAAGAGATGGTCTCTTGATTGGTTAGTACTAAGGAACATTCTCCAGACTTGAACATGCTGGTCTCCAAATTTGAGTAAGCTTGTCATGGCATCAAATAATATTATTAGGGAAGTAAAATATTTATATCTGTCTAATCTTAATACTTTCCAGTGGCTGGAGTTTGTTCTGTTTACCAAATTCACTTATCTAACTTCTAAAAGGAATTGGTAGAAGACTGTTAACATAAATACTTGAGTATCACAGTGCTATAATATAGAAAAATGTTTCTTTGTTCTATTAATGTGATGTTTTAGTCTGTTGAATGTGTCAAAACCACATTTCTTAAGTCAGTTCTGACTTCCTGTATAGTATGTTAAATATTTTTGGGTTTGCCTGCAAACTTTTGAGTTTATTTTTAGTGCCTTTTTTTGAGTTTTTGTTCATCTTCATAACATGTATGTTTACTAAAATAACTCTTCCCTACCAAGGTATGAAGAAGAAAAGTTTAAAAAGAAACAGAAAAGGTATATGCACACCTTGACTGGGTTGCATCTAGACTAGTCCATTTGCATTGCACAGACTAACTCTTCCTTATTGGTTGGTTAGCTCGTAGACAAAGATAATAGCATTTGTAAATATAAATATACCCCAGGATTCAAATGTAGAGTGAATCCAAAGTTCCTGATGCTGAGTATGGCTTGGATTCACTCTGTTTTAACACCATAATAATCTCAGTTACAAAATAAAGACCACACCTCCTCCTCCCTGCTTTTGGTATAAATACTGACAGTAAATTCCTAAGAATACTGTTTGGAAAACCAATTATTTATAATACCTTACCAGTTTCACCATACTTTAAATCTCTAAGTTGCGCTTTTGAAATATTTGTGCACTTTTTTAATGTATCAGTTTTCCCCCCTGGGGTTGATGATTATATTTGCAATGCACATGTTCTTTGGCTAACCAACATTGATTTTCTTGTATGCTTAAATGGCCTGCTAACTAGTCAAATTCTACATGTGATAAAATACCTAAAAGTTCAATGTACCATTTAATAGTTAAAACACTCTGCTTTCCATCTTTAATTTAATTTTGAATACTTCTGCTTTGAGCATAACAAACTGTCATCTGTTAATATCTTGGCATAGAAGATGAAAGGCAAGTGTATAAAATAGTTACCATTTTATATAGTAATTTAGAAAATTATAGGATTTAGATCTAACTTGTTAATGGATTTTTAAAATATTAACAACTAAATTAGCAAAACAGATTGATACAGTCTCATAAGAGTTAAGGTGAGAGATTTGTATGTAGTTATCATTTGGACCATTGTAAGGAACTGGAGCTGGAATATTCTTAACGTTGAACACATTTTGGCTCTGTTGATGAGCAAGAATTCAGTTGACCATGTGATAGAGTCATAGCTTTACATTTCTATGTGACACTTT
Organism: Delphinus delphis; assembly: GCF_949987515.2. Classification (NCBI taxonomy): domain Eukaryota; kingdom Metazoa; phylum Chordata; class Mammalia; order Artiodactyla; family Delphinidae; genus Delphinus; species Delphinus delphis. Next base: position 142,926,470 of record NC_082684.1, read on the forward strand.
ACAGCTAAACATTTTAAGATAGAGATAAGGACAGTGATTTTAAATCTTGCTAATTTCTCGTTCCTCTCAAGACATTGGTGTGAATTTGCCAGACAAGAGGCTGAAGTTTAAAATGTAGTCTATAATTGTAGAGTATTTTGAAGCCAGCTGCTTCATGGATTTCAAAATGAATTGCCTTTGTTGATGAAATCTGCTATGTTGTGCCTTTTTACAAAATTCTTAGTTAAGTAACTTAGGCATCAGAAAAAAAGTAGAATTGTACTTCTTATTTAAATGTATTGTTTGAAACCTACCAATATTATTTTATCTTGATTTTTTTTTTTTTTTTACTTTCGTTTCATTTAATCTTAAATAGAATCATTACATATATCTTTTAGGCACTTCTGAGTTTTTGTACAGAGTTTCTTTAGCCTTGAAAAATAATAAATCCTTGTCAGCTTGAAAAGGGTAACACTCAAGTTTTAAAAATAGAAGGGCATGTTTTTAAAACCAAGTTAACAGAAACTGCATGGGGGAGCTTATTACCCAAGGTGAAATTTCTATGAGTACTGGTGATAAGGGTTCAAAACTGAGTGTGCTGAAATATAGCAGTTTTAAATGTTTTAGATGTTTGTTTCAAATAACTCAGTGCAAGTGTAGCCAGGTAGATGTTGATTGTTAAAATATTTGAACAGAGTTTAAAAATAAAGTGATTATGAAATTAGTTCATACCGATATTTCACATGTTGAAAAGATTGATGTGTTTTGCATGCCTTATCAAGAATATGTACCTTTCAGATTTTTGTTACCAATATAAAAAATATTTTAAAATGTTGTTAATCTGGCTTTACCACAGGCCAAGGCTTTTAGGTCTGACTCACTAATGTTCAGGTGATTGTAGTAATGGAAACAAGTGTGAAAAGTATCTTCATATATCATACCAAGTTGTTTTAAACTCTCCTCCATCAGTGACTCAAACTACTACAAATATAAATATACAAGTATAATAGTAAGAGATCGTTGTACATTATCTGTGAAGGGTTGTCTATAATTTTTGTGTGGTAATTACATAATTCTTCTAATCCCCACTTGCCTAAATTTTGATGTGATCTCTATGCATCCTACTCCTGATCCAATCATATTTTTAATCTACATCTAGATACTTCTGATTATTAAATTCTGTGGCTTCTTACTATCAAGATAAATAAAAAGTATTCACATTCTAAGTGTACCAATAAATTTTGGAGAATAATTATGGCATCCATAAATATGTACTTTTACCACTGAACTTAAAAGTTGATCAGTTGATGGCATTAGTGGCATTTAAATATTTCAGTTAACAACATCATTTTTGAGGGAATTATTTTTCCTGCCACTCAGATCACTTAGCTCCCTGCCTCAGCCATGCTACAGTTCAACATTTTAATATGCCTGTTGTAATTTGAACTTTTAATAAAGTTTATATGCATTTGTATATAAAGTATCTTACAATCTTAAAAAAAAAAACAATAATCACATTCTTGCCAGTGTCCTCTTGCCTTTAAAAATTATCTTTCCTGGTTGGGAAAATGTTTGGTAACCTTTTTACTATGTCTGCTTCTTTGCAAAGCTTTGTATATAACAGAATAATAATCTATGGTAAAATCAGCCATTATTTTTAGAAAGAGAATTGTTCATTTGCTGATATCTTATTATCTATATTGTTTTTCATTAAATAGAGTTGATCAAGAGCTTAATGGAAAACAAGATGAACCGAAAAGTGAACAGTAAGTTTGGCATCTAGTCCAAACACTGAAGAATGTGCTGATGAAGCAGTGCTTTTTTGCATTTATAATGCATTTATTGGTCCTGATTTTTATGTAACCTGTTAACAAAACTGACTTGACTTTTTCTTAATGGACTTTTGTATAAGGGACTGTTCACTGCTGTACTGGTTTGCAGATCTCTTGAATTTAGCTCTTTACTAGCTAATTATATTGTAATCATTTTATATTTTATATTGCTAAATAGCAGAGAACCACACTTTATATAAAGCAGTTTTTGCATTTGTTTATTAAATGATGCATTTTCTTCAGTAAAATATTTATATGCCTAAATGGAAAAGGAAAGAGATAATATATATTTTTATGTTTTTGAGCAGTATTTTTTAATGTATACCTTTCTTATGGAAGAATATGCAGGTAAATAAGACCATGATTTTGTAAAATGCATGTTAAAATATTTGTTTTTGTAAATGGTTAAATACACTTCCTGGGTCACTTAGAAAATACGCTCATAAGGTGAGGGACAGTTAAACTGGTTCTCATGAATACCCAAAGGTCATATACATAATCTAAGTAGATTAGTACCGTTCTGAGTTTTTTTCTCACTTAACATTTATTTCTTAATTCAGACACAAATACAAGTGTATTGCACACTTTTTTTTTTAAACATAAAGACAAGTCAAAAAGCCATTTTTAGAATTAGAGAATTTAAGAGGTTAAGAATTGGGGCTTGTGTATATGTATATATCAGACATTTTATCTTCTGGCCAAAAGTCAGAACTGCATAAAAATTGTAGGTTTGTTCACTAATGTGAAATAAGCTGTGTGTCCAGGGTATCACTCTCCTGAATTGGTGTGAGTGCAGTGTAATATTCAGAGAATGTGATGAGTTATTCACTGTCACTACTTTTCTTTAGAAAATAGGGGCTGCTTTTTTAACTACTTTCAATGTGGGCACTTTACCAAAATACTTTCATATCAGGTGTTTGACCCAGTCAGATAAGGTGTGTTTTCCCATTTTCTGTTGAATTATGTTAACAGTACTGTAAATTAAGTTATTTTGTAAGTCTTAGAGCATCATCATATTATGGTGTTTTGCGTTTGGTGTAAGCATATGAACTCCTTGTTTAATTTGGTAAGTACCTTGACTCTGCATTGAAATTGTATTTATGCCCCAGATAGAACTTAATTACCCACAAAATCATTCGAAAACAACAGGTTGGTCTAATACTGTGTCATATACTTGTGTGACTTATACATTTGGTAAACTTAGTACCTGCCTGATTTAAGGGTCACACCACACTCCAGCCCTTCTTATAAGGTAATTTACAAAAGAGTAGTAAAATTGAAGTGCAGGAGCTAAACCTCTAGGATTTATTTTATCCTAGACTGGCTTTTATCATTGCTGTTTTTAGTGTAAAGTTTTCTATTACAAAAGAGAATTTCCTTTACTTTTTGTCCTCCTCAGTCATAAACTTGACACAGTAACCCAAGTCCAATTATGGCAGATGCTGGAGGATTCCCAGGATGAGACTTTCTTTAGCAGCCTCCTGACTTCACTTGGATCCAGCTGCTGTAGGCAGATCCTGAACTAATGTCACTATAGTCAATAAAGCTAAAACCATTATTGCTTGCTCAGATCTTAGAAATACTTTGTGTTCAAAAAGCAAATTAACAGTAACAGTTTAGGCATTCCTTCTGAATTTACGAATAAAAGATCATATTGAATTTAATTGTGATTAGAGTCTATATTTGTAGAGTGCTTTAAGTGACCTTTCATCAGTAAAAGTAGTCTTTCATCTATAAATTTGTGTCTCAGTCAAACCTGGCTGAGCTTTTTAAATAGGTGGCTTTCCTCCACATTAAGTACCCAGTTCTTCAGTTGCAACACGTCACTGTTTATTGACTTTTGCATTTGCAAGCATCGTCCCTGATTATAGATACAACTCGTTGCAAAAGTGGTGCATTTTCCTACATATTTTTTTAAAGTAGAGATAGCCTATATTCTATCAGAACATTAAAATTTAGAGGGAACAGTGATACCATTTGGGATATAACCAAAGGGATGTGCTGTGAATCACTAGATTTAAAAGAATACCTGTTCTAACCTATACCTTGATGAAATCTGGTATAGGGACATGCCCCGTAATGTTTCATAGCTGTGAGACTTAAGATCATAACAAGTAGGTCAGAGGAAAAGCATTTATTAAACTGGTTATTTGTAATTACTAGCTATGTGACATTTTCCCCATATCATTCAGTTTTAATTTTCCATTAGTGATTGAGGTGAAAGTACATAAAATTGTGTTATTTTATCTTTCTGCTGGGATCATGGTTCTAACTTGTTTAATTTGATGCTTATGCCACTATTTTTTGTTGTGTTTAGGTTCTGAGTGCCTCTTCTTAGTCAAAAGTTTCTCTTATAAAGTAATCTGATTGTGTTCTCCTTGGTCATATTCCTTATTAGCACCAAGGGAAGATACTATATTGATCCCACAGTTTAAGCTTAATAGTCTTTAACTGGGGGTGGGGGGAGTATAAAGAAATATGATTCCAAGTAGGGCCTGGCAGGACCTGGAAAGGAAGATAACAAAACAAGGAAGTAAGAGAAAGAAAACTATAAAGGGATAATGAGTTAGCTAAGATTCCACTGAATGTGTCCTTGTTAAGGGGAGTGCTGTATATGGCAGCAGTTGGTACCATTTCTTGTATCAATCAGGAAGACCTGCAGGCTACATACAGAATATGTGAATAAGACTGTGGAGTGAAGGGGGCAAAGGCTGGTAATACTTACAATGAAAATTCATATTTTCCTCTGCTTTGTCTCTTCATACAAAAGCAAGTTTAAACAGGGGGGGTCAGCAATTACAATGCTCAGATTGAAGTGTAGGGTTACGTTACTTTTGACATAGCTGGTAAACATTTAATGTATTGTTCCAAAATGGACATCACTCTTTAGTAACTATACTGAATACTGAAATTTGCTGATTGACAGGTATATATAGGTTGCTAGACTTTCTTCAACTGCAATTCCAGAATTTAAAAAGGTAAGGAATCTGCTTTTTTGAGAGTCTTCTTTTAAATGACTGTGTTACTCTGGCTGTTTTTACGTGATTGCTCAGGGAATTTGAAAGTGTTTGAATTAAAGGAGAAGGGGCTTTTTAGATTTCTTCAATTGATAGTTAAAAATTAGCATTAGGATATGTCCAGTTTCCTAATGAGATTGGTAAAGTTGTATATAAGGTGACAGCAGCTTCATCCTTTTCCCCATGTGATACGTGGAAAATTGCTGACATTGCTCCTACAGGAGGAGGAGGAAATAGACTGAAAATAGGTAGTTATGGCTACCACATTCTGTTTTGTTTTCATGCCTATTTTTTCTCATCCTGTATAGCTATTTGAGAAGTGGATCACAAATGTCAGAAGGGTGGGATAGCTAGAGGAATTAATGTACTTAAAAGTTAGACCAACTATTCTGTTAGAGTTTATCTTGTAGGAACAGGGATTGCGTAATTTGAGTTGCTGGGAGAAAGAGTTAAGGACTTAGACTTGCATGAGAAGGTCAGCTGGTAAGAGAAGTGGGAGATTCTCAGTGTTCTAATAGTAAGGAAGAATTACCTGGAGAGTCTTTCATCCCCCTCTTCCCATCCCAAGATTCTGAATGAGTTAGAATCATATCAGTGGTGAGTCCCAGTAATGTGATCCTTTAAAATTCTTAATGGTAATTGAAAATAATGTGTTGACCAGCAAGGAGTGACACTAAAATTTGAACAGAACTGTTACTTTGTTGCAGCTATATATGATAGATCTACTTAATTTCTTATGTTTTGAGAACTACTTTTATGAAAAGTTTACATGAAGCACTTAATATAACACATCAAACACCAGAAGAAAATCAAAGTTTAATGCTTTCATTTACTAAAGAATTATTATAATATCTGTCTAATTCTATTTTATAAGACATTCTACAAGAGGTTAAAACATTTGCATTTTGAAACTTTTATGCGTTTTCACATTCAGTGTAGCTAAGGAGGAACTTGGAAAATAATGTTAATTAGCTACTCTACTGCACTTTTTGTATTTGAATTTTCTGAAGTTATGTCCCTTAAACAGCTTATATACATAAACTAGCTAGTAAATATTTGTGGTGTTCAGGGTACTGACTTGCACAGCCCTTGGGGCACATGGAACACAATTCAGAGTTCGTTAGACACTAATGCACTTTGATATATATTTCAAAGATTAATACATTTTTCTTACCATAAATTCACATGCTGTCATTTAGACACAGTTAATGTACTGTGATCATTTTATCACTGTTCAGATAATGTTGCATAGCCTAGTGCTCTCCTTTTACAGTGAGAGAAATTCAGTTCTGAAGACTGTGTGTGCAAGATGTTGATGTGGTCCCTGTAAGAAATACTAAGGTTGGTCTTGATTTACTAAGAAGATGTAGTATTTTCTTTTTCTCTGACTTGTTAGGAATACAATAACTTGTGTCCTGATTTGTTGCACATCGTATTTTTGCAACGTTAATGAATTGAAATAAATTAATTGGAAAGTTTTGGTTTTGACTCATTTGTCACATTTTTCTGTCTCCCATTTCACTACTGAATTTTTACAAAGTTTATCTTGTAAGCTTTTCAAATAGTTTTAAACCTTTTGTTTCTGTAGTTTGGGTGCTGCTTCCTATTCAAGGGGGTGAAGAGTTCATCCTGCTTCAATTTTAAACATTATCTTAACTATAAGCACACTTTGTATTTCATAGTTTAGAATTATTTTAGTTATGGGGAATCCACCAATGAAATCAGTTCAATAAGTGGCTGAAAACATGGCATAAAAAATAACCTGTTTACTCTATGGACCTGCGCAGAGGTTCAAGTTGGTTGCAGTTGTTTTGCATTTACTCCTTAATCACTGTTCAACTGCTTAACGGCAAACAGCTGCGCACATTACTGCTGCCTTTAATCCAGTTAGAATACCGTTTGGGATTACGTAAACGCAAATACAAACTGAAGTATTTGTCTTGCATTAAGCATAAATTTTAAATACAGATTCTCCCGAATTGAAATTCTGTGATTCACAAACTAAACGCTTGCAGAGTTAAATGAATTGCCGCACTGTTTCGTTAAATACTTGGCTATAAACTTTTCAGAATTTGGCTTCAATTCTGTATTACTGGGTCTTCAACAGTATTACGCTGAACACACTAGCGGCATAAAATGTGACTGCCTTACGTTTTGTAATTGTGCGTCTAACAGTGGAGAAGAGTCTGTAAAATTGTAATTCTCTCATTAACGATTTACTGAAACTGGTGAATTACTTGGGAGCTACACCTGTTTAGCGGTCTGAGGCTTCAAAGCTGCGGCCCCACGCTCCTCTCTCCACATCCCTCCCCTCTCGCAAGACTTGAGTGGCTGGCGGGAGCAGGAATGGGCGGGGCTCACGGGCCTACGTCATTTCCAACTTCTGCGAGTGCTTCCGGGACGCCGACCCAGCGCCGCTTTATCTGCGGCGGAACGAGAGGTACTCTGGCGAAGTAGGTGTCTCTTGCTGGTTTCCTGGCCGAACCACTTCTGTTGCCTCCGACGCGGGAAGCGCCTTTTCCACAGGTACTTGGTGAGCCTGCCCGCGCTCCCTGCCACCATTCAGAGCAGGCATTGCGTCCGTTGGGTCTTCTGCGAGGGCCTTTTCGGCCTGGGTTCGGCCCGTTACCGACTTCGCTGCCGGGATGGCCTCGCGGCGCTTCCCGGGGTGGGAAGGGAAGGAAAAGGAGGCGGCCGGGAGGCTTGTTGTACTCGGGGCGCCATGTGAACAGTCCGGAGGGTGGGGGGTTGGGGGGCAGGGGTCCTCAGCCCAGCACCGTATTTTTAGCCAGGTGAAAGTCTTAAAGCTTACATGGTGATTTTTCCCCACAGTATCGGGGCGGGCTTGCGGGGGGGGGGGGCGGCCCGTTTCTTAAGTGTCTCATTCTTGTGTGTCTTGGTGCTTGAAGTCCGCTTTCCAACCTCATGTGAACTCGTACCGGAATGAATTTAAACTGGATGGTTTGCTCAAGAAAGACTAGGACTGTGAGGTTACTTCCGAATGTGGAGCCTTCTACTTTAATTTTCTAAACTGCAAAATGGAGTAGTACTAAATTTACGTGGCTCATACCACATCTGAAAGAATTAAACATTTCACAAGGAATTTTTAGAAATCTGAGATTAATTAAAGCAAGTAATTTAAACAAACATTTAAATAACATAGCTATTTCTAAAATTATTTTTTATTGAGGTATAATGGACATATAACTTAACTACATTACTTTCAGGTGTACAGCATAATGATTCAATGTTTGTATACATTGTGAAAAGATCACCACAATAAGTCTAGTTAACATCCGTCACCAAACATAGTTGCAAAAAATTTTTTTTTCATGTGATGAGGACTTTTAAGATCTACTCTCTTAGCAACTTTCAAATATGCAATGCAGTATTAGTAACTCTGGTCGCCATCCTGTACATTATATCCCCATGACTTACTTATTTTATAATTGCAAGTTTGTAGTTTCACCCATCCTTTTCCCCAACCCTCAATTTTCTATCTATGAGCTTAATTTTCTTCTTTTTTTTTAGTTTCCACATGTAAGTGAGATCATATGGTGTTTTTTTCTCTGACTGACTTCACTTGGTGTAATGACCTCAAAGCCCATTCACATTGTCCCAAATGGCAGGATTACATTTTTCTAAATGTCTGAATAATATTCCATTCTATATTCCGCATTGTTTTTATCTATTCATCCCTGGATGGACACTTTGATTGTTTGTGTATCTTGGCTATTGTAAATAATGCTGCAGTGAAAGAAAAGTGCATGTATCTTCTTGGGGTTTTTTTTGGGGGGGGGGATATAGTTGATTTACAATGTTATGTTAGTTTTAGGTGTACAGCAAAGTGAATCAGTTATACGTATATCCACTTCTTTTTTTTTTAAGATTCTTTTCCCATATAGGTCATTACAGAGTATTGAGTAGAGTTCCCTGTACTTTACAGTAGGTCCTTACTAGTTATCTGTTTTATATATAGTAATATGTATATGTCAATCCCAATGTCCCAATTTATCCTCCCGCTTTTCCCCCTGGTAACCATAAATTTGTTTTCTACATCTGTGACTGTTTCTGTTTTGTAAATAAGTTCATTTGTACCATTTTTGGAGATTCCACATATAAGTGATACCATATGATGTTTGTCGTTGTCTGACTTGCTTCACTCGGTATGACAATCTCTGGGTCCATCCATACTTTACAATGGTGTGTTAGTTTCTGCTTTATAACAAAGTGAATCAGTTATACATATACATATGTTCCCACGTCTCTTCCCTCTTGCGTCTCCCACCCTCCCTATCCCACCCCTCCAGGCGGTCACAAAGCACCTAGTTGATCTCCCTGTGCTATGCGGCTGCTTCCCACTAGCTATCTGTTTTACGTTTGGTAGTGTATATATGTCCATGCCACTCTCTCACTTTGTCCAAGCTTACCCTTCCCCCTCCCCATATCCTCAAGTCCATTCTCTGGTAGGTCTGTGTCTTTATTCCTGTCTTACCCCTAGGTTCTTCATGACCTTTTTTTTTCTTAAATTCCATACACACGTGTTAGCATACGGTATTTGTCTTTCTCTTTCTGACTTACTTCACTCTGTATGACAGACTCTAGGTCCATCCACCTCATTACAAATAGCTCAATTTCGTTTCTTTTTATGGCTGAGTAATATTCCATTGTATATATGTGCCACATCTTCTTTATCCATTCATCCGATGATGGACACTTAGGCTGTTTCCATCTCCGGGCTATTGTAAATAGAGCTGCAGTGAACATTTTGGTACATGACTCTTTTTGAATTATGGTTTTCTCAGGGTATATGCCTAGTAGTGGGATTGCTGGGTTGTATGGTAGTTCTATTTTTAGTTTTTTAAGGAACCTCCATACTGTTCTCCATAGTGGCTGTACCAATTCACATTCCCACCAGCAGTGCAAGAGTGTTCCCTTTTCTCCACACCCTCTCCAGCATTTATTGTTTCTAGATTATTATTTTTTTTTTTGCGGTACGCGGGCCTCTCACTGTTGTGGCCTCTCCCGTTGCAGAGCACAGGTTCCGGACGCGCAGGCCCAGCGGCCATGGCTCACGGGCCCAGCCGCTCCACGGCATGTGGGATCTTCCCGGACCGGGGCACGAACCCGTGTCCGCCGCATCGGCAGGTGGACTCTCAGCCACTGCGCCACCAGGAAGCCCTGTTTGTAGATTTTTTTTTCTTTTTTTTGGTGTAGATTTTTTGATGATGGCCATTCTGCCCGGTGTGAGATAATATCTCACTGTAGTTTTGATTTGCATTTCTCTAATGATTAATGATGCTGAACATTCTTTCTTGTGTTTGTTGGCAGTCTGTATATCTTCTTTGGAGAAATGTCTATTTAGGTCTTCTGCCTGTTTTTGGATTGAGTTGTTTGTTTTTCTGTTATTGAGGTGCATGAGCTACTTGTAAATTTTGGAGATTAATCCTTTGTCAGTTGCTTCATTTGCAAATATTTTCTTCCATTCTGAGGGTTGTCTTTTGGTTTTGTTTATGGTTTCCTTCGCTGTGCAAAAGCTTTGAAGTTGCATTAGGTCCAATTTGTTTATTTTTGTTTTTATTTCCATTTCTCTAGGAGGTGGGTCAAAAAGGATCTTGCCGTGATTTATGTCATAGAGTGTTCTGCCTATGTTTTTCTCTAAGAGTTTGATAGTGTCTGGCCTTACATTTAGGTCTTTAATCCATTTTGAGCTTATTTTTGTCTATGGTGTTAGGGAGTGATCTAATCTCAAACTTGTACATGTACTTGTCCAGTTTTCCCAGCACCACGTATTGAAGAGGCTGTCCTTTCTCCACTGTACATTCCTGCCTCCTTTATCAAAGATAAGGTGACCATATGTGCGTGGGTTTATCTCTGGGCTTTCTATCCTGTTCCATTGATCTTTCTGTTTTTGTGCCAGTACCATACTGTCTTGATTACTGTAGCTTTGTAGTATAGTCTGAAGTCAGGGAGCCTGATTCCTCCAGCTCCGTTTTTCGTTCTCAAGATTGCTTTGGCTATTCGTGGTCTTTTGTGTTTCCATACAAATTGTGAAATTTTTTGTTCTAGTTCTGTGAAAAATGTCAGTGGTAGTTTGATAGGGATTGCATTGAATCAGTAGATTGCTCTGGGTAGTAGAGTCATTTTGACAATGTTGATTCTTCCAATCCAAGCACATGGTATATATCTCCATCTATTTGTATCATCTTTAATTTCTTTCATCAGTGTCTTATAATTTTCTGCATACAGGTCTTTTGTCTCCTTAAGTAGGTTTATTCCTAGATGTTTTATTCTTTTTGTTGCAGTGATAAAAGGGAGTGTTTTATTGATTTCACTTTCAGATTTTTCATCATTAGTGTATAGGAATGCCAGAGATTTCTGTGCATTAATTTTGTATCCTTCTACTTTATCAAATTCATTGATTAGCTCTAGTAGTTTTCTGGTAGCATCTTTAGGATTCTCTATGTATAGTATCATGTCATCTGCAAACAGTGACAGCTTTACTTCTTCTTTTCCGATTTGGAATCCTTTTATTTCCTTTTTTTCTCTGATTGCTGTGGGGAAAACTTCCAAAACTATGTTGAATAAGAGTGGTGAGAGTGGGCAGCCTTGTCTTCTTCCTGATCTTAGTGGAAATGCTTTCAGTTTTTCACCATTGAGGATGATGTTGGCTGTGGATTTGTCATATATGGCCTTTATTATGTTGAGGAAAGTTCCCTGTATGCCTCCTTTCTGGAGGGTTTTTATCATAAATGGGTGTTGAATTTTGTCAAAAGTTTTCTCTGCATCTATTGAGATGACCATATGGTTTTTCTCCTTCAGTTTGTTAATATGGTGTATCACATTGATTGATTTGCGTATATTGAAGAATCCTTGCATTCCTGGAATAAACGCCACTTGATCATGGTGTATGATCCTTTTAATGTGCTGTTGGATTCTGTTTGCTAGTATTTTGTTGAGGATTTTTGCATCTATGTTTATCAGTGATATTGGCCTGTAGTTTTCTTTCTTTGTGACATCCTTGTCTGGTGTTGGTATCAGGGTGATGGTGGCCTCGTAGAATGAATTTGGGAGTGTTCCTCCCTCTGCTATATTTTGGAAGAGTTTGAGAAGGCTAGGTGTTCGCACTTCTCTAAATGTTTGATAGAATTCGCCTCTGAAGCAATCTGGTTCTGGGCTTTTGTTTGTTGGAAGATTTTTAATCACAGTCTCAATTTCAGTGCTTGTGATTGGTCTGTTTATATTTTCTATTTCTTCCTGGTTCAGCTCAGAAGGTTGTGCATTTCTAAGAATTTGTCCATTTCTTCCAGGTTGTCCATTTTATTGGCATAGAGTTGCTTGTAGTAATTTCTCATGATCTTTTGTATTTCAGCAGTGTCAGTTGTTACTTCTCCTTTTTCATTTCTAATTCTATTGATTTGAGTCTTCTCCCTTTTTTTCTTGATGAGTTTGGCTAATGGTTTATCAATTTTGTTTATCTTCTCAAAGAACCAGCTTTTTTATTGATCTTTGGTATCATTTCCTTCATTTCTTTTTCATTTATTTATGATCTGATCTTTATGATTTCTTTCCTTCTGCTAACTTTGGGGGTTTTTTGTTCTCCTTTCTCTAATTGCTTTAGGTGCAAGCTTAGGTTGTTTATTCGAGATGTTTCCTGTTTATTAAGGTAGGATTGTATTGCTGTAAACTTTCCTGTTAGAACTGCTTTTGCTGCATCCCATAGGTTTTGGGTTGTCGTGTCTCCATTGTCATTTGTTTCTAGGTATTTTTTAATTTCCTCTTTGATTTCTTCAGTGATCCGTTCGTTATTAAGTAGTGTATTGTTTAGCCTCCATGTGTTTGTATTTTTTACAGATCTTTTCCTGTAATTGATATCTAGTCTCATAGCATTGTGGTCGGGAAAGATACTTGATGCAATTTCAAATTTCTTAAATTTACCAAGGCTTGATTTGTGACCCAAGATATGATCTGTCCTGGAGAATGTTCCATGAGTACTTGAGAAAAATGTGTATTCTGTTGTTTTTGGATGGAATGTCCTATAAATATTAAGTCTATCTTGTTTAATGTATCGTTTAAAGCTTGTGTTTCCTTATTTATTTTCATTTTGGATGATCTGTCCATTGGTGAAAGTGGGGTGTTGAAGTCCCCTACTATGAATGTGTTACTGTCGATTTCCCCTTTTATGGCTGTTAGTATTTGCCTTATGTATTGAGGTGCTCCTACGTTGGGTGCATAAACATTTACAATTGTTACATCTTCTTCTTGGATCGATCCCTTGATCATTATGTAGTGTCCTTCTTTGTCTCTTCTAATAGTCTTTATTTTAAAGTCTATTTTGTCTGATATGACATTTGCTACTCCAGCTTTCTTTTGGTTTCCATTTGCATGGAATATCTTTTCCCAGCCCCTCACTTTCAGTCTGTATGTGTCTCTAGGTCTGAAGTGGGTCTTTTGTAGACAGCATATATACGGGTCTTGTTTTTGTATCCATTCAGCCAATCTGTGTCTTTTGGTGGGAGCATTTAATCCATTTACAGTTAACATAATTATTGATATGTATGTTCCTATTCCCATTTTCTTAATTGTTTTTGGTTTGTTATTATAGGTCTTTTCCTTCTCTTGTGTTTCTTTCCTAGAGAAGATCCTTTAGCATTTGTTGTAAAGCTGGTTTGGTGGTGCTGAACTCTCAGTTTTTGCTTGTCTGTAAAGGTTTTAATTTCTCTGTCGAATCTGAATGAGATCCTTACTGGGTAGAATAATCTTGGTTGTAGGTTTTTCTCCTTCATCACTTTAAATACGTCCTGCCACTCTCTTCTGGCTTGCAGAGTTTCTGCTGAAAGATCAGCTGTTAACCTTATGGGGATTCCCTTGTGTGTTATTTGTTGTTTTTCCCTTGCTGCTTTTAATATGTTTTCTTTGTATTTAATTTTTGACAGTTTGATTAATATGTGTCTTGGCGTGTTTCTCCTTGGATTTATCCTGTATGGGACTCTCTGTGCTTCCTGGACTTGATTAACTATTTCTTTTCCCATATTAGGGAAGTTTTCAACTATAATCTCTTCAAATATTTTCTCAGTCCCTTTCTTTTTCTCTTCTTCTTCTGGGACCCCTATAATTCGAATGTTGGTGCGTTTAATGTTGTCCCAGAGGTCTCTGAGACTGTCCTCAGTTCTTTTCATTCTTTTTTCTTTATTCTGCTCTGCTGTAGTTATTTCCACTATTTTATCTTCCAGGTCACTTATCCGTTCTTCTGCCTCAGTTATTCTGCTATTGATCCCATGTAGAGTATTTTTAATTTCATTTATTGTGGTGTTCATCATTGGTTGTTTCATGTTTAGTTCTTCTAGGTCCTTGTTAAATGTTCTTGCATTTTGTCTATTCTAGTTCCAAGATTTTGGAACATCTTTACTATCATTATTCTGAATTCTTTTTCAGGTAGACTGCCTGTTTCCTCTTCATTTGTTAGGTCTGGTGGGTTTTTATCTTGCTCCTTCATCTGCTGTGTGTTTTTCTGTCTTCTCATTTTGCTTATCTTACTGTGTTTGGGGTCTCCTTTTTGCAGGCTGCAGGTTCGTAGTTCTTGTTGTTTTTGGTGTCTGTCCCCAGTGGCTAAAGTTGGTTCAGTGGGTTGTGTAGGCTTCCTTGTGGAGGGGACTCGTGCCTGTGTTCTGGTGGATGAGGCTGGATCTTGCCTTTCTGGTGGGCAGGTCCACGTCTGGCGGTGTGTTTTGGGGTGTCTGTGGACTTATTATGATTTTAGGCAGCCTCTCTGCTAATAGGTGGGGTTGTGTTCCTGTCTTGCTAGTTGTTTGGCATAGGGTGTCCAGCACTGTAGCTTGCCGGTCATTGAGTGAAGCTGGGTGCCGGTGTTGAGATGGAGATCTCTGGGAGATTTTCGCCGTTTGATATTACGTGGAGCTGGGAGGTCTCTTGTGGACCAGTGTCTTGAAATTGGTTCTCCCACCTCAGAGGCACAGCACTGACTCCTGGTTGCAGCACCAAGATCCTTTCATCCACATGGCTCAAAATAAAAGGGAGAAAGAGTAGAAAGAAAGAAAGAAAGAGAGGGAGGGAGGGAGAGAGAGAGAGAGAGAGAGAAAGAAAGGATAAAGGAAAATAAAATAAGGTAAAATAAAGTTATTAAAATAAAAAATATTAAGAAAAAAAGTTTTTTAAGTAAAAAAAAATGGATGGATAGAACCCTAGGACAAATGGTGAAAGCAAAGCTATACAGACAAACTCTCACACAGAAGCATACACATACACACTCACAAAAAGAGGAAAAGGGGAAAAAATAATAAATCTTGCTCTCAAATTCCACCTCCTCAATTTGGGATGATTCGTTGTCTGTTCATGTATTCCACAGATGCAGGGTACATCAAGTTGATTGTGGAGATTTAATCTGCTGCTCCTGAGGCTGCCAGGAGAGATTTCCCTTTCTCTTCTTTGTTCGCACAGCTCCCAGGGTTCAGCTTTGGATTTGGCCCCGTCTCTGCGTGTAGGTCGCCGGAGGGCGTCTCTTCTTCGCTCAGACAGGATGGGGTTAAAGGAGACGCTGATTCGGGGGCTCTGGCTCACTCAGGCTCGGGGGAGGGAGGGGTACGGAGCGCGGGGTGAGCCTGCAGCGTCAGAGGCCGGCGTGACGCAGCAGCAGCCTGAAGCGCGCCGTGCGTTTTACCAGGGAAGTTGTCCCTGGATCCCGGGACCCTGGCAGTGGCGGGCTGCACAGGCTCCCCGGAAGGGGGGTGTGGAGAGTGACCTGTGCTCGCACACAGGCTTCTTGGTGGCGGCAGCAGCAGCCTTAGCGTCTCCTGCCCGTCTCTGGGGTCCGCGCTTTTAGCCGCGGCTGGCTCCCGTCTCTGGAGCTCCTTTAAGCAGTGCTCTTAATCCCCTCTCCTCGAGCACCAGGAAACAGAGGGAAGAAAAAGGCTCTTGCCTCTTCGGCAGGTCCAGACTTTTTCCCGGACTCCCTCCCGGCTAGCTGTGGCGCACTAACCCCATGCAGGCTGCGTTCACGCCGCCAACCCCAGTCCTCTCCCTGTGTTCCGACCAAAGCCCGAGCCTCAGCTCCCAGCCCCGCCCATCCTGGCAGGTGAGCAGACAAGCCTCTCGGGCTGATGAGTGCTGGTCAGCACCGATTCTCTGTGCGGAAATCTCTCCGCTTTGCCCTCTGCACCCCTGTTGCTGCGCTCTCCTCTGCGACCCCAAAGCTCCCCCCATCCGCCACCCGCAGTCTCCGCCTGTGAAGGGGCTTCTAGTGTGTGGAAACCTTTCCTCCTTCATGGCTCCCTCCCACTGGTGCAGGTCCTGTCCCTATTGTTTTGTCTCTATTCTTTTTTCTTTTGCCCTACTCAGGTACGTGGGGGAGTTTCTAGCTTTTTGGGAGGTCTGAGGTCTTCTGCCATCATTCAGTAGGTGTTCTGTAGGAGTTGTTCCACGTGTAGATGTGTTTCTCATGTGTCTGTGGGGAGGAAGGTGATCTCCGTGTCTTACTCTTTCGCCATCTTCCCCCTCTCTCCCTATTTCATTCTATTTTTGTGGCTGAGTAATATTCCATTGTATATATGCCATATCTTTTTTATCCACTCCTCTGTCAGTGGACGTTTAGGTTGCTTCTGTGTCCTGGCTATTGTAAATAATTCTGTAATGAACACTGGGGTGCATGTATCTTTTTGAATTACAGTTTTCTCCAATTATATGACCAGGAGTGGGATTGCTGGATCATGTGGCAGCTCTATATTCACTTTCGTTTTGTTTTGCAGTACACGGGCCTCTCACTGTTGTGGCGTCTTCCGTTGCAGAGCACAGGCTCTGGACGCGCAGGCTCAGTGGCCATGGCTCATGGGCCCAGCCGCTTCGGAGCATGTGGGATCTTCCCGGACCGGGGCACGAACCCGTGTCCCCTGCATCGGCAAGCAGATTCGCAACCACTGTGCCACCAGGGAAGCCCAATATATTCAGTTTTTTAAGGAACCTCCACACTGTTCTCCATAATGGGTGCACCATCAGTGTAGGAGGGTTCCCTTTTCTCCACACCCTCTCCAGCATTTATTGTTCGTAGATTTTTTTGATGATGCCCATTCTGACCGGTGTGAGGTGATACCTTATTGCAGCTTTGATCTGCATTTCTCCAATAACCAGTGATCTTGAGCATCTTTTCATGTGCTTCTTGGCAATCTGTATGTCCTCTTTGAAGAAACATCCATTTTGATCTTCTGCCCATTGTTTGATTGTTTTCTTTGTTTTGTATATTGAGCTGCATGAGCTGTTTGGATATTTTGGAGATTAATCCTTTGTAGATCGCCTCGTTTGCAAATATTTTCTCCTATTCTCTGGGTTATTTTCGTTTTGTTTATGGTTTCCTTTGCTGTGCAAAAGCTTTTAAGTTTAATTAGGTCCCACCTGTTCATTTTTGTCTTTATTTTCATTACTCTAAAAGGTGGGTCAAAAAAGATACTGCTGTGATTTATGTCAGAGAGTGTTCTGCCTATGTTTTCCTCTAAGAGTTTTATAATATCCGGTCTTACATGCAGGTCTTTAATCCATGTCAAGTTTATTTTTGTGTCTGCTGTTAGAGAGTGTTGTAATTTCATTCTTTTACATGTAGCTGTCCAGTTTTCCCAACACCACTTACTGAAGAGACAGTCTTTTCTCCATTGTATATTCTTGCCTCCTTTGTCATAGACTAGTTGACCATGGGTGCATGGGTTTATTTCTGGACTTTCCATCCTGTTCCATTGATGTATATTTCTGGTTTTTTGCCAGTACTATACTGTTCTGATTACTACAGCTTTGCAGCACACTTTGAAGTCAGGGAGCCCGATTCCCACAGCTCCATTTTTCTTTCTCAAGATTGCTTTGGCTATTCGGGGTCTTTTGTGTTTCCATACAAATTGTGAAATTTTTTGTTCTAGTTCTGTGAAAAATGTCATTGATAATTTGATAGGGATTGCATTGAATCTGTAGATTGTCCCAGTTAGTATAGTCATTTGGACAATGTTGATTTTTCCAATCCAAGAACATGTTATATCTCTCCATGTGTTTGTGTCATCTTCAAGTTCTTTCATCAGCGTTTTATAGTTTTCAGAGTACAGGTCTTTTGCCTCAGGCAGATTTATTCCTAGATATTTTATTCTTTTTGATGCGATGGTAAATGGGATTGTTTCTTTAATTTCTCCTTCTGCTCTTTCGTTGTTAGTGTATAGAAACGCATCAGATTTCTGTGTATTAATTTTGCGTGCTACAATTTTACCAGATTCATTGATGAGCTCTAGCAGTTTCCTGGTAGCATCTTTAGGATTTTCTATGTATAGTATCATGTCATCTGCAAACAGTGACAGTTTTATTTTTTTTTCTTTTCCAATTTGGATTCCTTTTATTTCTTTTTCTTCTCTGATTGCCATGGCTAGGACTTCCAAAACTATGTTGAATAAAAGTGGTGAGAGGGCTTCCCTGGTGGCGCAGTGGTTGAGAGTCTGCCTGCCGATGCAGGGGACACGGGTTCGTGCCCCGGCCCGGGAGGATCTCACATGCCACGGAGCGGCTGGGCCCGTGAGCCATGGCCACTGAGCCTGCGCGTCCAGAGCCTGTGCTCCGCAACGGGAGAGGCCGTGACAGTGAGAGGCCCGCGTACTGCAAAAAAAAAAAAAAAAGTGGTGAGAGTGGACAGCCTTGTCTTGTTCCTATCTTAGAGGAAATGCTTTCAGCTTTTCACCATTCAGTATGATGTTAACTGTAGGTTTGTTATAGATGGCCTTTATTATGTTGAGGTAGGTTCCCTCTATGCCCACTTTCTGGAGAGTTCTTATCATAAATGGGTGTTGAATTTTGTTAAGTGTTTTCTGCATCTGTTGAGATGATCATATGGTTTTTATGCTTCAATTTATTGGTGTGGTGTATCACACTGATTGATTTGTGGATATTGAAGAATCCTTGCATCCCTGGCATAAATCCCACTTGATCATGATGTATGATCCTTTTAATGTGTTGTTGGATTTGGTTTGCTAGTGTTTTCTTGAGGAATTTTGTATCTATGTTCATCTGTCATATCGGCCTGTAATTTTCTTTTTTTGTGGTATCTTTATCTGGTTTGGGTATCAGGGTGATGGTGGCCTCATAGAATGTGTTTGGGAGTGTTCCTCTGCAATTTTGGGGAATAGTTTCAGAAGGATAGGTGTTAACTCTTCTCTAAGTGGTTGATAGAATTTGCCTCTGAAGCCATCTGGTCTTGGACTTTTGTTTGTTAGAAGTTTTTAATTACAGTTTCAATTTCACTACTTGTGATTGGTCTGTTTATATTTTCTAATTCTTCCTGGTTCAGTCTTGGAAAGTTGTACCTTACCAAGAATTTGTCCAGTTTATTGGCATATAGTTGCTTGTAGTAGTCTCTTACAATCCTTTGTATTTCTGTGGTGTCCATTGTAACTTCTCAGTTTTCATTTTTTTTTTAACATCTTTATTGGAGTGTAATTGCTTTACAATGGTGTGTTAGTTTCTGCTTTATAACAAAGTGAATCAGTTACACATATACATATGTTCCCATATCTCTTCCCTCTTGCGTCTCCGTCCCTCCCACCCTCCCTATCCTACCCCTCTAGGTGGTCACAAAGCATCGAGATAATCTCCCTGTGCTATGCGGCTGCTTCCCACTAGCTGTCTATTTTACGTTTGATAGTGTATATATGTCCATGCCATTCTCTCACTATGTCCATTTCTAATTTTATTGATTTGAGCCCTCTCCCTTTTTTTCTTGATGAGTCTGGCTAAAGGTTTATCAGGTTCATCTTTTCAGAGAACCAGCTTTTAGTTTCATTGATCTTTTCTGTCATTTTCTTCATCTGTATTTCACTTACTTATGCTCTCATCTTTATTTCTTTCCTTATACTGACTTGCAGTTTTGTTTGTTCTTCTTTCTCTAGTTGCTTTAGGTGTTTGAGATGTTTCTTATTTCCTGAGGTAAAATTGTAGTGCTATAAACTCCCCTCTTAGAACTGCTTTTGCTACGTGCCATAGGTTTTGGATCGTCGTGCTTTCACTTTCAGTTGTCTGTAGGTATTTTTTGATTTCCTCTTTGATTTCTTCAGTGATCCATTGGTTGTTTAGTAGCATATTGTTTAGCCTCCATGTGTTTGTGTTTTTTATAGTTTTTTTCTTAGAGTTGATTTCTAATCTCATAGCGTTGTCAGAAAAGATGCTTGATATGATTTCAGTTTTCCTAAATTTACTGAGGTTCACTTTGTGGCCCAAGATGTGATCAATCCTGGACAGTGTACCATGTGCACTTGAAAAGAATGCATATGCTGCTGCTTTTGGATGGAATGCTCTATAAATATCAATTAAGTCTAATGTGTTATTTAAGGCCTGTGTTTCCTCATTGAGTTTCTGTCTGGATGATCTGTTCATTGATGAATCTGGAGTGTTAAAGTCCCCCACTATTATTGTGTTTCTGTTGATTTCCCCTTTTATGCCTGTTAGCATTTGCCTCATATATTGAGGAGCTCCTGTGTTGGGTGCATATGTATTTACAATTGTCATATCTTGGATTGATCCCTTGATCATTATGTAGTGTCCTTCCTTGTCTCTTGTAACATTCTTTATTTTAAAGTCTGTTTTATCTGATATGAGTATTGCTACTCCAGATTTCTTTTAATTTCCATTTGCATGCAGTATCTTTTTCCGTCCCTTCACTTTCTGTCTGTATGTGTCCCTAGGTCTGAAGTGGATCTCTTGTAGACTGTGTGTATATGGGGTCTTGTTTTTGTATTCATTCATCCAGTCTTTGTGTTTTGGTTGGAGCATTTAATCCATTTACATTTAAGGTAATTATCTTTATGTATGTTCTTATTGGCATTTTCTTAATTGTTTTGGATTTTTTTTTTTTAGGTCTTTTTTCTCCCATTCCTCTTTTGTTCTCTTCTCTTTTGATGACTAACTTTAGTGTTGTGTTTGGATCCTTTTTTCTTTTTTGTGTGTGTATCTATTGTAGATTTTCAGTTTGTGATTACCATGAGGCTTTGATATAGCAGTCTATATATAAACAAGATTGTTTTCTGTTGCTGGTCTTAATTTCAAATGTATTTCCCATATCCTGTATTTGTGCTGATTTCGATATCATATTTTTGATATATCGAATTGCTGATTTCGATATCATATTTGTGTGTGGATGATTTCCTACCTTTACTGTATGTTTGCCTTTAACAGTGAGCTTTTCCATTTGTAATTTTCCTGTTTCTCATTGAGGCCTTTTCTTGTCTACCTAGAGAACTTTCTTTAGCATTTTTTGCAAAGCTGGTCTGGTGGTGCTGAATTCTCTTAGCTGTTGCCTGTGTGAAGCTTTTGATTTTGTTGTCGAATCTGAATGAGAGCCTTGCTGGGTAGAGTATTCTTGGTTGTAGGTTCTTACCTTTCATCACTTTAAATATATTTTGCCACTCCCTTCTAGTCTGCAGTTTTTGCTGAAAAATTAACTGATAACCTTATGGGAATTCTCTTGTATGTTATTTGTTGCTTTTCCCTTGTTGCTTTTAATATTTTTTGTGTGTTTAATTTTTGTCAGTTTCATTACTATGTGTCTTGGCGTGTTCCTCCTTGGGTTTAATCCTTTATGGGACTCTGTGCTTCCTGGACTTGGGTGACTTTTTCCTTTCCCATGTTAGGGAATTTTTCAGCTATTAATCTCTTCAAATATTTTCTCAGGTGTCTTCTGTCTCTTATCCTTCTGGCACTCATATAATGTGAATGTTGGTGCATCTAACAAAGTCTCAGAGGTCTCTTAAACTGTCCTATTTTTTTTTCATTCTTTTTTCTCTGTTCTGTGGCAGTCATTTCCGCCATTCCTTCTTCCAGCTCCCTTATCAGTTCTTCTGCCTCGTTTATTCTGCTATTTATTCCTTCCAGTGTAGTTTCATTTCAGTTATTTTATTGTTCATTTCTGTTTGTTTCTTCTTTAGATCTTCTAGCTTGCTCTTAAACATTTCTTGCATCTTTTAGGTCTGTGCTTCCATTCTTTTTCCGAGATCTTGGATCGTCTTCACCATAGTTACTCTGAATTCTTTTTTGGGTAGATTGCCTATCTCCACTTCATTTAGTTGTTCTTCTGGGGCTTTATTTTGTTTTTTCGTCTGGGACATATTTCTCCAATATTGCATTTTGTCTAACTTTCTGTATTGTGGGCCTGTTCCACAGGCTGCAGAGTTGTAGTTCTTCTTGCTTCTGCTTCTGCCCCCTTGTGGATGAGGCTGATCTAAGAGGCTTTTGCACGTTTCCTGGTGGGAGGGACTGGTTCCTGCCCAGTGATGGGTGCAGCTGGGTCTTGTCCCTCTGGTGGGCAGGGCTGTGTCAAGAGGTGTGTTTAGGGCTTCCCTCGTGGCGCAGTGGTTGAGAGTCCACCTGCCGATGCAGGGGACGCGGGTTCGTGCCCCAGTCAGGGAAGATCCCACATGCCACGGAGCGGCTAGGCCCTTGAGCCATGGCTGCTGAGCCCGCGCGTCCGGAGCCTGTGCTCCGCAACGGAAGAGGCCACAACAGTGAGAGGCCTGCGTACCACAAAAAAAAAAAAAAAAAAAAGAGGTGTGTTTAGCAGGCAGCTGTGGGCTCAGGATGACTTTTGGCAGCCTGTCTGCTGATGGGTGGGATGTGTTCCCACCCTGTCAGTTCTTTGGCCGGAGGTGTCCCCGCACTAGAGCCTAGAGGGTGTTGGGTGGGGCCAACTGTTGGTGAGAAAATGGCGGCCTGTAGGAGGGCCCATACCAATGAGTACTCCCCAGAACTACCTCCACCTGTGTTTTTGTACCTGCAGTGAGCCACAGCTGCTCCCTGCCTCTACAGGAGACCCTCCAATACTAGCAGGTAGGTCTGGCCCAGGATCCCGTGAGTTCACTGCTTTTTCTCCTGGGTCCTGGTGTGCACAAGACCTTGTGTGTGCTAAGAGTGGAGTTTCTGTCTCCCCCAGTCCTGTGGAATTCCTGCAGTCAAACGCCACAGACGCTCAAAGCCAGATGCTCTGGGGGCTCCTCCTCCCATTGCCAGACCCCCAGGCTGGGGAGCCTGATGTGGGGCTCAGAACTTTGACTCCTATGAGATAACCTCTGTGGTAATCATTATTTTCCAGTTTGTGGATCGCCCACCCATTGGGTATGGGATTTGATTTTATTGCGATTGTGCCCATCCTGCCATCTCAGTGTGGCTTCTTCTTTGTCTTTGGATGTAGGATATCTTTTTCGGTAGGTTCCAGTCTTTTTTTGTCAATAGTTGTTCAGCAGTTAGTTGTGATTTCAGTGTTTTTGTGAGAGGAGGTGAACCCATGTCCTTCTTCTACTCTGCCATCTTGTCTCCCATCCCACAGTTTCTTTATCCATTCATCCTTTGATGGACACTTAAGTTGTTTTCATATCTTGGCTATTGTGAATAGTGCTACAGTGAACATGTGGGTGCATATATCTTTTCCAGTTAGTGTTTTCTTTTTCTTCGGATAAGTACTCCAAAGTGGAATTGTTGGATCATATGGGAGTTCTCTTTTACTTTTTTCAGAAACGTCCATACTTTTCCATAGTGGCTGCACCACATTTTGCATGCCTACCAACAATGCACAAGGGTTCCCTTTAATCCACATCTTCACCAACACTTGCTATTAATTGTCATTTTGATAAGTTATTTTAACAGGTGTGAGGTGATATTTCACTGTGGTTTTGATTTGCATTTCCCTGGTAATTAGTGATGTTGAGCAGCTTTTCATGTACCTGTTGGCCATCTGTATATGTTCTTTGGAAAAGTGTTCACATCCTTTGCCCAATTTTTTTTATAGAAGTATAGTTAATTTACAACATTGTGTTAGTTTCAAGTGTACAGCAAAGTGATTCAGTTATATATATATTATAAATATATATGTATTTTCAAGTTCTTTTCCCTTATAGGTTATTACAAGATGTTGAGTATAATTTCCTTTGCTATACAGTAGGTCCTTGTTGCTTACCTATTTTATATGTAGTATTGTGTATATGTTAATCCCAAACTCCTAATTCATCCCCTGCTCCCTCCCCTCCCCAATTCCTTTGGTAACCATAAGTTTGTTTTCTGTCTGTGAGTTGATTTCTGTTTTGTAAATAAGTTTATTTATATCATTTTTTAGATTCCGCATGTAAGTGATATCGTATGATATTTTGTCTTACTCTGTCTGACTTCACTTAATATGATCATCTCTAGGTCCATCCATGTTGCTGCAATGTTCTGTCCAATTTTTAATTGGATTGTTTGTTTTTTTACTATTGAGTTTTATGTATTCTTTATATATTTTGGATATCAGGCCTATATGAGATACATGATTTGCAAATATTTTTCCCCATTCAGTAGGTAGCCTATTTTTTTTATGGTTTCCTTTGCTGTGCATAAGCTTTTTAGTATTATCCTGTCCCATTTATTTATTTTTGCTTTTATTGCTTTTGGTGTCAGATTCAAAAAATCATCACCAAGACCTGTGTCAAGGAGCTTACCACCTATGTTTTCTTCTAGGAGTTTTAGGGGTTTTATGGTATTAGGTCTTACATTTCAAGCCTTTAATCCATTTTGAGTTCAGTTTTGTGTATGGTGTATGATAATGGTCCAGTGTCTTTTTTCTTGGATGTGGATGCCCAGTTTTCCTAGCACCCTTTATTGAAGAGACTGTCCTTTCCCCATTGTCCGTCCGTCCTTCCTCCCTCCCTCCCTCCCTCCCTCCCTCCCTCCCTTCCTTCCTTCCCTCCCTCCCTCCCTCCCTGTGTTGGGTCTTTGTTGCTGCACGCGGTCTTTCTCTAGTTGCAGAGAGCAGGGGCTACTTTTTCATTGCGGTGCACGGGCGTCTCATTGCAGTGGGTTCTCTTGTTGCAGAGTACAGGCTCTAGGCGCACAGGCTTCAGTAGTTGCGGCACGCAGGCTCAGTAGTTGTGGCGCGGGGGGCTCTATCTAGAGCGCAGGCTCAGTAGCTGTGGCGCATGGGCTTAGTTGCTCCGCGGCATGTGGGATCTTCCCAGACCAGGACTCGAACCCATTCCCCTGCATTGGCAGGCAGATTCTTAACCACTGCACCATCAGGGAAGCTCTCCCAATTGTACATTCTCGCCTCCTTTGTTGTTAATTACTTGACCGTACATGTGTAAGTTTATTTCTGGGCTCTTTATTGTATTCCATTCATCTAACATCTGTTTTTATGGCAGTAATGTACTGTTTTGATTACTATAGCTTTGTGATAGAATTAGATATCAGCAAACATGATGCCTCGAGCTTTGTCCTTCTTTCTCAAGATTGCTTTGGCATTTTGGCGTCTTTGTGGATTCATATATATTTTAGGACTGTTTGTTCTATTTGTTTGAAAAATGCCATTGGAATTTTGATAGGAATTGTGTTGAAACTGTAGATTGCTCTAGGTAGTATGGATATTTTAATAATACTGATTCTTCAAGTCCACGTGCATGGAATTTCTTTCTGTTCATTTGTGTCATATTCAGTTTCTTTCATCATTGTCATATAGTTTTCAATGTCCAGGTCTTTCATCTCTTTGGCTAAATTTATTTCTCTTTGGCTAAATTTATTTCTAAGTATCTTGTTCTTTTTGATGCAATCGTAAATGGGCTTATTTCTCTTTCTGATAATTCATTATTAACTTATAGTTATTTTCTGGTAACTCTAAGACTTTTGTTAAATGGGCAGGACACAAGATTCTGTACTCTCACTTTGTCAAGTTTATATCTTCTTACTGGGACCCCTTCTTGCCCTTTTTATCCCCCCTCAGCTACCCACATACATTTTACTAACTGATTTTTTTGTGTTCATTTATTTATTGAACAAATATTTCATTGTCTCCTATTAACGTCTCACGTAGTGTTTGTTCTAGACGCCTGGTTTACTTCAGTGAACAAAAACAGACAAAAGTCCCTGTCCTGGTAAGGTCGTACAGTCTGTTGAAGGATGCAGAAAATAAACATAAACTAAGGAAACTGTATAACATGTTAGAAGGTGATGGTGCCATCAAAGAAACATAGCAGGGTGAGGGGGATTGGGCAGTTCCAGAGTGGAGGTGGGAGTTGGGGTTTTAAATGTGGTGGTCTGTTTAGGCCTCATTAAGTATGTGCTATACTTGAAGGAATTAAGAAAAACAAGAGGATATCTGGGAGAAGAGCATTCCGGGTGAAAAGGACAGTCTTTACAAAGGCTTACATAGGCAGGAACATGTCTGTCATGTTCTAAGAAAAACAAGGAGAAGCCAGTGTGTCTGGAGAAGGGCAAGAACAAGGGGGAGATGGCAAATGAGGTCAGTGAGATAATGGGTAGCCAGATTATTATAAGGACTGAATGAAATGGAAACCATGGGAGGTTTGCACAGAGAAGAGATATGTTCTAACCTGTGTTTTAAAAGATCACCTGACTGCTGAATTGGGATTAGAATCTCGGGGGCAAGCATGGAAGCAGGGAAAGCAGTTAGGAAGCATTTCAGGAATCCCAATGACAGGTGATGGTGGCACATACCAGGGTGATAACAATGGACATGGTGAGGAATGGTTGGATTCTGAATCCATATTGAAGGTAGAGTTTACAGGTTATGCTAGGGATTGGATGTGGAGGTAAGATGGCCAGACTGGGGGTAGGGAGGGGTGGTCGGGAATAACTTCGAAGGTTTTTGCCTAAGCCCATAGAGGTATGGAGTTACATCAGCGGAGATGGGAAGGACAGCACATAGAGATGTTGAGTAGGCAGTTGGATCCAGGAGTGAGAGTTCAGGGCAAGGTCGGTTCTAGTATATGAATTTGGGAATCATCAGCAATGGTATGTAAAACCATGACACAAAGCAATATCACCAAGGAACAAGTGTAGACGGAAAGCAGAGAACCAAAGCGGTGTCTTGTGACATTAAGAGTTAAGGGAGAAGAGCCTCAACCAACAAACAATATTGAGAAGGATGAACCAGTGCGTTTAAGAGAACAACCCAAAAAGTGTACTGTCCCAGAAGCTAAGCCAAGATCCTTTATCAAAGAGGAGGGAGTAATCAGCCATGTCAAATGATTAAGTCTGGTGAGAACTAAGAATTGAGGATTATTAGTTTTAGCATTGCCACCGGTGACTTTCACCATGTTTCATTTGAGTGCTTGAGGCAAATGTATAAGGAGTGAGTTTAAGAGAAAATGTGAGAAAAGGAAAGAGAGACAGTGAGTACAGACAACTCAGGAGTTTTTGCTGCAAAGAGGAATAGAGAAATAGAGTGTAGCTGGCCAGAGAAGCGAGTTGAGACTATTTTTTTTAAGATGGGAGAAGTGCTGCCTGTTTGTTTGCTGATGGGAAGGATCTGTAGAGATGGGAAATTTGATAGGGATAGAAGGAATAATTGAATTGTTGGAAAAATACCCTGTCTGTAACAGGGGGGATAGGACCAGATCCACAGTTAGAAGGATTGTATTTAGGTAACAGCATGGATAGTTTGACTATAGTGACAGGCAGAGTATGTGGGTGTAGATATTGGTAGGTGGTTAGATGTAGTTTTGAGAGTTGAAGTTTTCATTGCTTCACTTTCCTCAGTAAAGTAGAAAACCTATTCTAAATGTATCTAAGTGCAATACAGTTTGATATTCGCATTTTGACATATCACCAGGTTATTTATTCACTAACAAATACTTATTGAATTCATACTAGGCATTGTTCTAGATGGTAAATATATAACTGAGCAAAAGTCCTATCTTGAGGGAACGTCTGTTTTAGTGGATGGAAATAGAATAAGCATATATATGTCAGCTTCGATTAGTGATATAAATGAAAATAAAGCAGTGTAAAGGGGAAGGGAGGTAGTTCTTTCTTATAGGTTGGTCACAAAAGTCACTTCTGATGAAGTGACATCTGAGAAGAGATCTGAATCGGATGAGAGGTAAACCCTGCAGGTGTCTGCGCAGTACATTTGAAACAGCAAGAACAGCCAGTGCAAAGGCCCTAAAGCAAGAACATCTTGCCATATTGGAGCAAGGGACTAGTATGGCTGAAGCAGAGTGAATGAGGGAGTAGGTGGAAGAAGTCAAGTTCAGAGAGGTAGTGGTGGGAGGGGGGCCCAGATCATGCAGGCCTTATAAACCATTAGGAGGACCTTGGTTTTTACTCTGAGATAGGATGCTGCCTTGGGAGGTTTTGAACAGATGAGTGATGTGATTTAATTTGTGTTTTAAAAGGCTCAGCGTGGCTTCTCTGGGGGCAGGGGTGGGATAGACAAGGGTAGAAAGAAGGATACGCCTTACTTGGCTATCACCATAAATCTTAGTGACAGGTTGATGGTGACTTAGTTAGTGCTAGCAGTGGTGATGGTCAAAGTTGTTGGATTCTGGTTATATTCAGAAGGAAGAACTGAAAGGATTGGCTGACAGATTGCACGCAGGGTGAGAGAAAATTTGACTTATAAGGTTTTGGGGCTGTCTTACTGGAAGACTAGATTTACTGTTAATTGAGGTGGACAAACCGAGGGCAGAAAAGGTTTGGAGGAGTATCCAGAATTTGGTTTGTAACAAATTTAATTTGATCTACCACTTTATGTTTCCATCCAGTGTGTCAAGCAGGCAGTTTTATACATGGCAACACGGGCATATAAAAGGTCAGGAGTGGCAATGTAAGTTTGCACATCATCAGCAGATAAATAGAACATATTTAAAAAGCCATAAGCCTAGATGAGGTAACTAAGGGAGTAAAGCATATAGAGAAGACATGAGAAGCTTTGGGGCATAGTTAGAAGTTAGATTGCTGAGGAGCAACCAACAGAAGGAAACAAGAAACAGTACTATCCAGTGAGGTGGGAGGAGAACACTGAGTGTGGGGTCCCAGAAGCCAAGGAAAAGACTTCAAGAAGGCAGACATGATCAAGTGTATCAAATGCTCACTAGGTGTGTAATGTGAAGACTGATAACTATTATTTTTGCTGAGTTTTCCCTGATGTTTACTCCTGAATACACCTGTCTCCTTCTGTCCATCTTCAAACTGAAAGTGCCATGAGGTCAGGTATCTAATACGTGACATGTAGTAAAGCTCAGTATTTGCTGAATATGTGCTACTGGCACCTTCTTCGAGCCCTCATCTCTTTCTAATCTTGCACTTGAGTACATTGTTTACATTGCTGCCCATCTGTCTGACCTTTCCTGTCTAGAAAGCTTCAGGGGCTCCCCATTACCTGCATTATAAAATCCTGGCACCTCTCCTGACAAATCCATCCATGTCATCTTTTTCAGCCTCATCTCCTACCACTTCCTATTCATACCTATACCCTAATATGGAACAATTTATAGTTCTGTCTACAGACTGTATTATTTCATCCTTCTATGGCTTTACTCATTCTATTTATTTTTTCAGCCTAAGATGACTTTCCTCCTTTGCTTGGCTAAAGTCTAGCTTGAAGAATCAGGAAGCTTCTGTGAGCCAACTCATTCAGTCCACAGGCAGCCTCCATAATAACTGTATATAATCTCTATCACAGTTCTTATTCTCTAACTTTTTTATGTGTCTGTTACGTTTTCTAAAGTATAAATTTTTTAGGGTCAGAAGTGTATCTTTATCTTCCTCTCCATGGTACCTGTCACAGTGCTATCTTCTGGGTAGGCACTCTAAATACTGAATTTTAAGAGAACAGGAAAATGAAGGGGAAGGCATTCAAATGTGAGCTGAAGATTGTCTGGATCAGTGACTTGACAGTAAGTAGAAAAGAATGGTACATGGTAAATTCTAGACTAGGTCAAAAGGTAGATATTTGAAAGAAATGGTAAAGATGTACATTTTAATATATATATATCTGTACTTTGTACAAAGGAGTATAAATGCCTACGTCGAAATAATAGAAAAAGTATATAGAAAAACTATTTTTAACTATTCCTTGCAATTCCTCAGTTATTATATAGTATGCTAATAGTATATATTAGAAAATATGAAGTAGACTATGTTACATATGTAATTTATAATTTTTTTAATACTTTCATATTAAATTTTTAGGATATCAATGCAAGCCTGAATAAGAAAAAGAATTTCTCCCTCCTAAGCCATGGCATATCAGTTGTACAGAAATACCACTTTGGGAAACAGTCTTCAGGAGAGCCTCGATGAGCTTATACAGGTGAGGGAGTAAAAAATCAACATTTTTATTTAGATGGATCTATAATAATTCTTGTTCTCATACTTATGAGAATGGCATAGTCTACATAGCTTTAGGATAACTTTGGATAAGTTAATACAAGTCTTGAGATTTAAATTAGAATTTTGAATTTATATTTTAATTTTAGGAAAATTAACCTTTTTATGTAAACCTCTCATCCAAGAACATATTACATTTTTCCATTTATTTTCATATATTTTGAGCTTTGATAAGATTAGACTTTTTTTTTTTTAACGTATTATTGGTCCCAAGTTTTTTATTTAAAAGAAACTTGGTTCCTTCAATTTATCGAACACTTCTTTCCAGATACTGTGAAGGAGTGGTAGACAAAGTTTTGTCCTGGTGTTGTAACATCACTGCATGTTTTCTTTTCAAAATTATGTTTGTGTCAAGATAATGCAAGAAAATATTGTCAGCCTTTGCTTCTTAGTTGTCAGTTATGGCAAAAAGAATAAGGGATTCTAGTTTAAGGGATTCTAGTTTAGAGGCTCTGGTCAACCTCAGTTAAATTTTAGATGATAATTCATGATTTTTTGTTTTTTTAGCTTTTTAAAAAATTTTATTTTATTTTTGGGTGTGTTGGGTCTTCGTTTCTATGCGAGGGCTTTCTCTAGTTGTGGCGAGCAGGGGCCGCTCTTCATCGCGGTGTGCGGGCCTCTCACTGTCGCGGCCTCTCTTGTTGTGGAGCAGAAGCTCCAGACGCGCAGGCTCAGTAGTTGTGGCTCACGGGCTTAGTTGCTCTGCGGCATGTGGGATCTTCCCAGACAGGGCTCGGAATCTTCCCAGACCAGGGCTCGAACCCGTGTCCCCTGCATTGGCAGGCAGATTCTCAACCACTGTGCCACCAGGGAAGCCCTATAATTCATGTATTTTTGTTTTATTTTTTCTTTAATATTCTTCTCTAAGAAGATTCATGACCTTTATTTTTTCTCAGTCTCAACAGATTACCCCCCAGCTTGCCCTTCAAGTTCTACTTCAGTTTGATAAGGCTATAAATTCAGCGTTGGCACAGAGGGTCAGGAACCGAGTCAATTTCAGGGTAAGGATATTTTCTTAAATCTAGAAGCTGCACCATGGTTGTTACAATAGTGCTTTTTAGGACACCTACATATTTATTAATCATAAAAAGAGATCGCTTAATCAAACTTTGGACCTTGTTTGATAACAACTAAATCCTGCTTGATGTTTAAATCTGTATATTAAGTTCATCCACTTAATGTTAGATACAGAGTTGTTTTTAGATTCTTATTCCATTGTTTTTCACAAATCAGCCTATGTATGTTTGGCTACCTTCCCTGAAGAGTTACTGAGATTTCAAATGTCTGAAACATTATCTGCAGGATTGAAGGTAAGTGAGAGTAATCTCTAAGGATCAGTTATGTTTTTTAAACTCTGACCAGGGAAGTTCAGAGTTAGTTATTTCTAGAAACTTCACGTTGCCGCCCACCTACTCTTAGATAACATGGCTTATAAAGACCTGACCTGTTGGCAGATAATGGTCTCTTCTGGTAGCTTGGTCTCATTTGAATCATTTGTACTTTGAACAGTAATCCCAAACTGAACAAAACTGTCTTTCTCAATTCGATGGTAAATTCAGATTACAAGATATGAAAATCAACAAATGAAAAGAATATAGATGTTAATTTGCATTTAAGAGAACATCAGTGTTTGGGGTTTTTGGTTTTAGTTTGTGATGAAAAGCACAAAAGAAAAATTTATCATTTATTCAACGAACATTTCAATGCCTATTAAATACGAGGCATTGTTCTGGATATTGGGTATACAGGGCAAAAGAAGACAGGCCCCGTTTGACTTATTTTAGTGACGGGGTAAAATCTGCATGTATTTTATGTTCATATAAATAAGTCACATGATTTTCACATGCCTAACAATTATCTGGAGTAAAACGTGGCTTTATAAAATTTTATCAGTGGATTCTTGAATTTTTAACAGTAATAATGCTGGCAAAGCTTCCTTTTTGTACAACCATACATACAAATGTGCCTACTTTGTCATTCAGAACCTGATCCTTTAATTCTAAATTGATCCATGTTGATACGTACTTGCCCATGTAGAAAATTTGTTTGACTACTTATCAGAGTCGTAGGGTTCACAAGGCCTGAGTGGTCTTCTAGTTGTATTATTGTAGGTTTCTAGTTTGGATGTCCTTAGCTAAAGGTAAATTAACTGTAAAAAAGTGTTATTCAGTAGATATATGTAAAAAATATATGTATTTATTAGTGGTGCATTAAAGATACAGTTTAGCCACATGTTATCTATCATATAGAAGGAAATTTTTAATATAAAGAACAGAATTTCAGCATAGTTGAATGTTCACATGCTAATCATAAATAGCAGTGACTTGCCTGGTTCAAGTCATTGATATATCTGCCACTAACTGGATATGACAGTAACCCACACACTTATAAGATCTCTGATTATACACAAGCCAGAAATGAACATTGAGGTTGGCATTTGGTTGTTCAGCCTTCCAACGGCTCAAACTATACTCAAGGAAGAGATCTAATTAAAAAAAAATTTTTTTTTTACATTTACAACTGCATCTTTTTAATATGTCCTGAGTGATTTTCTATGCATTACTCCCACCTCTCCACTGAAACTTCTCTTGCCAAGTTATTTATTGCTAAATCTAATGCATAATTAGTGATACTATTGATTAGTCTCTTTTGAAACGCATACTTCCCTTGAAATCTTACTATTTTGGCTTTTTTCTTCTATTCTCTGGCCCCTCTTCTCAGGCTACTTTGTATCACTTAATTGCTGGTTTTCCTTAAGGGTTATCTAGGGCTCCACATATTCTCCTTGAATGATCTCATCCAGTCCTTGGCTTTAAAATTGATATGCTCCCATGCTTGCTTCTACACTCCAGCTGCTTATTGGATATGGTAAGATGTAGCTGAAACTCAAATTTAACTTTCCTCCCAAACCAGTTTTTTCTATGAATGCGTTGTTACACAAGCCAGAAACTTGGGAATATCAAAGATTTCTCTGTTGCCCACCCTACCGTATCCAGTTGGTTAGCAAGCGTTGACAGATCTACCTTTTAAAATCTCTCCACTTCCCGGGACCCCCGTTGCCTCTGTTATCGCCCAGCCACTTTCACCTGTCTGATTCAGCCAGCTAAAAGCTATCGGCTTCTTAGCGTCTCTCCTTCCTTCAGTCAGACTCCCCTCTAGTTTGTTCATGTTATCACCAAAAATGCAAATCTCATCATGTTACTCCTCTGCTTGAAATCCTTCATTGACGTCCTAATGCCCTCACAATAGGGAAAAGCTTTCCCAAGGTTCTCCATGATCTCTTTCACCTTAGGACCTCCTGTCATATTCTCCTTTCAGGAACTTACTATCCCATTCCAAGTGTTTGTCTTCCTTTCTGCTGTCCCACCTTTCCGTTGACTCTTTTTCATTCTTTGGGACTCAAGCTTTCTCTGTCCTACTTGGCTGCCTCTACCGTACTCCCATTGTACCCAGTGACAATCTTTCATAGCACTGTTACACTATGTATTTACTTGTTTTAGTGATCTCCCCTGCTAACCTTCTTGGGTGACAGGGATCATATGTGTATTGCTTACCGTTGTATTCTCAGTGCCTAGTATAGTCTAACAAATAGTAATTATTCAAATTCCCATAATCATTCTAACTTAAGCCATTAATGAGAACTCAGTTTTTGATATTACAAGTAACACTGCAGGGAACAGTTTTGTGCTGAATTTTTTTTTCTGAAGGCATATAAATGTCTCATTGAATACTAAATTTCATATGTAAATACTTGTGCATGTATATCTCTCTCAGGTTTTGATTATATTCTGTTGGTGTCCACCCTTGCAAAAAGTTCCTTTTAATGTTCAGATAAAATTTTTTTAGGAGGAATAGATATTAATTATAAGAATGTGAGTTGCAGAGGACAATAATGTAATTTTAGTGGCTAATACAGTAATTCATCTGAGCTATAAGTCACAGGATGAAAATGAATGTTTCTAGGAATTCCCTGCTTTTGTACAAATTCAGAGAATCAACATACACAGTAAAATCGGTTGCTTTTAAAAAGTATTTTTTTTAAGTATTTATATAAAAAAATTCAAATGCATTTTCATAATTTAGCCACATGAGGGCAGTAGAAATACAGATTCAGATTTCCATTCAATTTTTCTTAAGATTTCAGGTAAGTAATTTGCAGGCTTTTCCAGTGCTGAAAGTAGTCTGCTAACTAAAATATTTTTTAACTCTTCCCTTAGCAAATTTATCTACAATTTTTTTCTTTAAGTGATTAACACTTAAGATTGCTTGCTTAAGATTTTCCTTAATTTTCATCCTATTTTGAGAATTATGTACTTGTAGCTAGGTTTTCTTAAATTGTCTGGAGAAAAATGTGAGGGGGAAAAAATGACTTTTCATGGTTTGTCTAAATGTTTTGTTTTAAAGGGCTCTCTAAATACATACAGATTCTGCGATAATGTGTGGACTTTTGTATTGAATGATGTTGAATTCAGAGAGGTGACAGAACTTATTAAAGTGGATAAAGTGAAAATTGTAGCCTGTGATGGTAAAAGTAAGTGTTTGCCCTAATTACTGTGAAAGCAAAGCTACTTGAAATCTTGTTTTCATGAGTCTTTAGAAAACTTTCATCTGACATTTAGGGAGAAAATGGCCAGTGATCCACTCCCAGATAGAGAGACCAGGCTTCTTTCTCAGCTAGATTCTGGATTCCAGATCTCACATAGTCCTCTTACTAACTTTAGGTATAAACATTTCATATGACACATAGACTACTTCCACAGCTTGACTTTGTGTGCAGGGTCGGTGGGGGGGGGGGGGGGGGGAGGGAAACATATTAATAAGCTTTTCTTCCCTATTTCAGTTGAAGTGTTTCTAAAGCTTTTCTTTTTCTTTAAGGAAGTGTTTAATTTCAACAGTTTTATCCTATGGTTTCTGTTTTGTTGGAGACCTATACATTTTAAAAATGATTATTTAAAAGACTTTAAATAACCATAAGAGCCTTATCAGTCATAATGGTAAATATCTAGTCCTCTGATCTGTTACATGCAGATATTTTTACAGCAGACCTAAGAACTTCTTCAGGTCCTTAAATGTTTCAGAAACTATACATCTCTGCTTTCTGTTCCATGATTATTTTCTTTTTACTAATTGAATTTTAAATATATAAATTATACTTACTTTTACTTTGTAATCTGAACAATTTGTGTTTAAAGCAGCTATTCCTGAAATTAAATAGAGAATACTGTCACTTTCCAAGAAGGGGAATTTTGAAAAGCAAGAGAAAGAGAAATGTAGAAAGCAGGACCCTCCGTTTCTCAGGTTGTAGGTTAGGTTTTTTTGTTTTTATGTTTTGGGTTTCAAAGAAATGCCCTATCACTGAAAAGCTATAAAGACAGAAAACCACACAGAAGAAAAACATCATTTGTAACGTCATCTGGAGATAACATATCACTTAATGTGTAACCTTCTAGTCTTTATTTATACATATCTTTACAGTAATTATGTATGCACGTACTCATTTGCAAATATATCATTTTTTACACATAAGTCATTAACTGTTCTCTTAAACCTGATTTTTGATAGCTGCCTAGAATTATATACCGTTATCCCTTTTTAAAGAAATCATATCTTCCAGATGTCAGAGTCTCTGAAACTAGCAATGTTACAGTGGCTCATACATTTCATTTCGGAAGGTTAACTAGGGATAATCATTCTAAGAACTTTAAGATGACTTTTTTATATAATTACCAAATAGCTTGTTCTTTGCTGTAACAACAACAAAAAATCTATGTTTATAATTTTATAGTTCCTGGATCACAGATAACATTTCTGTATGTCAGATAATGTATACTTTTTTTCGTGTCTTTCTTATAATTTAGGCTAATAGTACCCTTATAACCCTTAGGTTTTCAGATTTTTACTAGACTATAGAATTTAAGCATTAATGTATAATTTCTAGACCACTATCAAAATGAGTTAATAATGATATGGATCAGTACTGTTCATAAAACTTGCATGCTGATGGAAATGTTTCCTGTCTGTACTCTCCAATAGCCACATCTGACTGTTAAGCACTTGAAATGGGTTAGGGCAAGTGAGAAATTTAATGTTTTAATTTTTATTTAATTTTCTTAACTTTAAATAGCCACATGTGGTTAGCCAGTAGCTACCACATTGGACAGCACAGATGTAGACTAGTAGAGTGTCAATCGATCAATCATTTGAAACAGCTAAGAACCAAAAAGTCAGTGAAGGCCCCCTCAGCAAGCTTAATAATATCAAAGAGTCCATGTAAACATATGTATTTTACTTAGAGGTAGTCTTTAGAGTGTATTTCTTTTGCTTCTTAAAGATATAAGATTGTCTGTTTTTTCACACCTCAGTGTATATAAAGTACAAATCAGCCTTACCTACTGCAGTGGCTTCTGAGGAACTTGCCCCACTTACAGCACAGTACAGTCATTGTTCTTCAAAGAAACGATTGTTGCGTATTCAAGAAAAGCTTAGATTGTGTTCCATGCACTCGTGTCAGCAGAAAATACAATCAATCATTAAAGTATAAATAGTTGTGCATTTAGAGGTAGAAGCTTAAGTAATAATTAATACCATTCCTTAGTAACCAGATAAATGCAGTACTACTGCGAAATAAGCCCATTTCTTCTAAAAGTCAGCTTTCTGAAGTAAAGTTCAATTCCAAATAGAGAAGCAGAGAAAGTGATTGATAGTGGCTAGAATTTTGGTCTTTTTCTCGCCAGGAATTAAAACTATTCTGTTCTATGTTATAGTCCTTTGTGGTCTTAAATTTGTGGACAGTAGAGGACTGGAAAAAAAGTATAGCAGCTGTATGAACCAAATGTAGTATAACTTGATTTCTCTTAACATAAATGTGGAGACTAAGCGTTAACTTGCCTTTTAAGGCAGAGGTAAAAAGACATTTACGTGCACAAGATATTACTGTGGTCAGCTTTTCTTTTCCACCCTTGTCTCCCCTTCTTCACCACCATTACTTCCTGTTTTACTTTTGAAAGAAAGATTTTTCTCAACATATTTAAATTTAAGTTGCTGCTTGAATTTACTGTGTCTCTCCTCTGTTTCCTAGATACTGGCTCCAATACTACAGAATGAATAGGAAAAAAATGGCTTTTTAATGCCATCCTGTTATTGTTCATCGCTTTTTGAAGAGAAGCATAGAAGAGACTTTTTTTTTAATTTATTCTAGCATTGCAGAAATGACTACACTGTGCCGTACTATCAGAGAATTCCAGTAGAAAGAAGCTTATAATTCTGTACCTTGTTACATTACCTTATTATACAGCATGAAGAAACAGAACTTTTTTTTAATGACAAATCAAACATTGTGGCCTTCCTAAGACCATTCTTTAATAAATTCATTTTAAAACTCAATGTGAGTAATAACTGCTAGAGCTACTGAGCAATATGGAGATATTAGATAAGCATTTTGACAGAGCACCGTGTTCCTTGCAAAGGAAATTAGAAAATGCATTCATTTCAGTAAAGTTAGTTTTTATCAATTGTTTGTTAGTTTAACTGATGAAAGCATTAGCAGGGGCAAGACCAAAATTCCAGACTAGAACTTTCCTTACAAAAATTTTTTTTTTAAGTACAAAACCAAGGGTAATTATTGGTGTGAAAAATCTAAGTAGAACTCAACTAGGAAAAATTAAACAACAACATGTAGTCTTTACATGTAAATTATTTCTTAAATTGTCCATATGAGTCAGGTTTCATTTTTAGAATATTCTACATCTTACCAGTTATTAGACTTTCAATAAAAAGTCCTATTAAGGGCTTCCCTGGTGGTGCAGTGGTTGAGAGTCCACCTGCCGATGCAGGGGACACGGGTTCATGCCCCAGTCTGAACAGATCCCA
Organism: Delphinus delphis; assembly: GCF_949987515.2. Lineage (NCBI taxonomy): Eukaryota > Metazoa > Chordata > Mammalia > Artiodactyla > Delphinidae > Delphinus > Delphinus delphis. The sequence goes on from NC_082684.1 coordinate 142,964,340, forward strand.
CATGCTGCGGAGCGGCTGGGCCCGTGAGCCATGGCCGCTGAGCCTGCGCTTCCGGAGCCTGTGCTTCGCAATGGGAGAGGCCGCAACAGTGAGAGGCCCACGTACTGCAAAAAAAAAAAAAAAAAAAAAAAAAAGTCCTATTAAATGTATCCCATATCTTTGTGTACTTGAAGGAAACAGTTTCCTTTGTCAATCTAGGAATATATGATGAAGAAAGTGGCATTTCTAAAATGTCACAGAGGGAGAATGTTTATCATTTAGTAGAAGTAGGCTTTTACAGCCCCATCCTGCGGTCATTCCCAGTTCAACCCTTTTCAATGTGAAGCCGTCCTTTCCTCTCACTCTGCTGAGAGATAATGGAGTTGGCAGTAATCGTCAGCAAAATAGCTTTTCATAAACCTATTAAAGTACTAAAAAAGACCTTTATATTGCACACCATCCCCCTATTTTTTTAGTTGTAGAAGCATGTTATATAATAGGTTTCATCATTTTTAAGTAATCAGTGCTCAGGTCTGATCTATGTAAGATAATGGCCAACATCACTAACTTCATTATCAGTGCTGTGTTACATATATTCTTCTGGATAATCCTCACAACAGCCCTGGAAGAACTTTGTTACCCTTTTTACAGATTTAGAAGCTTAGTTACCAAAGGTTACCTAATTAGGATTTTTCTTAATTGCAGTGGGTCAAGATCAATACCTTTTTATTTTGCAGGTTCCACATAATGGTTAGGAGACACGTTATATTGATAGTAAACTTACAATGGTTGTAGAAATTTCTGTTTCTTAAGGAGTAAATTATGGTTTAAACTTTTTTCATGTTATTAACAGTCACTGCGATCTTAAGAAAAGTACAGGGCTGGAGGTGTATACTTTGGGGGATTTTAGATCCTATAAATGATGTCACTAGATTATGCTTTCAAACATACAAAAGTAACATGACCTAGATGATGAGTTTCTTACAGGAAATGGTTGACTGCCACGACCTACTAATTGGACTAATGCCTTCGTGCTCCTAGTATTACCTCAGCATGTCAGTGTAGTCCTTGATTCTTAAATTAAAACTAACTTTCATCCTTGTAGCCCATTCTGCACAGTCTATTCCAGTGTTCTCTTTGTGACCTTCCCTACCAATGAGCACATAGTCTGCTCCAATTAAATTTGAGAAAGAAACAAGTCAGATTTCTCTTTTGTCTTGGTTATGCTGTTTCCTTCATTTCTCATGACTTTCCTTTCAGAATCAAGATCCTATCCATCATTCAAAACTTAAACACACTTGTATCTGAGTACAACCCATATTGAGCTCTTCCCTTGTGAGCTCTTAACAAAGGAGTCATGAGAAAACACAGCAAAGGACAGGAAGAACTTACATCACTCTCAGTACTCACTCATACTCATCCAGGTAACTGGTGTGGAATACCTAGGGTTTATAGTGTCCCTAGGTGTAAACCCTAGGATTATACCACATTCCACCAGTTGAAATCAATTCTTGTACTTAGACAGCCACCACATACACACCTCTCTTTTCGCCTGGGCAGGAGTACAGAAGTCATAGCCTGACATTTCCTCCTCTCAGTTCTAATTACTTGCATACCCATGGCTAACATCTGCATAGTGATATAGGTGTTCTAATCTTCCCACAGCAGCACTTGGACTTCACTGGAAATTACAGGAGAGACACGGCCAGAGCTTACACCACTTTGGTATAAGCTCTCCCACCTGGCCGCAGACTCCAGTGATAATAAGCTTACTTGCCTGTTAATGTGGAAGAAGAAAAAAAGTCCATTAATTCATCTATTAGTAGAACTAACTGTAAAATCTGGACTTTGTGTGGTAACGTACAGTTGGTCCTGTCTCAATGTATTACTGAGTACTACTTTAACACCCAAATAGTGGACAAAGAATAGCTTCTTTGGGTTTGATGCCTGACTGGTCATTGTTTGGTTTGTTTATAGTGATCTGTCTTCAGCTGATGTTAAGGGGGAAAAAAGTATTTTATCTCTTGGTTGACATCAATCCCAGTGTCTTAAGGTATGTTATCGTCAGTTTTGAGTGGGTCATAATTGAATCACTAATAGTAAAATATGTAAAATACATACATATATTGGAATGTATGTGTGTGTTTTCACTCAACTGGAGAAGCAATTATTTGTAGCATAGTTATAAAATTTGGAATCAATAAAACAATGCATGGTAAGGGAAAGTGCAAATTCTCCATAAGAATCTGCAACATTGGTTCTGTCAATCCATTCTAAAACTGCCCCCTAATTTGGTGAAAATTCATCCAGCTATTTTTTTATATGCTGTAGTAATAATAGAATCTTATTTTTCTAGTACATAGGTAGATAGAATGTGCTTGGGGTTTGGGGCAAGGCATTCTACCTTGTAAGAGGTATAAGAACTTTGCAACATACAGCAAAAGATTTAGCAGCATTAGTTCAAGAGAGCATTGTGCTAGAAAACTGTCAACAGTATTCTCTCGTGGATGTCCCAACTCTTATTCTCTGATACTTTCTTCCTCTGCTTTTACGCATTCTGTTTACCAAAGTGAGCCACAAAACACCTTGAATAGCTAAAGCAAGAACAAAGCTGAAGACATCACACTTCCTGCTTTCTGACTATATTACAAATATATAGTAATCAAAACAGCATGATAATATTGGCATAAAAACAGACACATAGATCAGTGGAACAGAATAGAGAGCCCAGAAATAAAGCCACACATATATGGTCAATTAATTTATGACAAAGGAGGCAAGAATGTACAATGGGGAAAGGACAGTCTTGTCCATAAATGGTGTTGGGAAAACTGGACCACTCTCTTACACTACACACAAAAAATTAACCAAAATGGACTAAATTAGACTTGAACCTAAGACCTGAAGCCATAAAACTAGAAGAAAACATGTGTAAAGCTCCCTGACATCAGTCTTGGCAGTGAATTTTTTGTATTTGATACCAAAAGCGAAGGCAACAAAAGTAAAATTAAGTGGAACTACACCAAACTAAAAAGCTCTGCACAGCAAAGGAAAAACCATCAATAAAATGAGCAGGCAGCCTACAGAAGAGGAGAAAATATTTGCAAATTATATACCTGACAGATTTATATCCAAAATATAAAGAATTCAGACAATAGCTAAAAAACAGTTCTGAATAAACATTTTCCCAAAGAAGACATAAATACAGCCAACAGGTACATGAAACTATGCTCATCATTAACCAGGGAAATGCAAATCAAAACCACAGTAAGACATCACCTCACACCTGTTAGAATGGCTACCGGCAAAAAACAACAAGCATTGGTGAAGATGAGAAAAGGGAACCCTCGTGCACTGCTGGGAAGAATGTAAATTAGTACAACCAGTATGGAAAAGTATGGAGATTCCTCAGAAAATTAAAAATAAATTTACCTTATGATCCAGCAATTCCACTTCTGGGTATTTATGTGAAGGGAATGAAATCACTATCTTGAAAAGATATCTGCATCTATGTTCAAAGCAGCATTATTTACAATAGCCAAGACAGGAAAATACATGTCCATTGATGGATGAATGCATAAAGAAAATGTGTCATCTATGGCCCACAAGGACCAGATCATTCAGCCATTAAAAAAAGGAAATCCTGTCATTTGCAACAAAACAGATGGATCCTGAGGGCATTATGCCAAGTGAAATAAGTTAGAGAAAGATACTGTATGACCTCATATGTGGAATCTCAAATAAATTGCACTCATGGATACAGAGAACAGATTGGTTGTTGCCAGAGGCAGATGGTGACAGGGTGAGCAAAATGAGTGAAAGTGCTCATAAGATACAAACTTGCAGTTATAAATGAATCCAGGGAATGTAATGTACAGCACAGTGACTATAGTTAACAATACTGTGTTGTACACCACCAGTTTGAACTGTGTGAGTCCACTTATACAGGAATTTTTTTAACAGTAAATACTACAATGCTACACGATCCACAGTAGGTTGAATCCACAAACGTGGAACCACAGATGTAAAAGAACCACATACACAGAAGGCCAACTATAAGTTATACATGGATTTTCAACTGCAGAGGATCAGCAACCCTAACCCCCTCATTGTTCAAGGGTCAACTGTGTATATTTAAAAGTTGCTGAGAGTAGATCTTAGAAGTTCTCATCATAAGAAAAAAGATTTCTAACTGTATGGTGATGGATATTAACATTATGGTAATCATTTTGCAGTATGCATGTATATAAAATCACCATTTTGTACACCTAAAACTAACGTTATATGTCAATTTTAATCTCATTTTTTTTTTTTTAAGTTCCCATCTTCAGAGACTTCTAGTCATTCCAGAATAACAAGGACAGGACTTAACTTCCTTCCAAAAACAACTAGAAAAGTAGACAAAATATATGAAAGTGTTTTCCAGACATTGGAAAACAGGCAGCACAAGGCTGTAATCTCTGAGAAAGGGGGCAAAGAAATAGTTGAGGTCTACAACCTTCCATCTCACTGCATAGAGGCAATACCCAGACTATAGGAACTTCCCTGGTGGTTCAGTGGCTAAGACTGGGTCCCAGTACAGGGGCCCAGGTTCAACCCCTAGTCAGGGAACTAGGTCCCACGTGCCGCAACTAAGAGTCTGCATGCCACAACTAAAGATCCCACATGCCGCAACGAAGATCCTGCATTGCCACAACTAAGACCTGATGCAGCCAAATAAATAAATATATATATATTTTTTTTTTTAAATACCCAGACTATAGACACAGGGAGAGGGTAACCTAAACAGAGCCTGACAACCTTGCTGAGTTGAGAAGACACTGAGATCAGAGTTTAGGAAAGCTGAGGTGATTGAAAGATGCAGCATTCTAGAAAGGAATCAAAACAGTGGTCCCCTAGAGTGTTTGCTGTGTGCTTGGTTGCACATAAGTAGAATGATGCCTTACAAACCCAAGCAAAGAGTAGCTAGGGAGTTAGTTATAAACAGCAATTCCCAAAGCTCACATAGGGTGGGGAACCAGAGTAAACTGTTCTCAGTAGTCACCTAAGGCATCAAATAGAGTGAGACCCCAGAGGGTCATGCCTCAATAGTAGGCTAAAATGGAGTAAAAGCTACTCTAGCTTAGAACCACCCTAGCTAAGGTGAAAAACAGGACTTGAGGGGATCAAACTGATTAATAAATAATTGTCTAAACATTTATATATATAGCATTTTTCACAGAATTAGGACAAAAAATTTCACAATTTGTGTGGGAACACAAAAGACCCTGAATAGCCAAAGCTATCTTGAGAAAGAAAAATGGAGCTTGGGGAATCAGGCTCCCCAACTTCAAACCATACTACAGAACTACAGTAAACCAAGGCAGTATGGTACTGGCACAAAAACAGAAATATAGATCAATGCTACAGGACAGAATGCCCAGAGATAAACCCACGCATATATGGTCACCTAATCTATGACAAAGGAGGCAAGAACATACAATGGAGAAAAGACAGCCTCTTTGATAAGTGGTGCTGGGAAAACTGGACAGCTACATGTAGAAATGAAATTAGAACACTACCTAACACCATACACAAAAATAAACTCCAGGTGGATTAAAGGCCTAAATGTAAGACTAGACACTCTAAAACTCTTAGAGGAAAACAGGAAAAATACTCTTTGACATAAACCACAGCAAGCTTTTTTTTTGACCCACCTCCTAGAATAATGAAAATAGGAACAAAAATAAACAAATGGGACCTAATTAAACTTAAAAGCTTTTGCACAGCAAAGGAAACCATAAACAAGACGAAAAGACAACCCTCAGAATAGGAGAAAATATTTGCAAATGAAGCGACAAAGGATTAATCTCCAAAATATGCAAACAGCTCATGGAACTCAATATCAGAAAAGCAAACAACCCAAGCCAAAAATGGGCAGAAAACCTAAACAGACGTTTCTCCAAAGAAGACATACAGGTGGCCAAGAGGCACGTGAAAAGATGCTCAACATCACTAATTATTAGAGAAATGCAAGTCAAAAGTACAATGAGGTATCAACTCACGCAAGTCAGAATGGCCATCATCAAAAAATTTACAAACAATAAATGCTGGAGAGGGTGTGGAGAAAAGGGAACCCTTTTGTACTGTTGGTGGGAATGTAAATTGATACAGCTGCTATGGAGAACCTAAATGTCCAACGACAGATGAATGGATAAAGGTGTGGTACGTATATACAATGGAATATTACTCAGCCATAAAAAGGAATGAAACGGTCATTTGTAGAGATGTGGGTGGACCTAGAGTCTGTCATACAGAGTGAAGTGGGCCAGAAAGAAAAACAAATATCATATATTAATGCATATATGTGGAACCGAGAAAAAAATGGTACAAATGAACAGGGCAGGAATAGAGACATAGATGTAGAGAATGGACATGTGGACACGGGGTTGCGGGGGAGGGAAGAGCAGGGTGGGATGAATTGGGAGATTAGGATGGACATATATACACTACCATGAGTAAAATAGATAGCTAGTGGGAACAAGCTATAAAGCACAGGAAGCTCAGCTCGGTGCTCTGTGACGACCTAGATGGGTGGGATGCGGTGGGGGGGGGGGTGGGTAGGAGGGAGGTCCAAGAGGGAGGGAATATAGGTATACATATAGCTGATTCACTGCATTGTACAGCAGAAGCTAACACAACATTGTAAAGCAATTATACTCCAATTAAAAAAAAATACAGCAGAGACAAAAAGACTGGAGAAAATGAAGAGCCTCAGTGACGTGCAGGATCATATCAAGTGGAGATTTCTACATATTGTGTGCCAACCCCCCCCCCAAGAAGGAAAGGAACAATTTTTAGGAAATAGTCAAATGTTTCCAAATTTGATGAAAATGATAAATCAACAGAGAAAAGAAGCCTTAATAAACTCTAAACAGGATAACCACATACCTCATAATATCATTGCTAAAAACCAGTGATAAAGAGAAAATTTTTTTAAGTAATCAGAGGTAAAAGTCACTTTGTAACCACAGAGACGAAGATAACAAACCCATGGGTTTCTTGTTAAAAACTATGTACTTAGAAAAGAATACAACAAAATCTTAGAAGTGCTTAAAAAGGGCCACCTCACATCCATTAAAATGGCCACTATCAAAAACAGAAACACAAAATATGTGTTGGTGAGGATGTAGAGAACTTCGAACTTTTGTACACCGTTGGTGTGAATGTAAAATGTTGCAGCTGCTATGGAAAACAGTATGGCAGTTCCTAAACAAGTTAAAAATAGAATTTTGATCTAATCCAGCAACTCTACTTCTGCATTTATACCGAAAAGAAGTAAAAGCAAAGACTCAGAAATATCTGTACACCCATGTTCATAGCAGCACTATTCACAATAGCCAAAAGGTGGAAGCAACCCAAGTGTCTATCAACAATTGAATGGATAAACAAAATCGTATATACATATACAATGAAATATCATTCGGCCTTAAAAAGAAATCCTGACACATGCTGAAATGGATGGACCTTGAGGACATTATGCTAAATGAAATAAGCCAATCAAAAAAAGATAAACATTATATAATTCCACTTATATAGAGAGCAGTCAAATTAGAGAAAGAAAGAATAGTGGTTGTCAGGCTCTGAGGGCTGGAGGATTGAGTTGTTTAATGGGTGTAAAGTTTTGGTTTTGCAAAATGAAAAAGTTCTGGAGATTGGTTGCTCAACAACAAGAATGAACTGTACACGTAAAAATGATTAAGATGGTAAATTTTGTGTCTATTTTACAACTGTTATTAAACCTATAAAAAATGCTGAGGGAAAAATCTGTCTTCTCCCTGCCTATCACAGATCTGTTTGCTCTACTCAAGCCTCACCACTTCTAAGATTTCCTCACCATTCTGCTTCACACATTTCTTAACCTCTCCTGAACTCCCAGACCACCATACATAGTGCTATGTAATCTACCTGTCTTGAAACTTAACCTGTAGGAGCCTTGAAAAAGGCCAAGTCTTCAGCTTGTTTGGGGGCCCCTCTAGTGCCTACTTTATTTTTTTAATAAATTTATTTATTATTTTTGGCTGTGTTGAGTCTTTCGTTGCTGCGTGCGGGTTTTCTCTAGTTGCAATGAGCGGGGGCTACTCTTCGTTGCGGCTCTAGATGCGTGGGCTTCAGTAGTTGTGGCTCATGGGCTCTAGAGCCCAGGCTCAGTAGTTGTGAGGCACAGGCTCAGCTGCTCTGCAGCATGTGGGATCTTCCCGGACCAGGTCTCGAACCCGTGTCCCCTGCATTGGCAGGCAGATTCTCAACCACTGCGCCACCAGGGAAGCCTGTGCCTACTTTAGAGGAAATGTATCAGTCATTGTCCACTCGGAAAAAGAAACCACATTAAGTATTTCAAACGGAAGGAATTTAATACAAGGAGTTTGTTACAAAGGTGTTCAAACAGCTTGAGCAACAGATGAAACGTAAGTGTGTCTAAAGAATAGGAACTGAGGAAGCAGCTAACATCCCCAGTGTTGGAGGAAGCAAAGAGGAAAACAGTATGACTCGGAGCCCACAGTCACTATGCCACTGAGGCTGCTACTGTTGAACCATGTGCCTGATCAGAAACTAATTGTCCTACGCTAACCAGCCACAGCTTCCACTGCATCTACTGTCACTTCTGCTATCACTGCCGTTGCTTGTGACACTACCAGAATGTCTAAGAAAGGTAGTTTCTCCCTTCTTCTCACCTGCCAGTATCCCAGTAGTGCCTCTCAAAGGCAGAACTAAACAGAAATCCAGCTGCAGGGAGTCTGGGAAATGTAGCTTGTGGATCTCCTCCTGCCACAGCAGTGCAAAGGGAAATACAGAAGAGTTGATATGCATCTGAAAGAAAAGAGAATATCCAGCACCCTCCTTTGAGAGGTGCTGGATATATATATATTCAGTACATATTCCCATCCTTTTGCCTGTTTTGAGATTTACATACAACAACAAACTATCTCTTCTACAAAATGTGCTTAATGTGTCCCCCACAAGAAAGACACAAATTCCTACCACTATGAACATCTGCTAGAGATGTTAATTCCTTTCCTAGTTAATTCAACACACATACCCACTCCCCAGATATTTTGTACTGTTAAGACTAAGTTATAAAAATTAGTCGCCACTGAAACTTTTGTACGTAACAACACAAGAGAGAGGGAAATGATTAACATGTAATGTTTATACACATACACATACACACACACACACGGAACAGACAGCATAGTCCTCATTTTTATAAATTAAATAGCCATCAGACTGATCTTTCTTTTCATAGCCCATATCATTTTCCAGTTGCCTTCAGTCAGCACCTTAGCTGACTGGGGTTCTTCACCTGGTGGGGAGACCCTAAACTTCATTCCTGAAGTATTTAAGTTCTTAGTGAATTTTCCTTTAGTGAATTGCTATAGCCTTAACTTTTACAACTGAATATGGGGACACTAAGGAGGCACTCCAGAGAGTCACATTGTTTAGCAGCAGCCATATGTTCCTTGATAATTAGGATCAAGCACCCCCGTCAATATAATAACCCCCTTCTTTTCCCATTGGTCCAGTGGCACAAGAACCCTAAATGCTCAAATGGGAGTCTCAATTTCCAGTTCACTGGGAGCATTGTTGGTTTCCTAGTGGATGTGTTCTTCCTTTGGGACCCAACCAGCAGAGCCCAAAATTACAGGTACAGGAAGCAAAAATTCTTTGAGTGGGTTATTAGATGTAACATTGCCAAGTGTCATTCTCACTTACCCCCTTGATTCCTGGACCTTTTGATTCAATGACAACCCATTAGCAGAGAGCATCCCTAATGCACGAATTGTGGTTTATAAATACCATTCACACTTTAAAAAAAAAAAAAACTATGAGAACGGCTGATGAAAGGTAAGGGATAGGAAATATAATAAGCTTCGAAAGTCTTCTTTTAAGAGAAAATAAGGAAGTTAACCAAAATTACTGGAGTCATGTCACAAGGAAACAGGAGCCATCTTTAAAGGATTCTCACTAGTTTTCATGTGCTGAATAATGGTCCCCCAAGATATCAGGTCCTCCTAATCCCTAGAATGTGTAAATGTTTCCTTATATGGTAAAAAGTTTGCAAATGTTACTAAGGACCTTGAGGTGGGGAGAGTATAGGATAATCAGGATAGGTCCTAAGTGTAATCACATGTATTTTTACAAGAGAGATGCAGAAGGAGATTTGACATACAGGAGAAAAGAAAGCAATATGACCATGGAGGTAGAGATTAGAGTGATGTGGCTACAAGCCAAGGAATGCTGGCAACCACCAGAAGCTGGAAGAGACAAGGAACAGATTCTCCCCTAAAGCCTCCAAAGGGAGTGTGGCCACGCCAACACCTTGACTTGGCCCAGTGAAACCGATTTTGAACTTTTGGCATCCAGAACTGTGAAACAATAAGTTTCTATGGTTTTAAGCCACTATGTTTGTGATAATTTGGTACTGTAGCCATAGGAAAATACACTAGCCAAAGATGGAGCATTTTGAGCTTCATCAAATAATTGCAGTGAATCACAGCATATGAAGTATGTGGTGTTTTGTGTTTTGTTTTTTAACAATTCTTGAGTGCTAAATGAATACACATAAATTTGTTTGTCGTTAGATAACCAATTCATTGTTCTGAAAACCGGTAACAAGAAATAATTGTTCTTCAGAGTAGCAATACTGTTGATAAGGAAAAGTTTTGCTTTATAAAAAATTTTAAATAAAAAAGGATTTGTAGGGCTTCCCTGGTGGCGCAGTGGTTGAGAGTCCGCCTGCCGATGCAGGGGACACGGGTTCATGCCCTGGTCCGGGAAGATCCCACGTGCCACGGAGCGGCTGGGCCCGTGAGCCACGGCTGCTGAGCCTGCGCGTCAGGAGCCTGTGCTCCGCAACAGGAGAGGCCACCACAGTGAGAGGCCCGTGTACCGAAAAAAAAAAAAAAAAAAAAGATTTGTAGAATGAGGATACCACCATTTTGCAATTTGTTATGAAATAAAAGAACTAAACAATGATCATCAATGGCTACTAAAACGATTAGGTAAAAAGGTTATGGGAAATGTATAATTGGGCTGACAACTTCCAAACCCCACAGTTCAATCCCAACATTAAAAAAGAAGAAGAAGAAGAAAACACAGACCAAACAGACATATGTACCTCCTGATGTGATGGAATAGGAAATACAAAATACCAAAATGAAATTTTCTTGACAAAAATTCAAACCTGAATCCCTTCAAGCTTCTAAATCTAAATACCAGAAATACTGGGGACAGGAATATATTAAATAATATTGCTGAGATCCTATCAGCAGAATCCAAAATATGCGGAACTGTTGAGGAAAAAGACCGAGTTTGTTCAACAAATAAACTGCCAATACAATAAAGGTAGAGGGAGGAATCTACAATTAAAAGAGATTTAAGAGATGTATCAACCCAACGTGTCTTAATTCAAATAACCCACTGTAAAACATAATTATGACACAGTGGGGGAAATTTAAAAACACTTGGTATCTCATTAAATTAAGGAATTACTATTACTACTTTAGGTATGATATAGTTGGTTGAGTTTTTTAAATGTTTATTACTTATCTCAATTGTGATATACATACTAAAGAATGAATGGAAAAACATATTTGGGCTTTACTTCAAAATAGCTCAGTTGGGGTTGGAAATTTAGGCCAAGGGTAGATAAAACAAGGTTGGTCAGGAGTTGATAATTTTTGAAACTGGATGATGGGTACTTGGGAGTTTCATTATGCTATTCTCTCTATTTATGTATATGCTTGAAGATTTCCATATTAAAGATTTCTTTTAAAAGTATCTTCTACAGATCCTCATTGCTTACAGATAAAGTCCAAACTACTTGACAGAAGCAGAACACGAGGTTTTCTGTAATTTGGCCACCTTCTAGGCTCATCTTCACCTGGCCTCATTCCCAGCTACCTCCTCTTTACCTATAAAGAGCTACATTTATTTCCCTGAACATACCCTGTATTTTCGTGCATTTGGTAATCCCATTTGCTTACCTGGAAAACCCTTCATTACTTTCATCATTTGGTGAACTCCAAGACCTAGTTCAAGTGTCACTGTTTCTAAAAATCTTTAATAGACTCCTTGAAATAGGACTACTCCCTCACTTCAATAGACTCCTTGAAGTAGGATTAATCCCTCACTTCAAAGCAATCCCAACACATCATGGACATGACACTCCAGTACCCCCCTTATATCATCCCATCATCATCCCCTCCCCTCCCCACGTTACTCAGATAAAATTCTATGGTCCATCATTATGATCACTCCCGTTAACGTAACCTCAACTCCTTTGCCTCTCTCTCATACTTGCTAGGATAAATCACAAACCTGAGTAAATGCTACCCTCTGCCTACTGTATGCCTGTACTCTTGCAGCTGAATGTGAATGAGTGGCTGATTTCTTTTCAAACTCACTTTCCCTAATGTCATTGGGTTCTTAATACTGCCAGGCATCATTTTTTCCCTCTTAATCTGGCTTCTTTTCCAGTTTCCAACCTGAAATAATCATTTAATACATTTTCCTCTTTTCTAAACCTCCAATATCTCTTCCCCCATACACATCTCATAAAGTCATCTTTATTTCACTGAACAAAACAAAGATAATCAAAAGAGAATTTCCAGGATAACCAAATGGCAATAAGCATATGAAAAGCTACTGGGTTGGCCAAAAATTTCGTTCGGGTTTTTCTGTGCCATCTTACGGAAAAGCCCGAAAGAACTTTTTGGCCAAACTGATACTTAACATCATCAGTCATTAGGGAAATGCAAATTAAAACCACCATCTGATACCACCAACACCCACCAGAATGACCAAGACAGATTAATAATATTAGCAAGGAAGTGAAGCAAATACACCTCTCACACCTTGCTGGTGAGAGTTAAATTGGTAGATCATGTTGTAAAAACTATATGACAGTATTTACCAAAGGTAAACATATGTATACCTTATGGCCCAGCAATTTCACTCCTACATACCTACTCAATTGAAATGTATGCATATGTTCCCTACAAAACATTTCAAGAGGTTCATAGAGCACAATTCATAATATATAGATAAAAGCTGAAAACAACCCAAATGTTCAGCAGCAATAGAATAAAGTATGGTATATTCATATAGGGAATATTACACGGTAGTAAAAATCATTGAGCTATGGCTACACACAACAACATAGGTGAACCTCAATTTTGAGTTTAAGGAGCCCTTAACAAAAAAGAACATAGTATTTATAAAAAAATTCAAAAACAGGCCAAAAAACCTACGGTGTTGTTACTGAACGCAACTTGGGTCCACTCACCTGACACGCAGCAAAGCCAATCGAAGACCAGGCTGTAATAAAGGAAAGTACTGCATTTATTTGCAAGGCACCAAGCAAGGAGAATTAGCAGCTAATGCTCAAAAGACCCAAACTTCCCAATGGCTTTTGGTTTTTAAAGGCAACTTTAGGGGTGAGGGTTGCAGGATGCATGATCAGCTTGCGGACATTCTTCTGATTTGTTGGTGGTGAGGTAACAGGGTGAAGTTTCAGGAATATTAATCATTAATCTTCTGGTTCCTACCAGTCTAGGGTCTATGATCTTGTGATCCACATGTAGTCAACACACTCCACCAGATGGGAATCTTAGTTTCTGCAGAACAACTCAAAGATACGCATCAGACTGTTATCTATATCCCTTCAGGAGGAACTAGGAGTCCTCTGACTCTATTGTTCAAGCCCTTTGTTTCACATTTTCTACTTCTCTAATCATTAATTTGAGTCTGCTATTCAAAACTTCAGGAAGGCCTAGGAAAGGAAAGCTTTTTCTACAAACCAGAACTGGAGACACAGAAGGGCTTGCACCCAGGAGCGCCCTGCAGGGTCCTGCTCAGTTTCAGTGTCAGGACAGTGGTTATCCTTGCTGCAGCTTGGGTAGTAACTGGAAAGGGACACAGGAGCCCTCTGGGTTGCTGGTAATGTTCTGTTTCTTTATCTGGGTTCTAGTTAACACAGGTTTGTTCACTTTGTAAAAATTACAAGCTATATATTTGGGATTTTTGTACTTTTCTAGATGGATATTATACCTAAAATAAATTATTAAAGAATAGAAAAATAGAACTCCACAAATTTCACAAACCACCACATTGACCCATCTATGAACATCTGAGCCCAACTACCCTGTCAGCACTCCTGTTACTGTGGGTGAACTGTTGTTCATGCTTCTATCAGAGACAGGCCCTTTCTCCTGTGCACCACATAACTACCCTCTTCTTCACAAGGATGTCACCCTGGCAGGTATCCCATCTCATTCCTACATCTTCTCTTCTTGACTAGATCTTTCCCGTCAACCTACAAACATGCTATCACTTTCCTAATTTTTAGGACAAACTGCTCTTAACCTTCCATTACTTTTATTCTCCTTCTCTTGCCTTAAAGCAAGACTCAAACAATTCATCTATGCTTGCTGAATCCAGATTTGTTCTAACATTCTCCTTGAACCACCTCCAATCATGTTCTCACCTCCACTCCACAAAAACTGATCTTATCAAGGTCACCTCCACATTGTTAAATCCAACAGTCACTTCTTCATTCTCACCTTACCTGATTAACCAGTTTGGGGCATAGTCATCAACTTCCTCTTTCCTGAATCACCCTCCCCTTTACACTTCCGGAATATTATTCTGGTTTTCCTTCTATTTACTACACTAGCTGCTCCTTTCCAACTCTCTCTTGTTGGTTCCTCTTTACCTCTGTAACCTCTGCATTTTTTTTTCACATCTTTATTGGAGCATAAGTGCTTTACAATCTGTTAGTTTCTGCTGTACCACAAAGTGAATCAGCCATATGTATACATATACCCCCATATCCCCTCCCTCTTGAGCCTCCCTCCCACTCTCCCTATCCCACCCCTCTTAGGTCATCACAAAGCATCAAGTTGATCTCCTTGTGCTATGCAGCAGCTTCCCACTAGCCATCCATTTTACATTTGGTAGTGTATACATGTCAATGCTACTCTCTCACTTCACCCCAGCATCCCCCTTCCCGCCGTGCCCTCAGACCCATTCTATACGTCTGCGTCTTTATTCCTGCCTTGCCACTAGGTTCATCAGTACCACTTTTTAAAATTCCATATATATGCATTAGCATACAATATTTTTCTCTTTCTGACTTACTTCACTATGTATGACAGATCCTAGGTCCATCCATCTCACTACAAATAACTCAAATTTTGTTCCTTTTTATGGCTGAGTAATATTCCATTGTATATATGTGCCACATCTTCTTTACCCATTCATCCATTAATGGACATTTAAGTTGCTTCCATGTCCTGGCTATTGTAAATAGTGCTACAATGAACATTGTGGTACATGTATCTTTTTATTTTTAATTAATTAATTTTTGGCTGCATTGGGTCTTCGTTGCTGTGCGTGGGTTTTCTCTAGTTGTGGCGAGCAGGGGCTACTCTTCATTGTGGTGGGTGGGCTTCTCATTGCGGTGGCTTCTCTTGTTGCAGAGCATGGGCTCTAGGTGCATGGGCTTCACCTAGCACACCAGCTCAGTAGTTGTGGCATATGGGCTTAGTTGCTCCGCAGCATGTGCGATCTTCCCGGACAGGGATCGAACCCATGTCCCCTGCATTGGCAGGTGGATTCTTAACCACTGTGCCACCAGGGAAGTCCCACATGTATCTTTTTGAATTATGGTTTTCTCAGGGTATATGCCCAGTAATGGGGTTGCTGGGTCACATGGTAGTTCTGTTTTTAGTTTTTTAAGGAACCTCCTTACTGTTCTCCATAGTGGCTGTATCAATTTACATTCCCACCAACAGTGCAAGAGGGTTCCCTTTTCTCCACACCCTCTCCAGCATTTGTTGTTTCTAGATTTTTTGATGATGGCCATTCTGATCGGTGTGAGGTGATACCTCATTGTGGTTTTGACTTGCATTTCTCGGATGATTAGCAATGTTGAGCATCTTTTCATGTATTTGTTGGCCAACTGGATGTCTTCTTTGGGGAAATGTCTGTTTAGGTCTTCTGCCCATTTTTGGATTGGGTTGTTTTGTGTGTGTGATATTGAGCTGCATGAGCTGCTTGTATATTTTGCAGATTAATCCTTTGTCTGTTGTTTCACTTGAAAACATTTTCTCCCATTCTGAGGATTGTCTTTTTGTCTTGTTTATAGATTCCTTTGCTGTGAAAAAGCTTTTAACTTTAATTAGGTCCCATTTGTTTACTTTTATTTCCCTTCCTCTAGGAGGTGGGTCAGAAAGGATCTTGTGGTGATTTATGTCATAGAGTGTTCTGCCTATGTTTTCCTCTAAGTGTTTTATAGTGGCTGGCCTCACATTTAGGCCTTTAATCCATTTTGAGTTTATTTTTGTGTGTGGTATTAGGGTGTGTTCTAATTTCATTCTTTTACATGTATCTATCCATTTTTTCCAGCACGACTTGTTGAAGAGGCTATCTTCTCCATTGTATGTTTTTGCCTCCTTTGTCAAAGATAAGGTGACCGTATGTGCATGGGTTTATCCCTGGGCTTTCTATCCTGTTCCATTGATCTATATTTCTGTTTTTGTGCCAGTACCATACTGTCTTGATGACTGTAGCTTTGTAGTATAGTCTGAAGTCAGGGAGCCTGATTCCTCCAGCTCTATTTATCTTTCTTAAGATTGCTTTGGCTATTCGGGGTCTTTTCTGTTTCCATGCAAATTGTAAAATTTCTTGTTCTAGTTCTGTGAAAAACGCCACTGGTAATTTGATAGGGATTGCACTGAACCTGTAGATTGCTTTGGGTAGTAGAGTCATTTTCACAATATTGATTCTTCCAATCCAGGAGTATGGTGTATCTCTCCATCTGTTTATGTTATCTTTGATTTCTTTTACCAGTGTTTTATAGTTTTCTGAGTACAGGTCTTTTGCCTCCTTAGGTTTATTCTAGGTATTTTATTTTTTTTGTTGCAATGGTAAATGGAAGTGTTTCCTTAATTTCTCTTTCTGATCTTTCATTGTTAGTGTATAGGAATGCAAAAGATTTCTGTACATTAATTTTGTATCCTGCAACATTACCAAATTCATTGATTAGTTCTAGTAGTTTTCTGGTGGCATCTTTACGATTTTCTATGCATAGTATCATGTCACCAGCAAACAGTGACAGTTTTACTTCTTCTTTTCCAATTTGTATTCCTTTTATTTCTTTTTCTTCCCTGATTGCTGTGGCTAGGACTTCCAATAATATGTTGAATAATAGTAGTGAGAGTGGACATCCTTGTCATGTTCCTGATCTTAGAGGAAATGCTTTCAGTTTTTCACCATTGAGAATGATGTTGGCTGTGGATTTGTCATATATGGCTTTTGTTATGTTGAGGTAGGTTCCTTCTATGCCCACTATCTGGAGAGTTTTTATCATAAATGGGTGTTGAATTTTGTCAAAAGCTTTTTCTGCATCTATTGAGATGATCATATGGTTTTTATTCAGTTTGTCGATGTGGTGTATCACATTGATTGTTTTGCATATATTGAAGAATCCTTGCACCCCTGGGATAAATCCCACTTGATCATGGTGTATGATCCTTTTAATGTGTTGTTGGATTCTGTTTGCTAGTATTTTGTTGAGGATTTTTGTGTTTATGTTCATCAGTGATATTGGACTATAATTTTCCTTTTTGTGTTACCTTTCTCTGGTTTTGCTACCAGGGTTATGGTGGCCTTGTAGAATGAGTTTGGGGGTGTTCCTCCCTCTGCAATTTTTTGGAAGAGTTTGAGGATAGGTGTTAACTCTTCTCTAAATGTTTGATAGAATTAACCTGTGAAGCCATCTGGTCCTGGACTTTGTTGGAAGATTTTTAACTACAGTTTCATTTTCATTACCTGTGATTTGTCTGCTTATATTTTCTAATTCTTCCTGGTTCAATCTTGGAAGGTTGTACTTTTCCAAGAATTTGTCCATTTCTTACAGGTTGTCCATTTTATTGGCATATAGTGGCTTGTAGTAGTCTCTTATGATCCTTTGTATATTTCTGTGGTATCCATTGTAACTTCTCATTTTTCATTTCTAATTTTATTGATTTGAGCCCTCTCCCTTTTTTTCTTGATGAGTCTGGCTAAAGGTTTATCAATTTTGTTTATCTTCTCAAAGAACCAACTTTTAGTTTTATTGATCTTTGCTACTGTTTTCTTCGTTTCTATTTCATTATCTCTCCTCTGATCCTTATGCTTTCTTTCCTTCTATTAACTTTGGGTTTTCTTTGTTCTTCTTTTTCTTGTTGCTCTAAATGTAAGGTTAGGTTGTTTATTTGAGATTTTTCTCAAATAAAAGGTGAGAAAATTGAGGTGAGTTTCAATTGCTATGAACTTCCCTCTTAGAACTGCTTTTGCTGTGTCCCATAGGTTTTGGATCAGCAAGATCATGGTGTTTTTGTTGTCATTTGTTTCTAGGTTTTTTTGAATTTCTTCTTTGATTTCTTCAGGGATCTCTTGGTTATTTATCAGCGCACTGTTTAGCCTCCATGTATTTGTGGGGTTTTTCCTGTAATTAATTTCAAATCTCATAGCATTTGTCGTTGGAAAAGATTCTTGATATGATTTCAGTTTTCTTAAATTTTCCAAGGCTTGATTTGTGACCCAAGATGTGATCTATTCTGGAGAAGGTTCCATGTGCACTTGAGAAGAAAGTGTATTCTTCCTCTTTCCAGCAGAATATCCTAAAAATATCAATTAACTCTATCTGCTCTATTGTGTCATTTAAAGCTTGTGTTTCCTTATTTATTTTCTGTCTAGATGATCTGTCCATTGGTGTAAGTGGGGTTTTAAAGTCCCCCACTACTATTGTGTTACTGTTGATTTCTCCTTTTATGGCTGTTAGCATTTGCCTTATGTATTGAGGTGCTCCTATGTTGGGTGCATAAATATTTATAATTGTTGTTTTCTTCTTGGACTGATCCCTTAATCATTATGTAGTGTCCTTCCGTATCTCTTGTAACACTCATTATTTTAAAGTCTATTTCATCTGATACGAGTATTGCTACTCCAGCTTTCTTTTGATTTCCATTTGATGGAATATCTTCTTCCATCCCTTCACTTCCAGTCTGTATGTGTCACTAGGTCTGAAGTGGGTTTCTTATAGACAGCATATATAAGGGTCTTCTTTTTGTATCCATTCAGCCAGTCTGTGTCTTTTGGCTGGAGCATTTAATCCATTTACATTCAAGGTGACTATCTTGAATGTATGTTCCTATTACCATGTTCTTAATTGATTTGGGTTTGTTCTTGTGCATCTTTTTCTTCTTGTGTTTCCCGCTTAGAGAAGTTCCTTTAGCATTTCTTGTAAAGCTGGTTTGGTGGTGCTGAATTCTTGTAGCCTTTGCTTGTCTGTAAAGCTTTTGATTTCTCCGTCAAGCCTGAATGAGATCCTTGCTGGGTAGCTTTTTCCCTTTCATCATTTTAAGTATGTCCTGCCACTTACTTCTGGCTTGCAGAGTTTCTGCTGAAAGATCAGCTGTTAACCTTATGGGGATTCCCTTGTATGTTATTTGTTGCTTTTCCTTTGCTGCTTTTAATATATTTTCTTTGTATTTAATTTTTGATAATTTGATTAATATATGTCTTGGTGTGTTTCTCTTTGGGTTTATCCTGTATGGGACTCTCTGCACTTCCTGGCCTTGATTATTTCCTTTCCCATGTTACGGAAGTTTTCTACTATAATCTCTTCAAATATTTTCTCAGACCCTTTCTCTTTCTGTTCTTCTTCTGGGACCCCTATAATTCGAATGTTGGTGCGTTTAATGTTTTCCCAGAGGTCTCTGAGACTGTCCTCAATTCTTTTCATTCTTTTTTCTTTATTCTGCTCCCCGGCAGTTATTTCCACCATTTTATCTTCCAGCTCACTTATCCATTCTTCTGCTTCAGTTATTCTGCTATTGATTCCTTCTAGAGTATTTTTAATTTCAGTTACTGTGTTGTTCATCACTTTTCTCTTTCATTCTTCTAGACCCTTGTTAAGCGTTTCTTGTATTTTCTCCATTCTGTTTCTGAGATTTTGGATCATCTTTACTATCATTACTGTGAATTCTTTTTCAGGTAGGTTGCCTATTTCATCTTCATTTATTTGGTCTTGTAGGTTTTTACCTTGCTTCTTCATCTGCGCCTTTTTTTTTCTTTTCTTTTGATAGGTGGGGCTGTATTCCTGGCTTACTGGTTGTTTGGCCTGAGGCATCCAGCACTGGAGTTTGCAGGCAGTTGGGTAGAGCTGGGTCTTGGTGCCAAGATGAAGACCTCTGGGAGGCCTCACTCCAATTAATATTCCTTGGGGTTTGAGGTCTCTGTTAGTCCATAAGTTTGGACTCAGTGCTCCCAAAACAGGAGCTCGGGCCCAACCTCCAGCCTGGGAACAAAGATCCTGCAAGCCGCATGGCACAGCAAAAAAAAACCCCAAAAAACAAAGGAAAATAAGGGCAGTACAATAACAAAGAATAAAAAATAAAATAAAATTAGAAAGATAAAAAATATATTAGGAAAAATATAAATATAATTGAAACAATGGCAACAAGGTAAAACAAAACCACAACAAAAAAATGAAAAAAAAAGGGGAAGACAAGCCAAAAGGAGAATAGAAAAATAAAAGATTAGAAAAATATATATATAAATGAATCAACAACAACAAGGTAAAATAGAAACCCCAACCTAAAAGAAGAAAAAAAAGGCCTTGGCTACGGGGGTGGAGTTTAGGCGGGGGTGGAACTTAGGGGCGGGGTTTAGGGTGGGGCAGGACCTAGGCAGGCAGCAGGGTGATGTTTGAGCATGTGGCAGGGCCTAGGCTCAGGGCCGGTGCAGCTGGAAAAGGCCTTGGGGACAGTGCCTAGGTGGGGCGACGTTCAAGCATGGGGTGGGGCCTCTGGAGTGTGGACTTCCAGGGTTTGGCGGTAGGGCCCTTGAGTGAGGGTTTGTGGGTGGAGTTTAGGCCCAGCACGCTGGAGGGAGGGGGTCTCCAAGCGTAGAGGTGGGGCCCTGGGTGGGGGTGTAGGGGCGGGGCTTGGGGTCTGCGTGTCAGGAGGGAGGCTCCGAGGGCAGGATTAGGCCCAGGAGCCCAGTAGGCTCCCTGGTGCCTAAGTGGACAGGGAAAGAGCTGGCTGCGTTCCCTTCCGTTTCTCTGCTCCCCCCACCACCCCAGCCAAGGGTCTCCCCCAGGGTCTACCCCATTGCCACCGCTAGACCCCTAACTGTGGGTGGGTCCCGCTGGGTGTAGGAACTCCTCCCCTCCCCCAGCCGCCCCTCAGGGATGCCGGTCCGGGAGGTCCGGCTTTTACTTTTGCTCCCCCTTCCCTCCCTCCCACTCCCTCAGGACCCGCGGCTGGAGGGGGCCTCGGTGGGCAGAGGATCAGGCCCGGTATCTCAGCAGGCTCCCGGGGGCCCAAGTGGGCAGGGGAAACCTGTCCACACTCCCTTTTGATCCTCTGCCCTCCCAGTGGTCCCCCAATTTCCCCCTTCGGGCATGGGATCCCTTCGTGTCCCCCAGCCGCCCCTCAGGGGCGCCAGTCCCGTACCACCTCCACTTCTCCTCCCCCCTCACTCCCCCCCACGCCCCATGTCCTACCTGGTCACTGTGGATTCCTCCTGACCCCTTAGGTGTCCGTGGTCCCCCACTGGTGCCTGGCAGGTGCCCTAGTTGTACAGAGATGCGAATTCTGCATCCTCCTAGTCCGCCATCTTGACTCCACCATCCTCTGCATTTTGGAGAGCCCTCAGAACTCATTTGGGAGGCTCTTTTTTTTCTATTTCTGCCACTCCTTTGGGACTCTCATCCAGTTTCATGGGTTTACATATAAGCTGATGAATACCATATAAGTGTCTCCAGTCTAGACCTCTCTCCTGAACCCAGATTCCTGTCACATTCATCTCCTCAACATCTCTACTCAGATGTCTAATAGGCATCTCCAATTTAACATGTTCAAAATCAACCCCCTGATCTTCCCCTAAGAAACCACTCTTTCACAGTGTTCCTCTCTTGGTTAACGGTAACTCTGTCCTTCTAACTTATCATCAGAACAAAAGCCCTGGAGTCATTCTTGACTCCTCCATTGCTCTCATAAACAAATTCAATCTGTCAGCAAACTCTCAGACTGAACCTTCAAAACATTTCCAGAATCTGACCACTTTCACCATTTCTACTGCTCGTGCTGAGATTAGTACCATAGCCTCCTAACGAGCCTCCCTGCTCCCACCCCTACCTCCCAACAAGTCTGTCCTCAACGCAGCATTAAAATGTTAGTCAGATCACGTCAGCCCGCTGCTCAAAACCTGCCAGGGGCCTATAATATCTCTCAGAGAAGACAAAGTCCATGTAATGGGGCACAAAGGTCTTTACAATATATCCTCCTCCCCTGTATTCTTAGGTCTTTTCCCCGTCCTTTACTCTGCTCCGTTTACACCAGCTTCCTTGCTGTTCCTCAAACGTGGCAGGTGTGGTCGTGCTTCAGTGCTGAGCAAGTCTTTCCTCTTGGCCTAGAATGCTCTTCCCGCATTTATCCTCACGGATCATTCCTTCATCTCCTTCAAATGTTGACTCAAATGTCACCTTTTCATTAAGGGCCTCCCTGACCACACTATTTAAGATTTTCCTCCCCACTCCACTCTCCTAAGGTCTCATTCACTTCCTTCAATTTCTCTCCAGCACTCGTCTCCTCCTAATATACATATACATTACTTATCCGTTTGTAGTTGTTTTCCCACTGGTATGCACATACCAACATGAGCATGGGGATTCCTGTTTTGTTGACTGCACTATCCCCAGTGTCAAAAGCAATACCTGGTAAATAGTTAGAGCTTACTTAATATCTGTGGAGTGAATGAAAGTTATTTCATCGCTCATCATACACTCAAGCGTCACAGAGGTGGGAACAATCTTTGTGATGACGGACCGACTAAGGGGAAGAAGTGAGAATAGGTATTCAGTTCAATTGAAGGACTTAAGGCAGGCAATGGATTTAATTATTCTTTCCATTTTTTAACTGAAATACTTTTTCTCCTCAAATAAATTATATCTTCTGTTGCCAGACAGGGTTAACTGTTCTTCCTTTCTTAACTTTTCGCTCAGTCAAGAAAAGAGCAAAGATTACAATAGGCAGAGTGTGCAACAAAAACTATAGTTATTAAAACAACACTTATCGGGACTTCCCTGGTGGTCCAGTGGTAAAGAATCCACCTTGCAATGCAGGGGATGCGGGTTCAATCCCTGGTCCGGGAACTAGGATCCCACATGCCGTGAGGCAGCTAGGCCGGCGTGCCACAGCTACTGAGCTCGCGCACCTCAACTGGAGAGCCTGCGTGCAGCAAACTACAGAGCCCACGCACTCTGGAACCCGCACGCCACAACTACAGAGCCCATGCGCCCTGGAGCCTGTGTGCCACAACTAGAGAAGAGAAAACCTGCACGCCACAACTAGAAAAAAGCCCGCACACCTCAACAAAGAGCCTGCACACCACAATGAATGATCCTGTGTGCCGCAACTAAGACCCAACACAGTCGAAATTAAAAATAAAAAAAAATCATTTACCAACAGGCCACAAATCAAAAATAAAGAGGAAACTCAAACCTTGAGAATATAAACATAGTTGCTCAATTCTTTAATGAGATTTTTCCTTTCCAGAGAAAGGGTACAGAAACAGATATGACTCAGAGGGAAGGAAAAATCAACAGATGTGTTGGTTTAATTGTACGGTTTCTAAAATACACTCACCAAATGAGGAAGAAAATTGACCCTTCTGATAAGAAGACCTTAGGTTTTTTTATTAAATAAAGAGCACTTCCTATTCACCTTTGAATGTATTTCTAGAGGAAATTTCAATGCTTGGAGAACCTGTTCCCCCAAAATGACAAGTTCACATTTTAATCTTTTTAACGTATTTATATAAAACCTTATTTATTTCACGTGAAAATTTAAAGAGGAAGTTGACTATGAAGCCAAAAACCCACGTTCTTTTCTCAGAACACATGCACTCGGAAACTTTTCTGCCCCCTTGCAGCCCTCTCAGAGGAGGACCAAGGACAGTCACAAAGGCTAGCAGGTGGAGAGGTTCACAACCACCACTGCTAGGGACAGACCTTACAGGGCTCATCTGTGGAGCACCAACTGTTCATTAGTCATCCCCATGATGGGGCTGAGAGCAAAGTGAAGAGGACTCAATGTGACAGTGCAGGTAAGTTGGTGGTGGCAATGTCCATTACCAAAGGAGTACAACCTTACAAAAAGCAATCACTAACTTAGAAAAGTCACTGTACCAGACACAGTGAGAGCTATGTCAGAGTACATGGGTTGCAGGGAAAGTTGGTTGTGAGAGAACACTTGATTAACTGAATCAAGATCAGGAAAGAAACACACTAATGACATCACGACATATTAATGGGAACATCATTCAAATGTCACAAATTAACTGGAATATAGATCACTTTTGCAGAGCAGATTGTATGCAGAAGACCAGCTCTACCATATACAAGATATGCTTATCTGTTTATGAGGTATCCTTTTCCCATCACAGAAGAATATAACAGCTAATTGCCTTCCAATTACCTGACAATTATCTCTAGCTTTAGAAAGGAAACTATTTCGCCGGGTAACATTTGTTAGGCAGGCGGATGGAAGTGTGGGGCAGAGAACACATGTACACACACACACACACAACTGTCTCCCCACACGGAAATGTATAAGCCACAGAACTATGAACAGTGACCATTCCATTCACATACTTAAGTAAGAGTTTTGACTCAAGACGCATAAAGATAGAATAACCAGACCTAGTTTATTCTTGTTATCTAACATAATTATTAATATTACAGCACCCACCCACCCCCAAATAAAATGTGTTCCAGTTTTGACAATAAATTATACGGTGACCTTACTTAATGGCAACTACCATCTTTCTCATGGAACGTTAAGCTTTGGTTGTGAAGCTTGCAAAATGAGTGCTGTAATTTTCCCATAAGGGTATGGAGGGTCATATTGGTTAAATCACCCTGCCTTTTCCCTTACAGAAAATCATGAATCTGGCGATGTTAACAAAGTGAGGAGGGCTTTCAATAATGAAAGAGTCAGCTGTGTTCCTCTATATTCTTTTGCATCTGCCATTTATACAGCTTGCCATGATCATTCCGGAACAATGGGGATTCTCTTGCTAGCCACCAGGGATTTTAAATGTCACCAATAGTTATGAGAAAACGTCTCAGAGTTTTATCTTATCTCTGGCTTACTAGACAAAGAGTAGAGTCAGGGATTTGAATCAGAAGCTCTTTATTTTGAAGCTAATAGTACAAAATACAAGGCCTTTTTTCCCTCAAAGTCCCCTCCCTACTACCAAGCATCTCCAAAGCGTGGAATTGGAGTGGCATCTCCAAAGAGTGAAAAAGCCAATACCAAGAATTGAACTAAAATCCAGGGTCTCCTGCCACACTTCCCTCCCTTATTCATCCAAAGAGCTGGTTCTTATTCCCAACTCGGTGGGAAAGTCAGTGGAGAAGCTATTGGAAGTGAGGTGAGGACACAACAGTGTTCACCCAGGGCAGCAATTTGCGAGGCAACAAATCTACTCATCACACTCCAAGAGCAGCCCCCTGACCCAGGGAGATGCCACGGATTCCAGAGCCCTGCTCTCCCACCCCACACTGTCCCAGCATGTTCTGGGCACGTTTGTACATGTTCCTGCCCCCTGGGTAGCAATCCTCTCACGGTGTATCTCAGAGTTCAGTCCCATAGATGGCCTTATAACGTAAATACTCTTCTAAACACTGCAGAACATTATCATCCACCTTTGGATCAAACTTGTTCGCCAAGAGGTGATGACTCTGAAGAATCCAGTGCAGGTCCCCAACCCCATAAATGCAGATAGCCCGCTGGTGGATTCCAGAGCAAGGTGCATAAGGCGCCCCCATACTGATGTCTCCCTCGTGGAACTGCCATTTGACCAGCCTGGCAATGGCGGTCATGTCTGAGATGTGAAACTTCGGGTGGTAGGGGACAGAGCCAGGCATCCACGGTGCACGCTGAAGGGTGGCCCAGAGGTGTTCATCAGGGCTATAGGTGTCTTTTGCCCATTCGATCAGTCGTTGGGATTTGGGGTTCTCTAAGACATGTTGGACAAAGGCTCGAGAAGCCACAAAATAGGCATTCCCTGTGAACACGGGTAAGTTATCAGGGGGAGGGTCCTTCATCTTGCTGGTTAGGTGCAATGTGTCTGTCACCTCATAGTGGTATTTCCAGCGAGACTTTTTGTACTCAGTAGGTATCTCGGACTCCATACTGTTCTTCCCATTCAACATCTTGAGGGCCAGGACCGTCTCAGCATTGGTCTTTATAGGAAAATCTGTCCCACATGTATTCAGTAAGTATTTCCAAGGCACCGAGCTCTGGAGCAAGTCTTCCATACAGTTCAGGTCAGCCTGCACCCTGGACCAGGAGGCGTAAACCACTCGGACCAACTTACTGGCCATGAAGACATTTGGGAAGCAGGAAATAATGGCCCTGACTGCCTCTTTGAAAGTTTCTGGGGACTTCTCATCCACATGGACGCAGTATATGTTCTGAGGGGCATACACAGCTCGCAGCAGCCGTTCAAAGTTTTCAATCTTCTCATGGACCACCACAGAGTATGCGATGGGGAAGTCTAACTCTTCTTTGCTCAGTGGGAACTGTATGAACTTCCTTTGGGACTTAAACTGCTCACAATCTCTGGTCATGTTGAGGTAATCGGTGTCTGTGAAAGGCTCCCGCTTCTTCTTGACCTCCAGATTGTCCAGGAGAGCCTTGACCACTGCTTCCTGGTCCCCTCGGGTGACCCCAGAACAGTTGATGGATCTCTTTGCTGGCAGCTTCAGGGACTTGTACAAGATGTCCCTACAGCGCTGGCTTCGAAAGTCCCTGGATTCCAGATCCAGGGAATCTATGTCACATTTTAACCTGAGAGAAAGTCTCAGAGCAACAACGGCCAGCAGCATATAGCAGCCCAGGGCCCACAGGTGATGCCCCCTGCAGAGTTTCTTCTTCCACCCAATCATCTTCATGGAATGGGAGATCGGTAGAGTTTGGGCACAGGGAAGGAGGAGGATGAAATCCTTGGACAGAACAAAATGCCTTCAGTTACAAACTAACCTGGAACATGCTCAAGGAACATCAAGTTCAACTCCAAAGTGATGGCAAAAACAGGTTTCTTCTCTAGACAAATACCCTCAGTCAAGTCCTGCCTAGGAACTTCATGCACCCAGCTCACTGATGGAGGTCTATAGCCTGACACTACAAACCAGCTGATCATGCTGGCGCTGGAATCAGGATCTGGGTCCACCTCCACCTCAGGAGAGAGTAAGGGAAGCAGAGAGCTAAGTACCTGTTGCTGTAGAGCTGTAATTAATAAGAGGAACTCCCCACCCTTCCTTTTTCCTTCTTCCCTCCAAACCTTACCACCCTGTTTCTAACATAGCTCTTAACTGGGGGATAGAATTTCTGATCGGTCTAGAGAGAAAATCCATGAAATTCAAACTCTCAGCTTCAGTTCTAGAAATGTCCTTTTAAAAGATAAAGTAGGGCTTCCCTGGTGGCGCAGTGGTTGAGAGTCCGCCTGCCGATGCAGGGGACACGGGTTCGTGCCCTGGTCCGGGAAGATCCCACATGCCGCGGAGCGGCTGGGCCCGTGAGCCATGGCCGCTGAGCCTGGGCGTCCGGAGCCTGTGCTCCGCAACGGGAGAGGCCACGACAGTGAGAGGCCCGCGTACCACAAAAAAAAAAAAAAAAAAGATGAAGTACAGTTCTTGCTCTTATTTGGCAGTTCATATTTTAGGATGCTTTCACCACATATAATTCATTGGTTAGCTGTGGCATCTAGCCACGCTTTAAAGAAAATGTTCTTAAACAAGTACAAAAAATTGGATGTAATTCCAAAAATACATTGTAATCATACAGATAACTCTCAGTCTATCCAAATTTAAAATATATCCACACAGAGACACACAAAGCTATGCATATGCAATATTTAATGAGAACTTTCTTTGAGCCAGAAATTTCTTTACATTTTCCCATTGAATCTTTACAACATGCCTAAAACATAGTAATATTAGGCCTCTTTTATAGAGAGGAAAACGGAAGCTAAATAACTTGCCAAATGTCATATACGTTATAGGAAGCAAATCTGGGACTCTTCCATACTCCCTCTTCCCCCCAGTCTTTTTTTTGGGAGGGGGCGTGTGTCTGTAAGCCTAATACTTGTTCCTCCAAACCACAGCTACCTTTTAAATACAATACAGGGTACCTAAAACTACTATGTAAAAAACAGATAAACAACAAAGTCCTACTATATAGCACAGGGAACTATATTCAATATCCTGTGATAAACCGT
Source organism: Delphinus delphis (assembly GCF_949987515.2). Taxonomy (NCBI): domain Eukaryota; kingdom Metazoa; phylum Chordata; class Mammalia; order Artiodactyla; family Delphinidae; genus Delphinus; species Delphinus delphis. The sequence goes on from NC_082684.1 coordinate 142,992,696, forward strand.
AATGGAAAAGAGTATGAAGAAGTATGTATATCTGAATCACTAAGGGTACTTAGTACCAACAAAGAAAACCAGATAGTATAGGGGAAAAAATAATCCCCAAAAGGAGAAAAAGAGGAACAAAATGTGACATATCCTTCCGGCAATAATTCTTTTCCCTTATCGCAATCTTGTTCAAAGCATAAGACTGTATCCTCTTTAGTAATAACTTATGGGAATCTAAGAGGATGAAAAAATGAAAAGTAAAGAAAACTCTCACCTTTAATAGCTTCCTTCTTATTTAGGGAAGATCTTTTTCCCAAGGGAAGATCTGTTGGGTTCCATGGAAGCAAATGTGAACACCATCTCTCTTCTTTCTTCAGCCTCTCCAAAACATATTTTCTAACATTCATAGGATGTCCAAGAAACTGTGTCAGACTCCTTAATCTCTGCAAAGTAAAGAGCAGCAGGTGGCTCTGTCACTGACCTTCTAGCTTCCTGCTCTCAGATAAGAGAGCCAGCTCAGATATATCATTCAGGAGCATATTCTCAAGAACAAGTCATTCAGGGAGGTGAGCAAGCAGGAAAAACATGCTGGCAATGCGTAAGAAGGCAAGCAGCTATTTCATCCAGAATAGCCCAGTTTGTACTCATGTTCTCCTGCCACAAAACCATTCATAAAAACTTGTCAATACTCATACAAGAACTTGAAAGCTTTTTTCCCCCTTAACAAGGAACCGTGGAAACACACAGGTATGCCCCTATCTTCTTTTGGCCTGGAGTTCAAATATCTCTCCTCTTACGTTCCCTGAATACTCCCTGAATTTCACTGAAGAGTGAAGCAATAAAAATGACCTTCAAGGATTATTTTTTTTGTTCTTTTACTTTAAAGGAAAAGTCAGTGAAAAACAGACTTTGCTCTTCCATGGCAACTACTCAAAAAAAAAATTAATTTGTCTTTCCATGACTGTTAATAATTTGTAAGTTGGAGAAATATCCTCGGGGCTCCAGACTGTAGATCTCCATCACTAATGTCTGTGAGTCTAGGGTTCCTGACAGTCTGAACAAGGCTAACACTAAGGGTGGTTGGACTTCAGTGAGCACCCCATGGGTGGTTTTGGCAATACAGTGTGAAAACTTACTTCTTCAAAACTGCTGCCATTGTTTGCCACTGTTTGCCTCTCCCCATCACCCCCAAAGCACCCCTCCAAATATGCAGCATTCCTGGCCAAATATTTGAAATAACAAATTTAATAATTTTACATAAAGAACTTAACCAGGTATCAAGTTAAGTAGATAACGGAAAGCAGGGGGAGGGGTAGATGATGCTAAATTATTAAGGAAGTAACAATTGCTGTAAGTAGCTACCACCCCTAGGCTGGAAGAAGGAGGAAAATATTGGGGGATTATTGAGAATTTGGTAAGGGGATGCCAACAAGCGGAAACTCAGACCTCTGGTTGGTGCTGGGGTCTCTGAGCTCAGAGGAGGGCCTCCTAGGCTGAGATCCAGACCTCTCCTGAGGAGCCTGGTGTCTCTGTGCTCCGTTACTGTAAACTAGGTTCAGTGCAGCTACATAGAGAGACCACAACTGCGAAAGAAAAGGGCGTTGACATAGTGACGCTCACAGAAGCAGGAAATATGTACGAAGCCAACAGGAAGTCCCGCCTCCAGTCTGTCTTCCTCCACCGCCCCCTATTGGCAGAGCCTAATAAGGGCCAGCTGGCAAAGCACAAACGTGATTTGCAGACTTCCCTCATCCAGCATCACAAAGCTGAGTCCAGGAGGGCAGGCTTCATCTGAAGACAACAGCTTAATAACGAAGATGAGTTAGCGTTGCCTTCCTCCTGCAAGAATTGTTTATGCAGCCCGCAACAAAGCACCGGGAATTTAGGTCTTTTCTTTTTTTGGACCTCCTCTGCCTGTTTCTGACTGTAGATGAAGACAGACCAATGGCACAGAGCCATATGGAGTCATGTGCGCCCGCTCTTTTATTGACACCGCTCCACCGGCTCTGTCTTCTGTCAGCTTTGGTCACTCCGGGGCAAAAACGATTAAAGGATAAACACTTGCTCCAGTATCGGAATCTAGCAAAATCTTTCCAATTTGTTTATATCTTACTTCTCTTCGCTGGCCACCTCAAAGTCCCACCTTCTTTCCCATAAAAAAAATCAAAGAATCTCTCAATAGAGAGAAAATAATTTAAATGTTTGATTTTTAAGGTAACCAAAACAGGTATCCACTTTTATTTGCTAAATATATGCTAATGTAACATTAACAAATTGTGGATATATTTTGTTAAGATAATCTACATATGAGTAACACCAAATGGCTAGTAGTTATGGGCACACCTAGGCTTTGGCAGGAGAGAGCTAGGTCTGAATCCTAGCCCTGCTACTTTCTAGCTGTGTGACCATGGGAAAATTCTGTAATCCCTCTGTGCTTCAGTGATTTCCTTGGTATAACTGGGGCTAATACTAAATAGCTATTTTATAGGATTGCTGTGAAGATTAAACAAGATAACACATATTGGGGCTTCCCTCGTGGCGAAGTGGTTGAGAGTCCGCCTGCCGATGCAGGGGACACAGGTTCATGCCCCGGTCCGGGAAGATCCCACACGCCGCGGAGCAGCTGGTCCCGTGAGCCGTGGCCGCTGAGCCTGCGCGTCCGGAGCCTGTGCTCCGCAACGGGAGAGGCCCGCATACCGCAAAAAAAAAAAAAAAAAAAAAAAGGTAACACATATGGGAGACTTAAAACCTGGCATATGCAGGCCCTGGCCCTTAACTACTGTTAAGTAGTCTCCAGTACCAGCCCACAGAGGCCATTTTGCTCACAGAATAGCTCAAGGAGGGTACAAATAGTGTTAATTCTGGATCAAGGAAAAGTATTGATGCTGGTGATGTGGGTAGATACGGGAAGAGACCTGGAATTGTCCCCTTCTCTGTGCTCTGGAAAGAGGCTCAGTTTAAGTGGTCAGTGTTAGCAGTGCAGAGGGGAGAGGTGAGCTGCAGCTGACCCCAGGGAAGTGCAAGAGAGGAAACAGAATAGCTGGAGAGAGGCACAGGAAGATCAGGAGCCAGGTAAGCCGCAGAGATCACAAAGCAGCAGATTCCACACCTTAACTCCATGCTGGCCATAAAGACAAGGTGGGGACCAGGCAAGTTTCAAGGTCTAGGAGCCCAGACCTAAGGAATGAATCCCTTCATGAGGGTTTCTTTTAGCCCTGCTGAGGCCCAACAGCGCCAGGTGAGCCTGGGGGCAAATGTGTCCAAGGGTCCAGGATTACATGAAGATACTTACAAGTCCCAAGCACTGAAAATGATGAGGGCACTCAGCTCCCTCAAGTACTGAGAATAAAAGCAACATTAAACCCGATAATAAGTATAAGCCTAACACAGTCCAGAGTTCCCACAATGAGTACTGCTATGGTGTCGTTCCTGAAATAGCAGACTTTTCCCGCTCAGACCCCTCAATCCTTTTCTCCTAATCATGAGTTTAGTCTGATTATTGGGCAGATAGTTTTGCCTCCTTCTGCTATTTTGAACTGTAAATCCCTGTATGTCTGTGAAATGGTCTAAGCGTTCCAATAATGGGGAGACTAAGCCAGGCTCATCAGGGTGGATCTGAAAGAATCCAGTGGAGTTTGGTGTTAACATCGATGGAGGTACAGGGGACCCTGCAATCCCAACAAGAGGGTCAGAGGAAGGCCCAGGCAACAGGGATCCGACCTTTTTTTTTTTTTTTTTTTTTTTTTTTTTTTTTTTGCGGTACGCGGGCCTCTCACTGCTGCGGCCTCTCCCGCTGCGGAGCACAGGCTCCGGACGCGCAGGCTCAGCAGCCATGGCTCACGGGCCCAGCCGCTCCACGGCATGTGGGATCTTCGGGGCATGGCCGCTGAGCCTGCGCGTCCGGAGCCTGTGCTACGCAGCGGGAGAGGCCACAGCAGTGAGAGGCCCGCGTACCACAAAAAAAAAACAAACCTCACTCATCCTCATTGTGGTGTCCTGATCCCAAGGGCAAAGGCCATTTCTAACTCAGCTCTGCCTCCTTAGAGCAGCTAGCATGAGAACTTCCCAGTGACAGATGCACCAGGAATGTTTCCTGAACGAACAGCTTCCCCAGGGTCCCTGAGAGGTCCTCTAAGTACTGGAGTCTTGAAACCCTGGCTTACTAATAGTTACTGGAATTGATGTATGGAGGTGCCCTCCAATTGTCCACAAAAGTACAATGCCACGGAGCTGAAACCAATTGAAATCCAAACAGCGTTAATGGGATTAATTTTGTTGAAGAAACTTCCTCAGACGTAACCTCCCAAAAATGAGATTTAACTAAGAGATTAAGGTACCTCCTACTGAGTCATTAGAAAGTAACCTTTTAAAGGGAACTAGTAACAAATGGCATGTAACATGACACTCTTTCATTCGTTCAGTCAGTTTAACATTGATTGAGGAAGCTGCTAAATTTTCAATGTTAGAGATACCAAGTGGATTAAGACAGTCCCTACTCTCAAGGTGCTCACAGTCCTGTGTGGGAGAAATGTTTGCATATGGATTATAATGCCATGTATGAGTGCAAAAAAAGACACGTGTTGGATACAATGGAGGTCCAGAGGTTAAAACTAAAAAGGGAATGGTTAGCAATACAAGTGCGAACAAATGAGTGTAGGTCTGAATGAAACCTAGGAAAAAAAGATTAAGAATTTGTCTGGGTGCCTCTTGTACTGTCTAGGGAAGGATCTTGGCTAATGGCTACAAGAGGAACAGATATTGTGGGTTAAAGAAAATGTCCCTTTACGGCAGCCATTTGGAAAAAGAATGTTAGATCTCTACCCCACGCTATAAACATAAATAAATTTCAGATTAAAACTAAAAAGAAAAAACAGTTCTAAAATTCCAGAAAATGTACAGAATACTTTAATGATACTAGGTTGGGAAGATATTTTTACTATTACACCAAAACCTGAAAATTATAAACAAAAAAGAAATAGATTTGACTATGAAGAAACCATAAATAAAATTACAATTAAAAGTATAAAAAGGGGACTTCTGGGAAAGCTCCTTAAAAGGGAGAGGCTAAGCCCTTCTTCCCTTCCTTCTTTTACTATCATGAATGCAGATGTAATGGTTGGAGCTCCAGCAGCTATCTAGGACCTGGAGGCAACAATGAGAAAGGAAGTCATGAGCTGAAAGACAGTCATACCATACAGCCACTTCACCAGTTCTAGACTGCCTACTTCTGGGTTTCATTTATATAAGAAAGAAACAAATTTCTGCCTTATACAGCCACTACTTTTTCAGGTCTCTTACATGAGTCACAAATTCTTAACCCATGCAGAAGCTGTTTCCTAATTCAGGGACATTTAGACACATAGGTATGAAAAAGGCATAGGTTTCAGGGAAGTAAAAAGAAGTTAGTCTGACGCCTGCAGAGTACAGAAGAGGAGATCTAATTCCCATTCTCTCTACCACCACTTCTCCCATCCCCATACCACCACCACCACTGTTTGTGTCTTATTTAAAAACACATTTCAGGAAAAAGTCTGGAAAGGAATGCACTAAAATATTAAGCACGGTATTCTGGGTTGTGTGATTGCTACTGGTTTTCCGTTTCCTTTTTTTTGTCTCATCAGTTTCTAGAATGCACAGGTATTATATATTTTTTAATTTTTTAAAAAAAAGCTATTTTAGAATCATCTTAGGAAGCAAAACAAAATAATGCCTTCCACTATTTACAATAGCCAAGACATGGAAGCAACCTAAATGTCCATTGACAGAGGAATGGATAAAAAAGATGTGGTATATATTTATACAATGGAATACTACTCAGCCATAAAGAAAGGATGAAATAATGCCATTTGCAGCAACATGGATGGACCTAGAGATTATCATACCAAGTGAAGTCAGTCAGAAAGAGAAAGATAAATACTATATGATATCACTTATATGTGGAATCTACAATATGGTACAAGTGAACTTATTTACAAAACAGAAACAGACTCACAGACATAGAAAACAAACTTATGGTTACCAAAGGGCAAACGGGGTGGGGGAGAGATAAATTAGGAGTTTGGGATTAGCAGATACAATCAACTATATATAAAATAGATAAACAACAAGGTCCTACTGTATAGCAAAGGGAACTATATTCTGTATCCTATAATAAACCATAATTTAAAAATGAAAAAAATATATATATACATATATGAATCGTATTATATATATATATATGTGACATATCACGTATATATATACTGAATCACTGCTGTATACCAGAAACTAACGTAACGTTGTAAATCAACTATTCTTCAATAAAAAAAAATCATGCTGTCTTTGATTGCAGAAGTCAACCATGATTTTACCTCTTTTCAGGTCTATGTGAACAGATCTAGTCTTTATTTTGGGGGAGAAAGTAGGATCGTGTGCATGTGTATATGTATGTATGTGCATGTATTTATGTCTAGCTGGATACTAATAGAAGTACCTTTTTAATGAATGCAAAACTGGAAGTTTTTATAATGAGAGCAACTTAAACAAGATAATTGAAATACTTGCACCACCTCACACTCACAGAATGCCACTTCACTTACTCATATGATCTTTTAAAGGAAAATGACCGCCATGCCAACTAATATGAAAATATAAAAATGTATTAAATGACAAAACAACACACGGTACATCTTAGTTCTATTTTCTTGGTCTTAAAAAACAGAATAGAAATAAGGAAACTACCTGCTCTTCATGCCATCCTTTTGGATAGCACGTGAAGAAAGTATTTCTAGGGTAGGGCCCTCTCTAGGCTGTCTTAGCCCATAAGGTCCCATCATCTGTGTACACTCTGGACCCCTAGAAGGTTTCACGTGTGTGGTTATGGTCATTGCCATCTTTCAGGCATAGACCATTGAGACAACATACTGGGCCCCAGGCAGAGAGAATCTCCCTTCTTGGGTGGGGAGCAGATGGAAAGGTGAGGGGGGGAGTGCAGGCCTGTAGGAACCAGTGGCGTCTAGGACTTCTCTCCAACCCACACCTACCAGTCAGGAAGGCAGAACGGATTCCTGAGCAACTGAGAGGCCAAAGAGACTGAACTTGGTCCTCGGTACCTCTCAAGCCCTCAAATACTGTAGTTCCAGCTCATCAGAGATGAGCTTTGTCTTTTTTTCTTTTTACCTTTTTTTTTTAAATTGAAGTCTAGTTGATTTACAATGTTGTGTTAATTTCAGGTGCACAGCACAGTGATTCGGTTTTATATATAGATGCATGTATGTGTACATATATGTCTATTCCTTTTCAGATTCTTTTCCCTTATAGGTTATTACAAAATATTGCATAATGAGCTTTGTCTTTGCCCTGACCAGCAAAGCTCGGCTGCAGCCCACATCTGGCCTGGGTATGTACCTGCTTCCCGTAGTTGGTAGTGGACGTGAGTCCATGGCGTAACGGTTGTGGAATTTAAGAACTCGAGCGAAAATTCTATCTCCCTTTATCCTTGGGAAGCTCCTGGACCCTCTCCTGGCCTCTGTTAGCTCATCCATACTAACAGGTATGCATTGGTAAACAAGTGCCATGCAAATATCACCATGGAGGAGCTCCCAGTTTGGTAGGAAGAGCAATCAACAAGCAGGGACAATAAAGTTTGCAAAGTACCAAGGGTACTCGTACCAAGTAGACATAAAGCTCTGTGGGAAAGTGGGATCCCTGGAAGACATCCTGGAGGAGGTGGCATTTAGGCTAATACTTGATGGGTAAAGAGATCAGTCAGGCAAATAGTAGGGGTAGAGGAAACAGCCAGGCTGAAGGTCCACCTTAGTCGCCTTATCCTCAAAATCGTGATACCTGTGCTCAGGGATTTCTCCTGCTTTACTTTCAATTCCTGGAAATAACAAGGCTCAATCTCAGCTCTGGACTTTGACCCCGGCTGTTCTGTCCACCCAGAGGGAACGACCACCTCTGCCTCCTCTAGGTCTCAGCTTGGCTGTGGCTTCCCCGGGCAGCCTCCCCTGACCCTCCAAGCCTGGGTTGGAGGGCCCCCCATCCTTGCTCTCTTAACATCCTGAAACATTACCTCATCATAGTATTTCCCACACTCTATTCTCCACTGTGTCATAAATGCCTTCAGTTACAAGGACTGTGCTTTCTGGTCCACCTTTTAATCCCTAGTACCTTGCAAATAATAATCATCAGCATAGACTGAGACATATTGTGTGCCGGGCACCATCTTAAGCACTTTACATTTAACTCTCACAACAAATCCTGTAAGGCACAGAGACACTGAATAACTTACCCGAGACTACACAACTAGTAGGTGGCGGGGCCAGAATTTGTACCCTGATGTCTGGCCCGGCTCCCACCCCCTTATCACCTCTGCACGCCAGCTGCCCACACTAGGAGTACAATTCCTAGCCAGGCTGCCTCTCCTGGGATAGTTCTAGCTCAGCCTCTGCCTCTCCCTAACTGGGAAGCCACCTAGGATGCAGCCTGTACCTTCACTGGGCCTCAGTTTCGCCACCCATGATGGAAGGTAGAGTGGATCATGTGTAAGGGAAGAAATTAACCTGCCCGAGAAGAGCGCCATGTGATGGGTTCACACTTAGGCAATCCCATTTCAGAGTCACTTTACTTAACCTCACTCACTGCCTCAGGTGCACAACGAAAATTTGTGCAATTAGTGAGTGAGCAGGTGATTGAGTGGCTGAACCCTGACCCTCTCTGAAGGGACGGAGGATCACTGAACCTATTAAGAGCTATTAATCCAGCAACCTAATTATTGACTCATGGTATCTTTGTAGGAATCTTCTAGAAGAATGCATATCAACAGCAGTCAAAATATATTATTCTAATGATGATGCAAAAAACTGGATTGTTTTACCTGCCCTTTTGAATCTTGCTTTTTCTCTTTACAATACACATTGAAAGTCATTCAATGTCAGTACATTTTTATCTATGTAAATGAAGTTATTTCCAACACATTTTCAATTATAAAAATTGCTCCATTAGGGCTTCCCTGGTGGCGCAGTGGTTGAGAGGCCGCCTGCTGATGCAGGGGACACGGGTTCGTGCCCCGGTCCGGGAAGATCCCACATGCTGCGGAGCGGCTGGGCCCGTGAGCCATGGCCACTGAGCCTGCGCATCCGGAGCCTGTGCTCCGCAACGGGAGAGGCCACACAACGAGAGGCCCGCGTACCACCAAAAAAAAAAAAAAAAAAAAAAAAAAATTGCTCCATTAAAAATTATAGTTTAGTACATTTGTTATTTTTATAGAATAATTTATTCTATAAAAGTAACTTCTAATAATGTATTAGAAGAATAATTTCTAGGTCAAAGATGCAGATTTAAAATTGTTTAATTGGCACTACCCAAAAGGTTTCACCCACTTTAACCATAAAAGTACCTGTTCCCCTCATCATCACCTGGTATTATCTTTCATTTTTTTGTCTTTTCCACAATCAATAGATGACAAATGATAGCCTACTATGATTTTCGTCTACTTTTCTTTGATTATTAGTAAGCTTGGGCTTCTTTTCATGTTTTTGGCCATTTGCATTTCTTTTTTTTTTTTTTTTTGGCCATGCCTTGTGGCTTGCAGGGTCTTAGTTCCCCAACCAGGGATTGAACCCAGGCCCCAGCAGTGAAACCATCAAGTCCTAACCACTGGACCACCAAGGAATTCCCTACATTTCTTTTTAAATTTCTTTCCTGTTGATTTTTTCTAACCATTTTTCTATTGGATTGTTAGTTTTTCTTATTCATTTGTGAGAGCTCTTTGAATTTATCAGTTAATTATCCTTTGTTCTGGTTTTGGAGGTGTTTCACCCCAGTGTGTTGTTTGACTTTGATTATGTTTTATGGGGTTCTTTCCAAGGCACAACATTTGATACGTAGAAGTTTTGCGGTTACTTTATGTAGTTAAATTTATCTATCTTTTCCCTTTGGCTTCCAAAATTCATATAATCCTTGGAAAGCCCAATTCCACTCCAGGGTCATACAAATGTTCACCCACACTTTCTTTTAAAAAATGTTCTGTGATTGGCTACAGTTAAACTTTGGATCCATCTGGAATATATTTTGATGTATGGAATGAAATAGTCAAGGCAATGATTATGCTAGGACCGAACAGCTATGCTTTGAAAACAAGCTATGAACCTTTTGGCTTGGCACTTCAGGAAAAAGCCAAACACCAATGAATGGAGGGAGGAGCGGGCATGGGGACCTAAGGACACAGTGCTGGCTTGAAGGGGAGGCGTCACTAAGTTCCAAAAATGCATTCTATTTTGATTATGTAAACACCAGTCAGTGATTTTGAAAAACCCACACAATGCTGGCGATTTTGGAGGGGAAATCAGAACCTGGCTAAAGAAAGAGAGAGCAAACAAACTAAATCGTAGCTGGTATTACACATGGGACTGTATTACCTCTATTAGGGACCATCTAATCTTGGCTACATCCTGAGTGGCAGAGCCCAGATAACTCAGGTGTTATTTAAATATTCTTGTGGGCTCTAATCATGACCCCGATTGCAAGAAAGTGGATATGATGTGTACTGCGATCTAGGCGATCGCGCAAAGATAAACAGCATGTAACACAAAGCTGACTCAATTATAGTTGTAGGGGAAAAGTTTAAGGGACTAACTCACTTACTGGTTCCCTGTGGGAGAACCACAAAAAGGAGAGGTTAGAAGGTGGTATTCGTGGAGGAAGAGAGAAGTAGCACTGGGAGGCCAGAGGGCTGGAAGAAAGCAGAAACAGACCGTGGGAGGCAAAAAAAACCAATTAATTATGGGAGTATCAGGATAAACCAGCCACATGATCCAATGATCCAGTGGCGGATCTTGCCCACTTGTAAAAGATCCAGTGGCGGATCTTGCCCACTTGTAAAAGTGGGCAAGATACTAAAGCCAAAGGAAACGGGTCAGGACGGCTCTGGGAGGTGCTGATTGAAGCCAGAAAAGCTTGGATTAATTGGCACTCCCTTCTCCATGCCCATTAATGGAAATACTTTCTGCCCTGTACTTTGCAATGGAAGTGACGGGGGAACAGGGAATAGCTGGGATTTATGCACAAAGCCAGTTTCCAGAGACTGTCCCAGCACGTTCAACCTGATTACTAACCTCTTCAAAATGATTCCCCTCCCTCCCTGTGTGACTTTAACTGGGTCTCTGTTTCCTCACTGTGTGGGAACCCTAACTCTAAACCTTAACCCCTAACCCTGAATCTGAAAGACCAGCTTTTTCACAGCAGCACTATCTACAATATCCAAGACATGGAAACACAACCTAAATGTCCATGGACAGGTGAATTGATAAAGAAGATGTAGTACATATACATAATGGAATATCACTCAGCAATCAAAAAGAATGAAATAATCCTGTTTGCAGCAACATGGATGGACTTGGAGATTATCATACTAAGTGAAATCAGTCAGAAAGAGAAAGACAAATACCATATGACGTCACATATATGTGAAATCTAAAATACAATACAAATCAACATATCTGTGAAAAAAACAGACTCACGGACATAAAGAACAGACTGTGGTTGCCAAGGGGGAAGGGGAAGGGGGTGGGGGAGGGAAGGAGTGGGAGTTTGGGATTAGCAGATGCAAACTACTGTATACAGGATGGATAAACAAGGTCCACTGCATAGCACAGGGACCTATATTCAACATCCTATGACAAACCATAATGGAAAAGAATACGAAAACATATATATATGTATAACTGAGTCACTTTTCTGTACACCAGAAATTGACACAATATTGTAAATCAAGTATACTTCAATAAAATTTAAATAAAGAAAAAGAAAAAAAGAAATTCTGTGTTCCTGCTGCCTGTTTGTCTTTGTCCTACAGACATCATGTCAGAGCCACAGTTCAAAAATCCTTATTTGGAGGTGGATCTTACCAGGGATGGAAGGAAGGGGCAGAAGACTGGCAGTGAGGAAGCCTGTGGGGGGCAGATATTACAGTGGTCAAGTGGATATGATGAAGGTCCAAGCAGGTGGGTGGCTGGTCGATGTGGAGAGCAAGAGGAGAGGGCTGTGAGGGACAGGAAGAACGTAAAAGCACCAGAGAGAGACATCTGAGAAGGCTTGGGAACCCAATCTGAAAGCTAGGAGCCTTCTGGCCCAAAGTGCACAGTGGCAACCCCAGATCATAGGACTGCCAGGAAAAGTAACCATGCTGAAGCATAACTTTCCCTAAAGTTAAAAAACCACGCTCCCCAAATATACACTGAACGTGCATCACATGCTCAGCTCACTACTTAATGGACGCAGTAAGATGGTAAATCTGGTTCCAAGAGCATTTTGCGAAACTGACTATTTGTACGCACTTATACAGGAAGGTTAGAGTCAAGTTTCTAGTGTAGATGTACTACTGGTTAACGCCCTACAAGATAATACAAAACCATACCATTTGGAATCTCCCTTCTACTGGGGAAAAATTATTTGCCTCTCAACAGAGTAAGATCTGCAAATTGAGAAGTAACTTGACTGAGTGTGAGCCCTTAACAGCAAACAGCAAATGTTCAATAGCAAATAACAAATGTTCATTCTTCTACATCTGTGGTTCTCAAACAGGGGCAATTTTGCCTCCCAGGGAACATTTGGCATTATCTGGAGACACTTTTGGCCACAACTCAGCCAGGAATAGGGAGTGGGGAGAGGGATGGCATCTAGTAAGAAGAGGCCAGTGATGCTGCTGGACACGCCACAGCACACAGGCCAAGCCCCACGCAAAGAAGTATCCTGCCCAAAAGGTCAGTAGAGTGAAGGTAAGAAGTCCTGCCCCAGATAATGAACGAGCCTGCAGGTAAGCTTCTCAAAGAATGCCCTTGTGTGGGACTTCCCTGGTGGTCCAGTGGTTAGGACTCTGTGCTTCCACCGCAGGGGGCACGGGTTCGATCCCTGGTCAGGGAACTAAGATCCCGCATGCCGTGCAGCATGGCCAAAAAAAAAAAAGAATACCTTTGTGCAAAGATATGCTGCCCCCCTCTTTTTCTTATTTCCAAGTTCTAAATAATCTTTCTTAATAGTAATCGTCAACCATCTGCCTTTAAAGGAAAGTAGACTTCTTCTTAGGAATATTTCACCTGAGTATGTTAAAAAGGTTTCTAATTTACCTGAAGGACATCAGAAAAATTCAGTTAAACAGCACACCCCTTCCCAGTTACTGAGCCTTTTGTCTTATTAAGATCTTACTACAGTTGCTGTCCAAAGACTATGGGATTTTTCCAGGGAGCATGCAAATGCCTGGAAGTTTCTTCAAAACAAGAATATCCAACCCCCCAGAAAAGCAACAACCAAAAAGATGTGCTGATATCACCGGGAGAAGTTGGCAGCAGGGCAGAAGCATAGTCACAGGAAGTACAGCTGGGAAAAGACAGAGGCTGATGACCCCTCCGCTGTCCCAGCTGGGACACATCTCCTTCCTCTCTGTTCCTGCTCCAGCCCCATTGTTCCAAACCTTGGCCAACTCTACCGTCTACCCAGGTACCCAGGCCAGACTTTGCGATGATGCTTCAGCTTCCTCTTCTTTCCCTCCCATCTACAGGAATTCGCTCATTCAGTAAGGCATTTATGAATGGAGCAATGACTCCCAGGCACCAAGTATATACAGAGCAGTAGGCACAACGGTCTTGCAGCAGATCGCCAAGGCCCTCGGATTCTTCCTTGATTAACTCTCCATTCTCACCACCCTCCTTTCTTGCCTTTAAGCTCTGTAGCTGCAGCCTCTTAAATTATTCCCCTGCCCGAGCCTAGCCTCTCCTGTTTTCAGATTATCACCTTGAAACACAGCTCTGCCCGTAGAGCTCCCCTGCCAAAAACAACTTTGAACTTCCCTTTGCTCAGGGAATGGGCTCAAAGAATAAAATCCAGACACCTTTGCACAGCAACCAGGTTCCTTCATACTTAACCCACCTTGCTCAGACACTACTGCCAAAAGCAGCATTCACAGCTCCCATGCCTTTCTTTCTGCATCCTCATTTTTGTCAATTCCCTCATCCGCAGGTTATCAAAATGTACCAATTAACATATCTGTCATGCTAGATAAATACTTGCCGGCCCCCAAATAAATATTCCTAGTGTGAGAAGACAATTTATGATCATCTACAGCATGTCTGTAGGTTAACAACACATTTTAAAAGATTTTTCATTAAAAAAAATAAATGTTGCTACTTTAAAAGATTCAAAGGTAGAGTTTTAAAAGCCTAAACATGAGGAGTAAATTCTCTGGAAAAAAGATTCATCAAGGGAAGCAAGTTCCTAAAATTCTCGTTAGGAAATTTTCACAAAGAACATTTATCATTTCAATATTGCATACAAGGGTGTTCTTGGTGGACCAAATGTGGGCTTATCTCAAGACATAACAGACTTCTGGAGAATACAGGCAGATATTAGACCATGAGTTAGGTGATCAGATAATGCGCTTTGGAAACAAGTATGTGGGTCAGAGAGGACTCGTGAAAGAGGTCACTTCTAGGCTGAGACCTAATGTTTGTTTCTTTTAATTTTTTTCATTTTGTTTTATAAGCAGAAAGCTAATTAAGACTGGATTGTCCAGTTCAAAACCTGAACCTCTTTTAGCACTTGTCACAATGCAGCACAGAGAGTCATTTAATCTCTGGCCTTGCACCCCACTACCTCACTCCTTTGGCCTGTCACCTTGTTGCAGATAAAGATTGCATCTTACTCATTTTGTATCCCCAGGACCTAGGATTGTGGCTAGTATTTGTGCCAAACAAATGTTGTTGGAACAGACTGGAATGGAAAATGAAATCATGTGGTTATATTGGTGAACAAATTCAATTAATAAGTGATTGATTCACCTATAATGGAAAAGAATCTGAAAAGGAATGCGTGTGTGTGTATATATATGTATATGTGTGTGTGTGTGTATATATATATATATATATATATATAAAACTGAATCGCTTTGCTGTACACCGGAAACATCATAAATCTGCTATACTTCAATTAAAAAGAATGAGATCCATTCAGTCCAATCATTGCATTGACTTCCCTTTTCTCCACTGAAGTGAACTTACCAAGCCAACCCTTCCACAGGCAATTGCCACTTAAAACACTCTATAGCACAGCTGGCCCAGAATGGAGACTGGTTAAATAAACCTACATATCTACCTTCTCTTTCTCAAGTGCTACGTATGAATCCCAGAAATGAACAAGGAGGCAGTAAATATTTATTGGTGTGTGAGAGGCTGAACTCACACAGCAGTTGAAAGGTATGCAGGGCTGGGCATTTAACCATACCTCTCTCATTTCAGGGAAAACTAGCTGAGTTTGAAGTTATCCGGCTGACCTTTGAACAACACAGGTTTGAACTGCACAGGTCCGCTTCTCCGTGGACTTTTTTTTTCAGTAAATACAAACTACAGTACTCCACGATCTGTGGTTGGCTGAATCCATGGACGTGGAAGTGCAGATACGGAGGGCTGACTGTAAAGTTATATGTACTTGGATTTTTGACTGCATGGGGGTCAGCGCCTCTAACCCTTGTGTTGTCCAAGGGTCAACTGTAGTTTGAATGCATGTGAAATGTTTCAGATTGGACTAGTAATAATACATAAAAAGGACTGTCTAGGTGTGGTTGACCAGGTGAATCGTCAGACCAGGTGGGATCCCATCCTGTGCTGCTTGTACCCAAGCTGCCCCTAAGACCTAGGGTGGAGGACACAAAGGCATCTCAAGAAGGAAGTGACAAGCAGAAACGTCTCACGTGGAAGCTTGAAACTCCCTTTCATCTTTTCCTAAGCACCGCCTTTCTTCATATAAGATTCCGTTGATTAAAAGATACATCGTTTTTTTATGAGCCACTGAGGAAGAACAAATGCCACAACAAATAAAGCTGGACACGAAGCTTTTTGGTCATTTATTTATTTATTTTCATATCACATTTTAGTGATGTGAAAATAAAGGTAATTTTAAAATTTTAATTCATAACACAATCACAGAGCACTTAGCTCTCTTAATGAACATACTTCTCATACTCCAGGGAATTTTAAAAATCTCTCAGTTCAATTACAAAATGCTCAGTGAGATTCAGTCATACTGACTGCTTGTTCTACATTCCAAGGGTAAATAATACATTAGTGCTAACATATATATATGGAATCTAAAGAAAAAAAATGGTTCTGAAGAACCTAGGGGCAAGACAGGAATAAAGACGCAGATGTGGAGAATGGACTTGAGGACACAAGGAGGGGGAAGGGTAAGCTGGGGCAAAGTGAGAGAGTGGCATGGACATATATACACTACCAAACGTAAAATAGATAGCTAGTGGGAAGCAGCCGCATAGCACAGGGAGATCAGCTCAGTGCTCTGTGATCACCTAGAGGGGTGGGATAGGGAGGGTGGGAGGGAGGGAGATGCAAGAGGGAAGAGATATGGGAACATATGTATATGTATAACTGATTCACTTTGTTATAAAGCAGAAACTAACACACCATTGTAAAGCAATTATACTCCAACAAAGATGTTAAAAAATAAAATAATCAGGATAAAGAATAATAGAAAAAATAATAATAGGACAAGCAACAGGTACAAGATGGGGAGTAGTTAATTAACATCCAATTCAAAATGCTTATATGTACATCAAAACAATGAACTGTTTTTTGTTTTGTTTGTTTTCATAAATAATGCAAATATTCCAAGAATCAAGCAAATTTGTACAAAATACAATAAATGTGACTGGAAAAGACTGAGTAGTTGTACAGCCAACTACATGAATAAATTATTTCAGGCAAGCTCTCCTTTTGTAATCAAAAAGGCTGTGCCTTGGTCAGTGATAGTTAAGAATCAAAATTGTCTCCATAATTTCACATAAATGTTTGAATTTCATATCAGGAAAACAAGGCAACATTATTTCTGTAGGGAGACACTGGTGAGTAATGCTTACCATATATCATTAAAAAATAATTTAACTGTTGGAATTTGAGTATAAACTGAATAATAAAAAGTGACTTTGTTGTGTTTCTAGACTATTACTAGTTCAAAAAACTTAGAATCTTTTCAGCTATAGCCAGGTATTTTAACAAATAACATATTTTAATTCAGCAGAAAACAATTCTTTTGAGTTACGCTAATAATAAACACAACACATTTTATTCAATAGGATAAGAAACAAAGAAGCAGCAATGTTGTACAAATTCACATTATTAATCTAACTCTTACATGACAAGGATTGTTATATTAAATAGAAACAGATTGCTTTGCCTTAGCTGGAATGCCCATCCTGGATGGACTACTTTACATGGTAAAGTAAATTTGGTCAATAGAAGGTTTGTTTGAATTTTAGAACCTGGAAGAGTTTAGAGACAATCTACATATACCCTCTATTATGTTTTCTGTTTTGCTGTTCTCTCAATTTCTCTTTTCCTATCCAAACCCATTCTTTGATTGCTGTACACCTGAAACTGACACAACATTGTAAATCAACTATACTCCAATAAAAATTACAACAAACAGAACAACAACACAAAACCCCATTGTTTGAATAGAGAAATAGCCTTTGGTAAGTCCACCTAGCACAGCAACACCAAAGTATCTTCCTCAATAATCTTCTTGATTCATTTCAACCTCTTTGAGGTCATATTGTTATTATTACTACCTATAAAGGTTTGGTAGAAATTCCTTGAATTAATTTTCCTCCTCTTTCCCTGCTTGTGATTTCTTGACAATCAGTGTGACCCTTAGACAAGCTTGTTTTCCACTCAGATTTGTTCATGCTGTTGAAAGAAATGTCTTGTAAACATGACTAGGGCTGTTGCTAGTAGAACCTTCCTGTAAACACCTTACTTATTTTTATTTTTTCAATAAATTTATTTTTATTTATTTTTGGCTGCATTGGGTCTTCATTGCTGCACACGGGCTTTCTCTAGTTGCGGCAAGCAGGGGCTACTCTTCGTTGCAGTGTGCGGGCTTCTCATTGCGGTGGCTTCTCTTGTTGCGGAGCACGGGCTCTAAGCACACGGGCTTCAGTAGTTGTGGCACACAGGCTCAGTGGTTGTGGCTCGTGGGCTCTAGAGCGCAGGCTCAGTAGTTGTGGTGCTTTCTGGTCATTTAGAATGTTTACCTTATGCTTACAGAAAGAGCTCCTTCCTGTTTGAACATATTTGAACACAAATGACCTGTAACCTGTGCTCTAACTTTGAGCATTTACATTGTAATTTTGAGGATGAAGAGCCCTGGGGTTTAGTCAGCATTTTATATTTGGCTACATTTGTAGTTTGGGTTTTGGCTCCACTGAATCATCTGTCTCTGGATTTTGAGCAGCTTCTGTTCAAACTCAGCAGGAAGCTCCCAACGATTAACGATCAACTCCTTAATCATAGTTCACTGTGATGCACATCACGTTGACGTGTCATGGCCTTTGAAATTTGTTTCAAGGAATGTGTCGATTCTTCCTAACTTCAGGTACAGTGCTTGGCCTAGTATCAGTAATAAAATACAAGTTTTTATGACCTTAGAGCTAAACTTCTTTGTTATCTCTCATAACATACTTTGCTGATGTTGGCAAGAAAATATTGGATTGTGATTATTCCTCCAACAATGAACATGTGCTTCTCTAATATATAATCTATGCCTCTTTTGTACTTTGACTTTTTGTTTTAATGCTGTAGCATAAAGTAATCTTTTTTATTGAGATGATGATTTTATGGATATATATATATATATCCCTACAGATATGCCTTGGAGATATTGCAGGTTCGGTTCCAGACTACCACAATAAACCAAATATCACAGTAAAGCAAGTCATGCAAAATTTTTCGTTTCCCAGTTCATGTAAAAGTTATGTTTACACTATACCGTGGTCTAATAAGTGTGCAATAGCATTGTGTCTGAAAAAAATGTACATACCATCATTATTACTTTATCACTAAAAAATGCTAACTATCATCTGAGCCTTCAGCATGTTGTCTTTTGGCTGTTGGAGGGTTTGAAATATCACGAGAATTAACAAAATGTGCCACAGAGACACGAAGTGAGCAAATACTGTTGGAAAAATGACGCCAACAGACTTACTTGATGTAGAGTTGCCACAAACCTTCAATTTTTTATTTAAACATCTTTATTGGAGTATAATTGCTTTACAATGGTGTGTTAGTTTCTGCTGTATAACAAAGTGAATCAGTTATACATATACATATGTCATCATATCTCTTCCCTCTTGCGTCTCCCTCCCTCCCACACTCCCTATCCCACCCCTCTAGGTGGTCACAAAGCACCGAGCTGATCTCCCTGTGCTATGCGGCTGTTTCCCACTAGCTATCTATTTTACGTTTGGTAGTGTATATATGTCCATGCCACTCTCTCACTTTGTCCCAGCTTACCCTTCCCCCTCCCTGTATCCTCAAGTCCATTCTCTAGTAGGTCTGTGTCTTTATTCCTGTCTTGCCCCTAGGTTCTTCATGACTTTTTTTTTTTTTTTGATTCCATATATGTGTTAGCATACGGTATTTGTTTTTCTCTTTCTGACTTACTTCACTCTGTATGACAGACTCTAGGTCCATCCACCTCACTACAAATAACTCAATTTTGTTTCTTTTTATGGCTGAGTAATACTCCATTGTATATATATGCCACATCTTCTTTATCCATTCATCTGTTGATGGACACTTAGGTTCAAACCTTCAATTCGTTAAAAAAGAAAAAGAAAATGCAGTATCTGCTGAGCACAATAAAGCAAAGCACAGTAAAATGAGGTCTGCCTGTATTAGAGAGAGAGAGTAGACTTGAAGTATGTGCAGTTTACTGTATGTCGATTATACCTCAGTCAAGCTGTTTTTAAAAAGCATTGTAAATCATCAATAGGTGAATGGATAAAACAATACGTGGTATATATATATAATAATAATATAATTATATATATAATTTTATATATATATATATATATATATATATATAATTCAGCCTAAAGAAGGAAGGAAATTCTGATACATCTACAGCACGTAGTCAGCTCTTATACTCATCTGGCGCCGGGGTTTTACGTCCGCTGCCCAGGGGATGATGCTGGATCCCCTGGCTCTGGTGGCCAGGGAGGCTTGCATTCCTAGGTCCCTGGAAACTAACAATTCTGGGGACAGTCCTTGACAAGTTAACACCCCTAGGGCATGGCACAGAGCAGACTGAAACACACCCTTGTTTTTCTGTGAAAGAGGCCTATTTACTTGTCCTGGAGCTTTGGCCTGAGGGGCAGTTTCAGGTTTGACTCACAACTAGAGGCTGGTGGAAGTGCACTCAGAGAACATAGGCTGGTGGACACCATCTCTGCATCCTCCCTTTGCCTCACTACAGCATTTTGGTATCTCCCAGAAAGTAACTTATACACTTGTCTGGAGCCCTGATTTTTCAACTGCTTCCCACAGGACACCTCCAAATTGCCAGGCTCTGGTGGACAGGGAGGCTTACGCTTACAGTCCCACAGGGCTCCATTTATTTGCCTACTTTAAAAACTGCTGCCTGAGGGTCTGGCTTCTAATCATCCTGAATCTAGGTGCTGACTGAGATCCTCCCCTTTGAGACACTGACAGGTCTGGGCATAGCCTCAACTACTGGCAGCGATTAAAAAATAAAATAAGGGCTTCCCTGGTGACGCAGTGGTTGAGGGTCCACCTGACGGTGCAGGGGACACGGCTTTGTGCCCCGGTCAGGGAGGATCCCGCGTGCCGCAGAGTGGCTGGGCCCATGAGCCATGGCCGCTGGCCCTGCGTGTCCAGAGCCTGTGCTCCGCGGCGGGAGAGGCTGTGGCAGTGAGAGGCCCACGTACCGCAATAAAAAATAAAATAAAATAAGCTGCTTGGACAATCACAAAGGTTTGAGAGACAACCAAGAGCTAGGGCAGGGTTAAATAATAAGGCTTAATCTGCTACATGAGGCCCCTTATTTAAGAATGGGACAGATGGCTGCTTTATCTACTGCATAGAAACCAACACAGAGAGTCAAGCAAAATGAAGAAACAGAGGACTATGTTCCAAATGAAAGAAAAAGATAAACCTCAGGGGAAAAAACCCTTAATGTAACAGAGAAAAGTAATTTACCTGATAAAGGGTCCAAAGTAATGGTCATAAATATGCTCCCGAACTTGGGAGAAAAATGGATGACACAGCGAGAACTTCAACAAAGAGATAGGAAATATAATAAAGTACCAAATAGAAGTCAGAGAGCTGAAGAATACAATAATTGTATCAAAAAATACACTAGAGGGATTCAACAGCAGACTAGATGAAACAGAAGGATAAGTGAACTCAAAACAGGGCACTGGAACTCATCCCATGAGAGCAGCAAAAAGAGAAAAGAATGAAAATAAAAATGAAGATAGCTTAAGTGACTTATGTGAGAACATCAAGTGGACTGACATTTGCATTACAGGGCTCCCAGGAGGAAGAGAGGGGGAAAAAATAGCAGAGAACTTATTTGAAGAAATAATGGCTGAAAACTTCTCTAACCTGAAGAAGGAAACAGGCATTCAGATCCAGGAAGCCAGAAAATTCCAAATATTAGGAACCCAAAGAAACCCACACTGAGGCACATTATAATCAAAATGTCTAAAGTTAAAGACAAGGAATGAATCTTAAATGTGGCAAGAAAAAAAAACCAACTCATTACATACAAAGGATTCCCTGTGAGAATATTATCAGGAATTTTCCAACCGGAAAGGAATGGCACTATATATTTAAAGTGCTGAAAAGACAAAAAACAAGAATACACTACCTGGCAAAGTTATCATTCAGAATTGAAGGAGAAATAAAGAGCTTTCCAAACCAGCAAAAGCTAAAGATGTTCATAACCACTAAATTGGCTTTCCAAGAAATAGTAAAGGAAGTTGTTTAAGCAGAAAAGCAAAGGTGCTAATTAAGAACAAGGAAACATCTGAAAGCGTAAAGACAAATAAATAGTAAAGGTAGGGGATTAATCACTTTTAAAGTTAGCATGAAGATTAAAAACAACTAGCTACAATAATTAGTTAAGGAATAAACAAGATAAAAATATGTAAAACTGTGACATCAAAAATATAAAACATTGTGGGGGGAATAAAGATGTGGGTTTTTAAATGCGTTCAAACTTAAGTTGCTATCAACCTAAAATAGACTGTTATAAATATAAGTTGTTTTATATAAGCCTTATGGTAATCATAAAGCAAAAACCCATACTAGATAATCAAAAGGTAAAGAAAATGGAATCTAAGCATATTACTACAGAAGGTCATCAAAACACAAAGGAAAAAAAAAAAACACAAAGGAAGAGGGCAAGAGAAGAAAGGAACAGAGAGAAACTAAAACAGCAAGAAAATAATTAACAAGATGGAATAAGTAAATACCTAAAAATAATTACTTTAAATGTAATTAAAGAGGCTTCATCCTCTGCACTACAAGGCCCCCTCAGGCCATGTGGGTACTAGGGGTGTGGGAGGGAGAGAGGCGGGGGGGAAGAGGAGGAGAGGCAGACAGTGGTGGGGGGACTCTCAGGAACTCTCAGGGATTGGAGGATCAGGGGAGATGTGGCTAGTTTCCCCTGACCACTCAGGCCCCAGGAAGCTTGTTGGGTTTCCAGGCTTGGTCCCCAGCAAGCCTGTTGGGCTTCCAAGCCTGTTCCCCAGCCTTCCAGGGCCCCCTCTGACCAAATGGGTCCTAGGGGCATAGGAGGGAGGGAGCAGGGAAGAAGAGGAGAGGTGAATGGGGAGGGACCCTCTAGGATCAGAGGATTGCAGGAACTCATGTAGCATTTCCCCCACCCACTTGGGCCCAGGGAGCCTGCTGGGCTCCCAGACCTGGTCCTCTGGCCTGAGGCCAAAGGCACTGCTGGGTCCCTCCAGTCTGCTCTGGGCCTAAGCCCCGCCCCCTAGAGCCTTTTTGACCCCACCCACTGTCTAAATCTCGCCCCTGCCTAAGCCCAGCTCCCCATAGCCAAGGCCTTTTTCTGGGTTTTTTTTCCCTCTTTTTTGCTATTGTGGTTCTGTCTTAACTTTCAGTTGTTGTTTCATCTATGTTTTTATTTTTTCTAACATATCCATTAGTTTTCTAATCTTATTTTATTTTTCATTCTTTGTTGTTGTTCTGCTCCTTTCTCTCTTTTTTTTTTTGCGCCACCCCTGCATGGCTTGTGGGATCTTGGGTCACAAGCCAGTGGTCGGGCCTGAGCTCCTGTGGTGGGAGCTCTGAATTCCAACCACTGGACTAACAGAGAAACTGAGACCCGAGGGAGTATTCATCGGAGTGAGCTCTCCCGAAGGTCCTCATCTCAGCACCAAGACCCAGCTCTACCCAACAGCCTACAAACTCTAGTGCTGGAAGCCTCAGGCCAAACAACCAGTAAGACAGGAACACAATTCCATCAAAAAAAAAAAAAAATGAGATGACAAAAATATATGTTACAGATAGAGAAGCAAGGTAAAAACCTACAAGACCAAATAAATGAAGAGGAACTAGGCAACCTACCTGAAGAAGAATTCAGACTAATGATAGTAAAGATGATCCAGAATCTCAGAAATAGAATGCAGGCGTGGATTGAGAAAATACAAGAAATGTTTAATGAAGATCTAGAAGAACTAAAGAACAAACAAACAGAGATGAACAACACAATAACTGAAATGAACAATACACTAGAAGGATTCAATAACAGAATAACGGAGGCAGAAGAACAAACAAGTGAGCTGGAAGACAGAATGGTGGAAATAACTGCCAAGGTACAGAATAAAGAAAAAAGAATGAAAAGAATTGAAAACAATCTCAGAGACCTCTGGGACAACACTAAATGCACCAACATTCGAATTATAGGGGTCCCAGAAGAAGAAGAGAAAAAGAAAGAGTCTGAGAAAATATTTGAAGAGATTATAGTCAAAGATTTCCCTAACATGGGAAAGGAAATACCCACCCAAGACCAGGAAGCACAGAGAGTCCCATACAGGATAAACCCTAGGAGAAACACACCAAGACACATATCAATCAAACTAACAAAAATTAAATTCAAACAAAAAATATTAAAACCAGCAAGAGAAAAGAAAAAAATAACATATAAGGGAATCCCCATAAAGTTATCAGCTGATTTTTTCAGCAGAAACTCTGCAGGCAGGAAGGGAGTGGCAGGATATAGTTAAAGTGATGAAAGAGAAAAATGTACAATCAAGATTGCCCAGCAAGGATCTCATTCGGATTAGATGGAGAAATCAAAAGCCTTACAGACAAGCAAAAGCTAAGAGAATACAGCACCATGAAACCAACTCTACAACAAACGCTAAAGGAACTTCTCTAAGCGGGAAACACAAGAGAAGAAAATGACTCACAAAAACAAACCCAAAACAATTAAGAAAATGGTAATAGGAACATACATAAAGATAATTACCTTGAATGTAAATGGATTAAATGCTCCAACCAAAAGACAAAGACTGGCTGAATGGATACAAAAACAAGACCCATATATATGCTGTCTACAAGAGACTCACTTCAGACCTAGGGACACATACAGACTGAAAGTGAAGGGTTGGAAAAAGATATTCCATGCAAATGGAAATCAGAAGAAAGCTGGAGTAGCAGTACTGGTATCAGATAAAATAGACTTTACAATAAAGACTGTTACAAGAGATAAGGAAGGACACTACATAATGATCAAGAGATCAATCCAAGAAGAAAACATGACAATTATAAATATTTATGCACCCAACATAGGAGCACATCAATACATAAGGCAAATGCTAACAACCATAAAAGGGGAAATTGACAGTAACACAATAACAGTAGGGGACCTTAACACCCCACTTACACCAATGGACAGATCATCCAAACAGAAAATAAATAAGGAAACACAAGCTTTAAGTGACACAATAGACCAGATAGATATAATTGATATTTATAGGACATTCCACCTGAAGGTGGCAGAACACACTTTCTTCTCAAGTGCACACGGAACATTCTCCAGGATAGATCACATCTTGGGTCACAAATCAAGACTCAGAAAACTAAAGAAAACTGAAATCATATCAAGCATGTTTTCTGACCACAATGCTATGAGGTTAGAGATCAATTACAGGAAAAAAAAACTGTAAAAAACACAAAAACATGGAGGCTAGATAGTGTACTACTAAATAACCAAAAGATCACTGAAGAAATCACAGAGGAAATTAAAAAAATACATAAAGACAACTGAAAATGAAAACATGATGATCCAAAACCTATGGCATGCAGCAAAAGCAGTTCTAAGAGGGAAGTTTACAGCAATAAAATCTTACCTCAGGAAACAAGAAAAATCTCAAATAAACAACCTAACCTTACACCTAAAGCAACTAGAGAAAGAAGAACAAACAAAGCTCAAAGTCAGTAGAAGGAAAGAAATCATAAAGATCAGAGCATAAGTAAATGAAATAGAGATGGAAAAAATGACAGAAAAGATCAATGAAATTAAAGCTGGTTCTTTGAAAAGATACAGCTGATAAACCTTTAGCGAGATTCATCAAGAAAAAAAGGGAGAGGGCTCAAATCAATAAAATTAGAAATGAAAAACAAGAAGTTACAATGGACACCACAGAAAAACAAAGGATCATAGGAGACTACTATAAGCAAGTATATGTCAAAAAATGGACAACCTAGAAGAAATGGGCAAATTCTTAGAGAGGTAAAATCTCCCAAGACTGAACCAGGAAGAAACAGAAAATATGAACAGACCAATCACAAGTATTGAAATTGACACTGTGATTAAAAAAACTCCGAACAAACAAAAGTTCAGGACCAGATGACTTCACAGGTAAATTCTCAAACATTTAGAGAAGAGTTAACACCTATCCTTCTGAAACTACTCCAAAAAACTGCACAGGAATGAACACTCCCAAACTCATTCTATGAGGCCACCATCATGCGGATACCAAAACCAGATAAAGATACTACAAAATAAAATTACAGGCCAATATCACTGACGAATATAGATGCAAAAATCCTCAAGAAAATACTAGCAAAGAGAATCCAACAATAAAGTAAAAAGATCATACACCACGATTGAGTGGGATTTATCCCAGGAATGCAAGGATTTTTCAGTATCCACAAATAAATCAGTGTGATACATCACATCAACAAATTAAACAACCATATGATCATCTCAGTAGATGCAGAAAAAGCTTTTGACAAAATTCAACACCCATGTATGATAAAAACTCTCCAGATAGTGGGCATAGAAGGAACCTAGCTCGACAAAGGCCAGACGTGACAAACCCACAGCTAACATCATACTCAATGGTGAAAAGCTGAAAGCATTTCCTCTAAAATCAGGAACAAGAAAAGGATGTCCACTCTCACCACTTTTATTCAACATAGTTTTGGGAGTCCTAGTCACAGCAATGAGAGAAGAAAAACAAATAAAAGGAATCCAAATTGGAAAAGAAAAAGTAAAACTGTCACTGTTTGTAGATGACATGATACTACACATAGAAAGTACTAAAGATACTACCAGGAAACTATTAGAGCTCATCAATGAATTCGGTAAGGTTGCAGGATACAAAATTAATACACAGAACTCTGTTTACATTTCTATACACTAACAATGAAAGATCAGAAAGCAAAATTAAGGAAAAAACTCCATTTACCCTCAAATCAAAAAGAATAAAATACCTAGGAATAAACCTACCTAAGGAGGCAAAAGACCTGTACTCTGAAAACTATAAGACGCTGATGAAAGAATTCGAAAATGACACAAACAAGGGCTTCCCTGGTGGCACAGTGGTTAAGAATCCACCTGCAAATGGAAGGGACACGGGTTCGAACCCTGGACCACAAAGATCCCACATGCCACGGAGCAGCGAATCCCATGTGCCACAACTACTGAGCCTGTGCGCCACAGGTACTGAACCCACATACCTAGAGCCCATGCTCTGCAACAAGAGAAGCCACCACAATGAGAAGCCCTCTCACTGCAATGACAAGTAGCCCCCACTCTCCACAACTAGAGAAAGCCTGCACACAGCAATGAAGACCCAATGCAACCAAAAATAAAATAAAATAAATTTATATATATATATATGAAAATGATACAAACAGATGGAAAGATATACCATGTTCCTGGACTGGAAGAATCAATATCATCAAAATGACTATACTATCCAAAGAAATCAACAGATTCAATGCAATACCTATCAAATTACCAATGGCATTTTTCACAGAACTAGAACAAAAAATCTTAACATTTGTATGGAAACACAAGACTCCAAATAGCCAAAGCAATCCTGATAAAGAAAAATGAAGCTGAAGGAATAAGGCTACTTCACTTCAAACCATTGTACAAAGGTACAGTAATCAAAACAGTATGGTACTGGCACAGAAACAGAAATATAGATCAATGGCACAGGACAGAAAGCCCAGAAATAAACCCATGCACCTAAGGTCAATTAATCTATGACAAAGGAAGCAAGAATATACAATGGAGAAGAGACAGTCTCTTCAATAAGTGGTGCTGGGAAAACTGGACAGCTACATGTAAAATAATGAAATTAGAACATTCTCTAACACCACACACAAAAATAAACTCAAAATGGATTAAAGACCTAAATGTAAGACCAGATACTATAAAACTCTTAGAGGAAAACATAGGCAGGACACTCTTTGACATAAATCACAGCAATATCTTTTTGGATCCACCTCCTAGAGTAATGAAAAGGAAAACAAAACTAAATAAATGGAACTAATTAAACTCAAAACTTTTGCACAGCAAAGGAAACCATAAACAAAATGAAAAGACAACCCTCAGAATAGGAGAAAACATTTGCAAACCATGCGACTGATAAGGGATTAATCTCCAAAATATACAAAGAGGTCATGCAGCTCAATATCAAAAAACCAAACAACCAGGACTTCCCTGGTGGTGCAGTGATTAAGAATCTGCCTGCCAATGCATGGGACATGGGTTCAATCCCTGATCCAGGAAGATCTCACATGCCACAGGGCAACTAAGCCCATGTGCCACAACTACTAAGCCTGTGCTCTAGAGCCTGCACAACTACTGAAGCCCACACACCTAGAGCCCATGCTTTGCAACAAGAGAAACCACCGCAATGAGAAGCCTGTGCAATGCAACGAAGAGTAGCCCCTGCTCGCCGCAACTAGAGAAAGTCCACGTGCAGCAACGAAGACCCAATGCAGCCAGAAATAAATAAATAATATATACATATATTTAAAAAAACAACCTAATCAAATAATGGACAGAAGACCTAAATAGACATTTCTCCAAAGAAGACATACAGATGGCCAAGAGGCACATGAAAAGATGTTCAACACAGCTAATTATTAGAGAAACGCAAATCAAACCTACAATGAGAAATCACCTCATACCAGTCAGAACAACCATCAGCAAAAAGTCTACAAACAATAAATACTGGAGAGGGTGTGGAGAAAAGGGAACCCTCCTACACTGTTGGTGGGAATGTAAATTGGTACAGACACTATGGAGAACAGTATGGAGGTTCCTTAAAAAGCTAAAAATAGAACTACCATTTTATCCAGCAATCCCATTCCTGGGCATATATCCAGAGAAAACCATGGTTCGAAAGGATACAAGCATCACAATGTTCATTGCAGTGCTATTTACAGTAGCCAAGACGTGGAAGCAACCTAAATGTCCATTGACAGATGAATGGATAAAGAAGATGTGCTACATATATACAATGGAATATTACTCAGTCATAAAAAAAGAATGAAATAATGCTATTTGCAGCAACATGGATGGATCCAGAGATTATCATACTGAGTGAAGTAAGTCAGAGAAAGAAAGACAAATATCATATGGTATCACTTATATTTCGAATCTAAAAGGATGATACAAATGAACTTATATACAAAACAGAATCAGAATCACAGACTTCGAAAACAAACTTATGGTTACCAAAGGGGAAAGGTTGGGGGGAGGGATAAATTAGGAGTTTGGGATTAACATACACCCACTACTATATAGAAAATAGATAATCAACAAGGACTTACTGTATAGCACAGGCAACTCTACTCAATATTCTGTAATAACCTATATGGAAAAACAATCTGAAAAAGAATGGATATATGTATATGTATAAATGAACCCACTCTGCTATATACCTGAAACTAACACAACATGGTAAATCAACTATACCCCAATATAAAATAAAAAATAAATTAAAATAAAATAAAACAATCATACACCATGATCAAGCGGGATTAATTCCAGGGATGCAAGGATTGTTCAACATTCACAGAGTAATCAGGGTGATAAATCACATTAACAAATGAAAGATAAAAATCATACGATCATCTCAACAGACACAGAAAAGGCATTTGACAAAATTCAACATCCATTTATGACAAAAACTCTGAGAAGATGGCAGAGTAGAAGGACATGCTCTCACTCCCTCTTGTGGGAACACCAGAATCACAACTAGCTGCTGGACAATCATCAACAGAAAGACACTGGAACTCACCGAAAAAGATAAACCACATCCAAAGACAAAGGAGAAGCCACAATAAGACAGTAGGAGGGGCGCAATCACAGTAAAATCAAATCTCATAACTGTTGGGTGGGTGACTCACAGACTGGAGACCACTTATACCACAGAAGTCCACCCACTGGAGTGAAGATGCTGAGCCCATCAGGCTTCCCAACCTGGGGGTCCAGCTATGGGAGGAGGAATTCCTACAGAATTAGACTTTGAAGGCTAGTGGGATTTGATTGCAGGACTCTGACAGGACTGGGGGAAACCCAGACTCCACTCTTGGAAGGCACACACAAAGTAGTGTGTGCACTGGGACCCAGGGGAAGGAGCAGTGACCCCAGGGGAGACTGAACAAGACTTACCTGCTAGTGTTGGTGAGTCTCCTGCAGAGGCAGGGGGTGGCACTGGCTCACTGTGGGGACAAGGACACTGGCAGAAGTTCTGGGAAGTACTCCTTGGCTTGAGCCCTGCCAGAGTCTGCCACTAGCCCCACCAAAGAGCCCCAGTAGGCTCCAGTGTTGGGTTGCCTCAGGCCTAATAACCAACAGGGAGGGAACCCAGCTCCACCCATTAGCAATCAAGCGGATTAAAGTTTTACTGAGCTCTGCCCACCAGAGCAACGGTCAGCTCTACCCACCACCAGTCCCTCCCATTAGGCAACTTGCACAAGCCTCTTAGATAGCCTCATCCACCAGAGGGCAGACAGCAGAAGCAAGAAGAACTACAATCCTGCAGCCTGTGGAACAAAAAACACATTCACAGAAAGATAGACAAGATAAAAAGGCAGAGGGCTATGTACCAGATGAGGGAACAAGGTAAAATCCCAGAAAAACAACTAAATGAAGTGGAGATAGGCAACCTTCCACAAAAAGAATTCAGAATAATGATAGTGAAGAGGATCCAGGACCTCGGGAAAAGAATGGAGGCAAAGATCAAGAAGATGCAAGAAATGTTTAACAAAGACCTAGAAGAATTAAAGAACAAACAAACAGAGATGAACAATACAATAACTGAAATGAAAACTACACTAGAAGAAATCAATAGCAGAATAACTGAGGCAGAAGAACGGATAAATGACCTGGAAGACAGTATGGTGGAATTCACTGCTGTGGAATAGAATAAAGAAAAAAAGAATGAAAAGAAATGAAGACAGCCTAAGAGACCTCTGGGACAACATTAAATGCAACAACATTCGCATTAGAGGGGTCCCAGAAGGAGAAGAGAGAGAGAAGAGACCTGAGAAAATATTTGAAGAGAATATAGTCGAAAACTTCCCTAACATGGGAAAGGAAATAGCCACCCAAGTCCAGGAATTGCAGCAAATCCCATGCAAGATAAATTCAAGCAGAAACATGCCAAGACACATAATAATCAAATTGGCAAAAATTAAAAACAAAGAAAAATTATTGAAAGCAGCAGGGGAAAAACAACAAATAACATACAAGGGAACTCCCATAAGGTTAAAAGCTGATTTCTCAGCAGAAACTCTACAAGCCAGAAGGGAGTGGCATGATAAAGTGATAAAAGGGAAGAACCTACAACCAAGATTACTCTACCTGTCAAGGATCTCATTCAGATTCGATGGAGAAATCAAAAGCTTTACAGACAAGCAAAGGCTAAGAGAATTCAGCACCACCAAACCAGCTCTACAACAAATGCTAAAGGAACTTCTCTAAGTGGGAAAGACAAGAGAAGAAAAGAACCTACAAAAACAAACCCAAAACAATTAAGAAAATGGTCAGGGCTTCCCTGGTGGCACAGTGGTTGAGAGTCCGCCTACCTATGCAGGGGACATGGGTTCGTGCCCTGGTCTAGGAAGATCCCACGTGCCACGGAGCGGCTAGGCCCGTGAGCCATGGCCACTGAGCCTGCACGTCCAGAGCCTGTGCTCCGCAACGGGAGAGGCCTGCGTACCACAAAAAAAAGAAAGAAAGAAAGAAATTGGTCATAGGAACATACATATTGATAATTACCTTAAAAGTGAATGGATTAAATGCTCCAACCAAAGGACACAGGCTTGCTCAATCGATACAAAAACAAGACCCATATATATGCTGTATACAAGAGACCCACTTCAGCCCCAGGGACACATACAGACTGAAAGTGAGGGGATGGAAAAAGATACTCCATGCAAATGGAAATCAAAAGAAAGCTGGAGTAGCAATACTCATATCAGGTAAAATAGACTTTAAAATAAAGAATGTTACAGGAGACAAGGAAGGACACTACATAATGATCAAGGGATCAATCCAAGAAGAAGACATAACAATTATAAATATATATGCACCCAACACAGGAGCACCTCAATATATATAAGGCAACTGCTAACAGCTATAAAAGAGGAAATCAACAGTAACACAATTATAGTAGAGGACTTTAACACCTCACTTACACCAATGGATAGATCATCCAAAATGAAAATAAATAGGGAAACAGAAGCTTTAAATGACACAACAGACCAGATAAATTTAATTGATATTCATAGGACATTCCATCCAAAAACAGCAGATTACACTTTCTACTCAAGTGTGCACAGAACATTCTCCAGGATAGATCACATCTTGGGTCACAAATCAAGCCTCAGTAAATTTAAGAAAATTAAAATCATATCAAGCATCTTTTCGGACCACAATGCTATGAGAGTAGAAATGAATTACAGGGAAAAAAACGTTAGAAACACAAACACATGGAGGCTAAACAATACGTTACTAAATAACCAAGAAATCACTGAAGAAATCAAAGAGGAAATCAAAAAATACCTAGAGACACATGACAATGAAAACACAACAATCCAAAACCTATGGGATACAGCAAAAGCAGTTCTAAGAGGGAAGTTTACAGCTACACAAGCCTACCTCAAGAAACAAGAAAAATCTCAAACAATTTAACCTTTAACCTAAAGGAACTAGAGAAAGAAGAGCAAACAAAACCCAAAGTTAGCAGAAGGAAAGAAATCATAATGATCAGAGCAGAAATAAATGAAATAGAAACAAAGAAAACAATAACAAAGATCAATAAAACTAAAAGCTGGTTCTTTGACAAGATAAACAAAATTGATAAACCATTAACCAGACTCATCAAGAAAAAGAGGGAGAGGGCTCAAATCAATAAAATTAGAAATGAAAAAGGAGAAGTTACAACAGACGCTGCGGAAATACAAAACATCCTAAGAGACTACTACAAGCAACTCTATGCCAATAAAATGGACAACCTGGAAGAAATGGACAAATTTTTAGAAAGTTATAACCTTTCAAGACTGAACCAGGAAGAAATAGAAAATATGAACAGATCAATCACAAGTAGTGAAATTGAAACTGTGATTATATCTTCCAACAACCAAAAGTCCAGGATTAGATGGCTTCACAGATGAATTCTATCAAACATTTAGAGAAGAGCTAACACCCATCATTCTCGAACTCCCAAAAAATTGCAGAGAAAGGAACACTCCCAAACTCATTCTATGAGGCCACCATCACCCTGATACCAAAACCAGACAAAGATACTACAAAAAAAAAAGAGAAAATTATAGACCAATATCACTGATGAATATAGATGCCAAAATCCTCAACAAAATTCTAGCAAACAGAATCCAACAACACATTAAAACGATCATACACCATGATCAAGTGGGATTTATGCCAGGGATGCAAGGATTCTTCAATACATGTGAATCAATCAATGTGATATACCATATTAACATATTGAAGAATAAAAACCATATGATCATCTCAATAGATGCAGAAAAAGCTTTTGACAAAATTCAACACCCATTTATGATAAAAACTCTCCAGATAGTGCACACAGAGGGAACCGACCTCAACATAATAAAGGCCATATATGACAAACCCACAGCAAACATCATTCTCAATGATGAAAAACTGAAAGCATTTCCTCTAAGATCAGGAACGAGACAAGGATGTCTACTCTCACCACTATTATTCAACATAGTTTTGGAAGTCCTAGCCACGGCAATCAGAGAAGAAAAAGAAATAAAAGGAACACAAATTGGAAAAGAAGAAGTGAAACTGTCACTGTCTGCAGATGACCTGATACTATACATAGAGAATCCTAAAGATGCCACCAGAAAACTAATAGAGCTAATCAATAAATTTGGTAAAGTTGCAGGATACAAAATTAATGCACAGAAATCTCTTGAATTCCTATATACTAATGATGAAAAATCTGAGAGAGAAATTAAGGAAACACTCCCATTTACCACTGCAACAAAAAGAATAATATACCTAGGAATAAACCTACCTAGAGAGACAAAAGACCTGTATGCAGAAAACTATAAGACACTGATGAAAGAAATTAAAGATTATACCAACAGATGGAGAGATATACCATGTTCTTGGAGTGGAAGAATCAATATTGTGAAAATGACTATACTACCCAAAGCAATCTACAGATTCAATGCAACCCCTATCAAATTACCAATGGCATTTTTTACAAAACTAGAATAAAAAATCTTAAAATTTGTATGGAGACACAAAAGACTCCGAATAGCCAAAGCGGTCTTGAGGGAACAAAACGGAGCTGGAGGAATAAGACCCTGTGACTTCAGACTATACTACAAAGCTATAGTAATCAAGACAATATGGTACTGGCACAGAAACAGAAACATAGAACAATGGAACAAGATAGAAAGCCCAGAGATAAACCCCACACACCTATGGCCAAGTAATCTATGACAAAGGAGGCAAGGATATACAATGGAGAAAAGACAGTCTCTTCAATAAGTGGTGCTGGGAAAACTGGACAGCTACATGGAAAAGAATGAAATTAGAACACTCCCTAACACCATACACAAAAATAAACTCACAATGGATTAGAGACCTAAATGTAAGACCAGACACTATAAAACTGTTAAAGGAAAACATAGGCAGAACACTCTTTGACATAAACCACAGCAAGATCTTTTTTGATCCACCTCCTAGAGTAATGGAAATAAAAACAAAAATAAACAAATGGGACCTAAAGAAATGTCAAAGCTTTTGCACAGCAAAGGAAACTATCAACAAGATGAAAAGACAACCCTCAGAATGGGAAAAAATATTTGCAAATGAATCAATGTACAAAGGATTAATCTCCAAAATATATAAACAGCTCATGCTGCTCAATATTAAAAAAACAAACAACCTAATCCCCAAATGGGCAGAACCCCTAAATAGACATTTCTCCAAAGAAGACATACAGATGGCCAAGAAGCACATGAAAAGCTGCTCAACATCACTAATTATTAGAGAAATGAAAATCAAAAGTACAATGAGGTATCACCTCACATCAGTTAGAATGGGCATCCTCAGAAAATGTACCAACAACAAATGCTGGAGAGGGTGTGGAGAAAAGGGAACCCTCTTGCACTGTTGGTGGGAATGTAAATTGATACATCCACTATGGTGAACAGTATGGAGGTTCCTTAAAAAACTAAAAATAGAATTACCATATGATCCAGCAATCCCACTAGTGGGCATATACCCAGAGAAAACCATAATTCAAAAAGACACATGCACCCCAATGTTCATTGCAGCACTATTTACAATAGCCAGGTCATGGAAGCAACCTAAATGCCCATCAACAGACAAATGGATAAAGAAGATGTGGTACATATATACAATGGAATATTACTCAGCCATAAAAGGATCAAAATTGGGTCATTTGTTGAGACGTGGATGGATCTAGAGACTGTCGTACAGAGTGAAATAAGTCAGAAAGAGAAAAACAAATATCGTATGTTAACGCATATATGTGGAACCTAGAAAAATGGTACAGATGAACTGGTTTGCAGGGCAGAAATTGAGACACAGATACAGAGAACAAACATATGGACACCAAGGGGGGAAAGCTGCACGGGGGTGGTGGTGGTGGTGTTGTGCTGAATTGGGCGATTGGGATTGATGTGTATACACTGATGTGTATAAAATTGATGACTAATAAGAACCTGCTGTATAAAAATAAAATAAAATTCAAAAAAAAAAGATTACTGAAACACAAAACCACCAAAAAAAAAAAAAACTCTCAACAAAGTGGGTATAGAGGGAACAGAACTCGTATCAACTCATGATAAAAGCCATATATGACAAGCCCACAGCTGACTCATACCTAAGGGTGAAAAGCTGAAAGCGTTTCCTCTAAGATCAGGAACAAGGCAAGTATGCCCACTTTGACTACCTATATTCAACACAGCATTGGATTTTCTAGACAGAGCAATTAGGCAAGAAAAAGAAATAAAATGCATTCCAATTGAAAAGGAAAATGTAAAATCATCAATATTTGCAGATGACACATTATAGCTGATTCACTTTGCTGTACAGCAGAAACTAACACAACATTGTAAAGCAACTATACGCCAATTAAAAAAAAAAGCAGAGGATCTGAACAGAAATTTTTCCATACATATGAAAAGACATACAGATGGCCAACAGGTACATGAAGAGATGTTCAGCATCACTTATCATCAGGGAAGTGCAAATCAGAACCACACCTGTTAGAATAGCTATATCAAGAGGACAAGAAATAACAACTGTTGGCAACAATGTGGAAAAAAAGGGAACATTTCTGCACTGTTGGTGGGAATGTAAACTGCTACAGCCACTATGGAAAAAGAGTTTTTGAGGTTACTCAGAAAACTTAAAAATAGAACTGCCATATGATCTAGCAATTTCACTTCTGGGTATTTATCCAAAGGAAACAAAAACACTCAAAGAATACCTACACCGTCATGTTTTTTGGAGCATTATTTAAAAATAGTGAAGACATGGAAACCACCTCAGTGTTCATCGATGGACAAATGGATAAAGAAAATCTGGAATATTATTCAGCCATAAAAAGGAATGAAATCTTGCCATTTACAACAACATGGAGAGATCTTGAAAGCGTTATGCTAAATGAAATGTCAGACAAAGAAAGACAAATACCATATGAAAATATAATATGATCTCACTTTTATGTAGAATCTAAAAAACACCCCCCAAAAAACAAAAAACTGACCTCATAGATACAGAGAAGAGATTGGTGTTTGCCAGAGGCTGGAGATGGAGAGTGGGCAAAATGGATAAAGGAGGTTAAAAGGTACAAACTTCCAGATATGAACTAAATAAGTCATGTAATGTACAGCATGATGACTACAGTTAATAACATTGTATTGCATATTTGAAAGTTGCTGAAAGAGTAAACCTTGCAAGTTTTCATCACACATAAAATTTTTTTAAACTATGTATGGTGACAGATGTTAACTAGACTTATCATGGTGATTGCATATACAAATATGGAATCATTATGTTGTATACCTGAAAGTAACAATGTGTCAATTATACTTCAATAAAAATAAAAACAAAATGTGGTGTACTTATAATGTAATATTATTCAACCTTAAAAAGAAGAAAATGATGACACATGCTACAAGGATGAACCTTAAAGAACTATGGTAGGGCTTCCCTGGTGGCACAGTGGTTGAGAGTCTGCCTGCCGATGCAAGGGACACGGGTTCGTGCCCCGGTCCGGGAGGATTCCACATGCCGCGGAGCGGCTGGGCCCGTGAGCCATGGCCGCTGAGCCTGCGCGTCCGGAGCCTGTGCTCCGCAACGGGAGAGGCCACAACAGTGAGAGGCCCGCGTACCACAAAAAAAAAAAAAAAAAAAAGAACTATGGTAAGTGAAATAAGTTAGTCAAAAAAGAGCAAATATTATATGATTCTATTTACATGAAGTCCCTAGAATACTCAAATTCACAGAGATGGACAGTAGAACAGTGGCTACCAGAGGCTGGAAGGAGTAGAGAATGGGAGTATATTGTTTAATGGATAAAGTTTCAGTTTGGGATGATGAAAAGTTCTGAGATAGATGGTGATCATTTTGACACAATTTGAATGTACCTAATGCCACTGAACTGTACACTTAAAAATGGTTAAAATGGCCAATTTTTTCAACTCATTTCATTCCAACAATGTACCTAACTAAGTTGAAGGGACCATTGGAATAGAGATGCCCATATTTGCAGGCATATGTAAGCAATGACAACTACATCAGGACTGCAGCCAGGCCAACGAGGATCAACAGACACTGCTGACGGTAAGAGATCTCAAACTGGGAATGAATGTGCATCTTAGAATGAATGAAATATGATTTTTTAAAGTTCACTGGTTTATATGTCTTGTGTGAAAGACCTGTTAACCTCCAACTATTTCACATATTCCTGCAAGACCTGGCTCAGCTTCTTTCGTCCAGTGTGCATTTAATTCACGTCAGTCAAATGAAAAAACTGACAATTTGTTAACATTCCAAGGACAAAATCTTATACTAACAGCTTCACTTTACCTAAAATTTTGATTAGTTTTTCAATTCAGTACCACAAAGAGTTACTGACAGCTTCAGGATATGTGTTTCTGCCTTTAATTTCTGATGCTTAATACTAGATAAATACAGTATACATTCTGTTATTTTTATTTTTTTTAATTTATTTATTTATTTTGCGGTATGCGGGCCTCTCACTGTTGCGGCCTCTCCCGTCGCGGAGCACAGGCTCCGGACGCGCAGGCCCAGAGGCCATGGCTCACGGGCCCAGCCGCTCCGTGGCATGTGGGATCTTCCCGGACGGGGGCACGAGCCCGTGTCTCCTGCATCGGCAGGCGGACTCTCAACCACTGCGCCACCAGGGAAGCCCCATTCTGTTATTTTTTGAAGAAATCAGCCTCTCTACAATAACACAGAGTGGTAAGTGGCTAGAGAAAGCAAGATAAACTTTTAAAAACGTAATTGATTCTTAATGACGTATTTGGCTAACACTGGAATCTTTTTCAAATACACGTTAACTGCTTTTTCAAAGAGCGCTTATGAAGTTTCCAAAGTTAGACTTACAGGATCCACTTTTCCCTTCCTTAAGGTGTATCACAAAGTCCCTTTGTCTTGCCTTGATGTCATGTGATCTTCTCTGCAGACACAAGACAACACTCAGAAGGGATCTTAGGTCATAATCGTCAATAAAATAAGTTCTGTCACTTTGATGTGGTAAGAAACCAGTCTGTGGTGGTTGCCCAAGTATATGATCACTCCTCTCCATTCTTCCCACCATGCAGTTCTTAGAAGCAATCTCAGAGTACTGTGACATTCTGAGTCTGTAGTCTTTCTGTCCCACAGCAAACCATGGAACAGGCTGACCTACTTTTTGTCACCCAAAGTCGTGCAGAGTACTACGGTCAAGAGTGCCGTTCTTAAAAAAAAAAAAAAAGAGTGCCGTTCTTGGGCTTCCCTGGTGGCGCAGTGGTTGAGAGTCCGCCTGCCGATGCAGGGGACGCGGGTTCGTGCCCCGGTCCGGGAGGATCCCGCGTGTCGCGGAGCGGCTGGGCCCGTGAGCCATGGCCGCTGGGCCTGCGCGTCCGGAGCCTGTGCTCCGCAACGGGAGAGGCCACAACAGTGAGAGGCCCGCGTACCGCAAAAAAAAAAAAAAAAAAAAGAACTATGGTAAGTGAAATAAGTTAGTCAAAAAAGAGCAAATATTATATGATTCTATTTACATGAAGTCCCTAGAATACTCAAATTCACAGAGATGGACAGTAGAACAGTGGCTACCAGAGGCTGGAAGGAGTAGAGAATGGGAGTATATTGTTTAATGGATAAAGTTTCAGTTTGGGATGATGAAAAGTTCTGAGATAGATGGTGATCATTTTGACACAATTTGAATGTACCTAATGCCACTGAACTGTACACTTAAAAATGGTTAAAATGGCCAATTTTTTCAACTCATTTCATTCCAACAATGTACCTAACTAAGTTGAAGGGACCATTGGAATAGAGATGCCCATATTTGCAGGCATATGTAAGCAATGACAACTACATCAGGACTGCAGCCAGGCCAACGAGGATCAACAGACACTGCTGACGGTAAGAGATCTCAAACTGGGAATGAATGTGCATCTTAGAATGAATGAAATATGATTTTTTAAAGTTCACTGGTTTATATGTCTTGTGTGAAAGACCTGTTAACCTCCAACTATTTCACATATTCCTGCAAGACCTGGCTCAGCTTCTTTCGTCCAGTGTGCATTTAATTCACGTCAGTCAAATGAAAAAACTGACAATTTGTTAACATTCCAAGGACAAAATCTTATACTAACAGCTTCACTTTACCTAAAATTTTGATTAGTTTTTCAATTCAGTACCACAAAGAGTTACTGACAGCTTCAGGATATGTGTTTCTGCCTTTAATTTCTGATGCTTAATACTAGATAAATACAGTATACATTCTGTTATTTTTATTTTTTTTAATTTATTTATTTATTTTGCGGTATGCGGGCCTCTCACTGTTGCGGCCTCTCCCGTCGCGGAGCACAGGCTCCGGACGCGCAGGCCCAGAGGCCATGGCTCACGGGCCCAGCCGCTCCGTGGCATGTGGGATCTTCCCGGACGGGGGCACGAGCCCGTGTCTCCTGCATCGGCAGGCGGACTCTCAACCACTGCGCCACCAGGGAAGCCCCATTCTGTTATTTTTTGAAGAAATCAGCCTCTCTACAATAACACAGAGTGGTAAGTGGCTAGAGAAAGCAAGATAAACTTTTAAAAACGTAATTGATTCTTAATGACGTATTTGGCTAACACTGGAATCTTTTTCAAATACACGTTAACTGCTTTTTCAAAGAGCGCTTATGAAGTTTCCAAAGTTAGACTTACAGGATCCACTTTTCCCTTCCTTAAGGTGTATCACAAAGTCCCTTTGTCTTGCCTTGATGTCATGTGATCTTCTCTGCAGACACAAGACAACACTCAGAAGGGATCTTAGGTCATAATCGTCAATAAAATAAGTTCTGTCACTTTGATGTGGTAAGAAACCAGTCTGTGGTGGTTGCCCAAGTATATGATCACTCCTCTCCATTCTTCCCACCATGCAGTTCTTAGAAGCAATCTCAGAGTACTGTGACATTCTGAGTCTGTAGTCTTTCTGTCCCACAGCAAACCATGGAACAGGCTGACCTACTTTTTGTCACCCAAAGTCGTGCAGAGTACTACGGTCAAGAGTGCCGTTCTTAAAAAAAAAAAAAAAGAGTGCCGTTCTTGGGCTTCCCTGGTGGCGCAGTGGTTGAGAGTCCGCCTGCCGATGCAGGGGACGCGGGTTCGTGCCCCGGTCCGGGAGGATCCCGCGTGTCGCGGAGCGGCTGGGCCCGTGAGCCATGGCCGCTGGGCCTGCGCGTCCGGAGCCTGTGCTCCGCAACGGGAGAGGCCCAACAGTGAGAGGCCCGCGTACCGCAAAAAAAAGAAAAAAGAGTGCCGTTCTTTTGCTCACACAGGCTGATGTGCCTCATATGGGTGTTTCTGACCCTGTGGAGACCATTAATGATGGCCTCCAGATTGGGTTCTCTTGTTTCCTGGTAAATATCAGAGTCAGAGTTTCCACCTGGTGTCTCTCATGAGCAGCGCCCCAACTGTGAGTGGTTCTTCAGCCCTGCTCCTGGCTCTGCTGTGGACAGTCCCCACAGCCACTGCCTAGAGCTTTACTTTCCATGAGAAGATGGCACTCCCCGTCCTCAGGCACCAGGAAGGAGGCTGACTTCACTGTCCCCCAAGAAACAACCACCACACAATACTGTCCGAGTGTATCCAGCTTTCCTGAAAGATTTGGAAGAAACTCAAAGGAATTCAATCTATAAGTGGTGTAATTCTAACTTTGCATCCGGGAAGTTAAAATTCTCTCAAAGCACTCCCCAAGTCCTAATTTGGATCTCTTGCACCTCATATTGCCTCTGCCTTTTGTCCAAAATAACCAGGCCCCCTATCTGTACGGATTGGTTTTTACTGCAGTATCCCCTGCCCTCCACTTGCATTTTCCAGAGTCTCAATCTGGAATCACAAGTCAGTGTGTGTGATTCACGGGGTTCGTGGCTCAGCAGGACTTCAGTGAAGGCAATTATCACCCCCAACCCTTCAGAATAGACTCTCCAGTTTTCATTTTCAGACAGTCCACTCTCCTCTCTCAGCAGTCCAGCACAGAACAACATGGAGAAATAATAGTTCTGAGACAATAGAGTATAAATCCCAAAGGAGGAAGAGAATCCATCTCC
This sequence comes from Delphinus delphis, assembly GCF_949987515.2. Lineage (NCBI taxonomy): Eukaryota > Metazoa > Chordata > Mammalia > Artiodactyla > Delphinidae > Delphinus > Delphinus delphis. Next base: position 143,034,161 of record NC_082684.1, read on the forward strand.
CAGCTGACTCATTCTTTGCAAGGTAACTTCCTCTCAAGATATAGCCAATAGCTCACGATTACACAAAGCAGCTTTAGTTCTTTTCCTTTGATCCTTGCTTTCCAAAATGGGCATAATTCATTTAGGATAATGTCCTCCACCTGAAAACCTCAAAGTCCAAACTTTCAGATTTTGACCATAAAAATGTGATTACATTTTTAGTGCAATATCTTTATGCTTTCTGAAGATGTGTTTGTGGGCAGAGATAAAGGAAGATTATTTTATTATTCTAGTTATACATGATTTGAACAGACCATATTACTGTACTTCACAGTTTTTGATACTGTCCTGTTAGGATACAAAGAGAAAAAAGAGAAAAGGGATGTTTGTGAAACTTCTATAAAGATGTAATTGTATACTGTATACAGGGTGTATATTTTCTATGCAATTATGTAAATTATACATAAGTTACATATATAACCATTATATATATTTGTGTGTAAGTATTTATTTGTGTGTATATATATATATAATATTGTAGAGCTGTTCAAGAATGTAGGCCCTTTGTAAATCAAAGTATACAGACCTGGGGTAGATAGACCCTGAAGTCTGTATAATTCAATGATTCCTGAAAGAATAATGTAGGAACCCTAATTTCTAGGGAACACCAGCTTTCCTGAGCTTATGTTTCAAACTGTGTATGAGTGTGAGCCTTCCACTCAGTAGCCGAGCCCTCCGAGGTGGTTTCCGTGACTGGTATAAGGTGACTGCTTTGTGTGTGGTCTCTGTGTGAGCTCTGGGCTGCTGCCCTGTTTGGGCTTGTCTAGAGGACAGGTGAGAAGGATGGGCCAGGATTCTGTCTGAATCATAGAAGAGACCACAGAAGGAAGATAATTACCCTCTTGGAGATTGGAGAGAGGGACAACTATGCTTTGGAAAGAAAGTACATGAAAAATGATATCGCCTCCAAGCCCTAGGGAGGGGAATTTTTTTTTTAAACATCTTTATTGGAGTATAATTGCTTTACAATGTTGTGTTAGTTTCTGCTTTATAACAGAGTGAATCAGCTATACGTATACATATATCCCCACATCCCCTTAGGGAGGGGAAATTTTAAATACAGAAGAGAATCAACTGCTCAGTTTCAGGAACCTCAAAGTGTTGGTTCAGGTCCTTTGAGCTGCTGACACTAAAATGGAATTGTACATGCAAGACAATCATTATTGGGGAAGTTGCCTGTGAAGAATAAAGGGGACGGGGGTGCTTTCAAACAGCAATCTAGGTCCTATTGTCAAAGGGAGAGAGAAGGAAGGATTATGTAGGAAGAGCGTCAGCCCACCGTACGGTTCTGAGAAACTTTTGGCAAGGATGATGGGGAGTCAAAGTTGCCTGATGGAGGAGTCCCGTACTTGGAAGGAATTTGTGGGCACACATACCCCCACTGTGTGCAGCCCATAGGTTGGGAGCAGCCTTGGAGAAGTGCAGCTTCGACATTCACGAGGCAGCATCTGGGGCTGCCGGCACCCATGCTTCCCGGCAGCTTCTCTTAACAGGTGATCTGAGTGGGGTGCTCCTTGGCCAATACATAGCCACTTCTCAAACTTGTTCAGGAAGCGAGCTTCCAAGGTTCCTGTGGGCCTCTCTTCCTGAGAGGAAACTTAAAGGAGAAGATTGGCGGGATGAATTAGACCCCCTTTGGTCCATCTCAGCAATGGACCTCGTACTCACTCAGTCCTTTATCTACAGTCTACTCTAAATTTCCTTCACCTTCATCTATCTACCAAGGACCTCAGAGTCCTTGGTGTCTTATTGGTGATGTGACACAAACCTTCACTTTCTAGGGTCTGCACTTCTGGTAATCAGACCCTTCTTATGTTGGTTCATGTTACAATGAAGGAAGGGAAGCACCCAGTCTCTATACATATTTCTATCTGCCCCTATTGTGTAAAGCAGCCTTGACTCTTTCTAATGATCAGGGTCAACACTCCTGCTAAGATGATGACTCCTCTTCTCACCTACTGTCCTTGAACTCGAGTAGTTCAGAGGGTCTTCAGAGGGTCTTGGTGACTGGTATAGATTATAGGCTTTTTCTCCCAAAAAGAGTCCATCCCTAATAGGAACCAGAACCTCCAGCCCCGCAGGACCCAGAGCTGTGAGGATGCAAGCACAAAGTCCCCCTTTGGGACTGGTCATTTCTGTCAGTGCAACTCCTCCAAGAAACAGAAACAATTCAAGATTAGATATCTATAAGCTTTGTTGGGGGAAATGCCTGTGACGGATAAAGGGGAAGGAAGCAGACTGGGTAGGGAGAGCCTTTGGACCACAAAGCAGGTCTGACATCTTTGAAGAGAGAGAGGGCAACGGAAGTGTTCTGTGCCTTGATATCCATTCATCAAACCTGACAGAATGATACATGTAAGAATGAGCCGTTTACTATATATCAATTATACCTCAATAAAAATATTTTAAAATATGAGATCTAATCGTAAAGAAACTTTTCAGATGGTAGAAGATAAATAAATTCCTATATAATCTGGGTATAGGGAAAGACTTTCTATGAATGACTCAAAACCCATGCGCCATAAAAGACTGATACATTTAACTACATAAATATAAAAAGCTTTGCATAGAAAAAGTAGACGAAAAGCAAGGTAAAAAGATAAATAAATTGGCAGGAAATAGTTGCAACAGGTATCACAATTAAAGGACTAATATCCATAATATATAAATTTTTAAATAGAAGGAAAAGAGACCAAACATTTTATAGAAAGATAAAAGACACAAACAGAAAAATCAAATGCTATAAAAATGGCCCTTAAATATGTGAAAAGATATTTGACTTCACTCATCAGAAGTATACTAGTTAACAACTCCAGACCTTGATAACACATATGTTGATGAGTCTATGGGGAAACAGACCCTCTCAAATATTTCTGGTGGGAATGTAAAATGGTGTAATCTGTTTGAGAGAGGAATTTGACAGTATCGAACAAAATTACATATACATTTATCTTTTGATGTAACAATTTTCACTATTAGGAATTTGCCCTGAAGTTATATACCCAATAATTTGAAAATACAAATGTACAAAGTTATTTAGTACAGTATTATTTATAATTGCAAATTACTATGTAAGTGGCCAAATATAGGAGATGTTTGTACTGTGGTACATCAACACAAGGAATATTCTGCAGCTGTAAAAAGGAATGAGGAAGACCTCCCTAAACTAATATAGAATGATTTCCAGGATATACAGTCAAGTGAAAAAAGCTATGTACAAAAAGCATATATTGAATACTACCTTTTCTTTGTAAGAAAAAAAGGGAAAGGGAAAAATATATGTATCTAATTTTTTTTTTTTAATATAGAAGAAGTAATGAAATTGGCTAGCCTGAAAGGAAAGGCAGAAGAGGAAAAAGACGGAAAGTATATGGGAGAAAGGGACACTTCTCTGAGTGTGTATTTTTGAACAGTTTTGACTGTTGGAAGTATGATAATGTTCCATATGTTCAAAAAATAAAATTAAATAGATGAGGGTGGGGGGAATAAAATAAAGACAAATAGAAATAAATAAACCCCATTGTATTTCAAATGAGTAACATAACCAATGAAGATGGTGAGGAGAACTGATCCAAATGACTTTGAATGCAGTACTTTGACTATGTACCTTTAGGCTAAAGACAAAGGAACTACAAACAGATCTTGAATTATTTCTAGGAAGCTTGTTTTACACAGTGGTTGAGCGTGAAAATCTAAAATTATTTTATGCACACTGTAGGACTGAGCAAATAAGCAACATGAAAAATATGTTGACACTGTTGGCAGCCAGCGTTCCCACTGTGGAAGAAGGGAAATATAAATGTGGAATGAAAAAAGGAAAAGAAGAACCCTCGTGGGGTAAAATTCAAAGTACCAAAGTGAACTCACGGTTTCTAGAATCTGTGTAATTTTAGAAATCATGAATCAAACATTATGTATATACATATTTTCCTTAGCTCAATCCACTGACAGAGTCTGGGAATAATGATACCCCCCAAACCATGAACACACCTAGTGCCCAGATCTTGGCTTCTAAACGTTACTCTCCCCTAAAAGGAATCAGGGCTCCTTGGAGAAGTGGATGAGTCTAGGGCTGGGTTAAGGAAGGCACAACATAAGACTGGAATATCTTATTGTGCCAGAAAGTAAAAGAGTGCGCAAAGCATAATGGAAGTGTGTTAAAAGGATACGGGAATCAACTTGAAGGGAGTTATCTCAAACAATTGAGCATTAAAATATATTAGAACAGGGATTTCCCAAAGCATAATGGAAGTGTGTTAAAAGGATACGGGAATCAACTTGAAGGGAGTTATCTCAAACAATTGAGCATTAAAATATATTAGAACAGGGATTTCCCTGGTGATCCAGTGGTTAAGAATTCGCCTTCCAATGCAGGGGATGAAGGTTCGATTCCGGGTCAGGGAACTAAGATCCCACATGCCACAGGGCAAGTAAGCCTACACGCCACAACTACTGAGCCTGCGTGCTGCAACTAGAGCGCCTCCACGCTCTAGAGCCCATGCCCCACAACAAGAGAGAAGCCCGCACGCCGCAACGAAAGATCCCACATGCTGCAACTAAAACCCATTGTAGCCAAATAATATTTTATATATATATATATATATATATATATATATAAACGGTAAGAGTATAACAAATTGAATAAAATAGGAATCCATAGGTTCATATTCACAAAATAGATCAACAGATGATGGGTAGATGGATGGGTGGATGGACAGACACACAGGCAAGCAGGCAAATGAGAGAGGAGGGAGTACCCTTCCCTACAGTAGAATACCAGCTGATAAATGTGCAGGGAGTGGGAGAGTGGGAAAATCATCATTTTGCAACTATTATGTTAAAGGTTCGTCTATGCAGGGATCATCAATGGATTCTAAATATAGGGCAGATTCTAAATACAGGGTAGAAAGTTTGAAGAGGAACTGGATATCTGCAGGATCTTAAAGTGCCCACACAGATTATTTATCGATTGCAAGGGGTAACATATTAACACGGCGGAGAAACTGGACAACACCTTGACACCCGGACCTGGTGATAATTATCACCACCAGTGAGGGGCAAAGAGACATAACTTGCTTCCAGATGCAACATCCTGGGAAGGACACACACTCTCTTACATAATGTTCCAGTCAGACTTGACTATAGTGAGGAGGAAACATCAGGCATTCCCAAATTGAGAAACATTCTGTAATATAAATAGCCTGCATTTAAAAAAAAAAAAGTCAATGTTTTGAAAGCTAAAGAAAGGCTGAGCAAGCATTCCAGACTAAAGGAGCCTAAAGAGATTGGACAGCAAAATGTAACACATGATCCTGCACTGGGACAGGAAAAATACTGCATAGAAAAATGCACTATAAATAAAAATGTTCTGTAAAGAACACTAATGGAAAAACTGACAAAATTAGAGTATGGACTATAGATTAGATAAAACTACAGTATGGAGGTCAGATTTCCTGAACTTGCTATCTGTGCTGTGGTCATGGAAGAGGATATTCTTATTACAAAATACACAGTGGGGCTTCCCTGGTGGCGCAGTGGTTGAGAGTCCGCCTGCCGATGCAGGGGACACGGGTTCGTGTCCCGGTCCGGGAGGATCCCACATGCCGCGGAGCGGCTGGGCCCGTGAGCCATGGCCGCTGAGCCTGCGCGTCCAGAGCCTGTGCTCCGCAACGGGAGAGGCCACAACGGTGAGAGGCCCGCGTACCGGAAAAAAAAAAAAAAAAAAAAAAAAACCACCACAGTGAAGTAAGTCTTAAGGGATAGGGATCAGGGGTATGAGTATGTAACCTACTCTCAAATTATGCACAGAAAAAAAAGAACACCAAAAAACAGTGTATTCTTGTGTCCAGGGAGTTGGGGAAAGGGAGGGAGACAGAGAGAAAAAACAATAAAGCAAAAGTAGTGAAATGTTAACATTTAGGGAAATTGAGTGAAACATATGGGATTTTTTGGTACTATTTTTACAACTTTTGTTAGTCTGAACATATTTTTTTTATTAAAAAAGAAAAGCAGTTTGAATGTATTTTCATTACAATGTAAAAAGTTTTTAAAACCCAGTAAGGATTCTACCAAGAGGACAGAAAAGCAGAGGAGGAGGAGGGAGAGAAACAGAAGGGGGGAAATGGCACGGGACCCTCCCCCTCCCTCCCCCAGGTCTCTCTCCTGTGCGTGGTAGCAGGCCAGGGCAAAGGTGAAGCGTCACATGAATTTGATTTGATGGTATCAAGATTATTTTCTATAGAAAGAGAAAAGGGAGTCACTTACGGAGTTATATGAACTCTGCACAAATTTCTACAAAACCTTCACTGCTTGAAAAAAATGTGATACTCAGTGAGGGCTTCTTTTGTCCAGGCTGGGAACCCCCAGGGTTGACCAACCTCACTTCCCTGATTCGAGAACACGCAGAGTGTGGCAAGGCCAGTGCATACAGTGGACGACTGGAACCAAAGGTTTCGGAGCAGGGATTTGCCATTTCTAGAATTTATGCCAAAGGTAGTTTCGTAGACAGAGTTGGGACACAGGTCCTGGCCAGCCTCAGGTAAAGCCACGGAGCTGGGCCTCTCTGGGTCAGGGGTCAGAGGAGCTGGCCGTGGGCCTCCCTGCTTCAGTTCTCTATTACTCCAGGGGTGGCACAATCCCTGTCTCTCTCCTGTCACCCCACTGCTCCCGGGAGCGATGCAATGGTTCCTGAAGTCATTTATCATCCCCACCTAGACGGCAGCTTCAACGGTGAGAACAATCCCTTCCACATGTTCAGTGTTTTGGCTGCTCTCCAGGTTCCCATAATCCTGTGGGGCAGGTTGGGATCCCTGGGCTGAGGTGAGACCACCAGGATGCAGAGGGGCTGAGTACTACACCGTTGGTGGGCTGGGGTCCCAGCACTCAGACGGATCTTCCGGTTCCAGGTTCAGTGGCTGTGGCCTCTAAGGCCCCTGTTAGCCATATCGACCTCTGTTACTATCTCTGGAGCACCTAACTTTTTCTATTTTTACAGAGGTGAGGATGGGAGCTTAGGAGCACTTTTCCCACATTCCCCAACAACAACCTTTTCCTCCTTTTTGGTTTCCCCTACCCATTCCTGGAACTCCTCATTTTTCTCTGTCACTCCTACACAAAGATCTAACCTTTGTACAATGGCAAGACACTGGAAATAACCTAAATACCTATACTGGAGGAAGAGGTTAATAAAGCAGGCCACTTCATCATGCAATATTAAACTACTTAACATTATTATTGTGAGAGTTCATTAGACACATAGGGTAGTGCATATGATAGTTATTAGAAAATAAAGACAGAGTACAGATAGAAAAAAATACAGATTACAAAACTGTACACACACTATAATCATGAGAATGTAAATTGCATGTATGGCTGAGGTCTGGAAGAGAAACTGAAAAAATGAGCATCACTCTCTTTTGTTATTAATATTTACTTGGTGCTTGCCACACGCTAGGCCCTGGGCTAAGAGCTTTAGAAATATAACTCAATCCTCTTAACAACCTCCTAACAAGGTAGGTACTACCATTTCCCTGCTTTGTGGCTGAGGACCCAGAGAGGTTAAATTGTTAAAGGCTACACAGCTGCTTAGTGGTGGGACCAGGACTTGACCCCATGCCATCTGGTTCTGTATCTCCCTGATACTCCTTTACTACTCTTACACTGTTGACCCTCGAACAATACGGGGTTTAGGAGTGCTACTACCCTCGTGGTTGAAAATTTGCGTATAACTTTTGACTCCCCCAAAAGTTAACTACTAATAGCGTACTGTTGACCAGAAGCTTTACTGATAATATAAACAATTAACATATATTTTGTATATTCTTACAAGAAAGTAAACTAGTGAAAAGAAAATATTAAGAAAATCATAAGGGGACTTCCCTGGTGGCGCAGTGGTTGGGAGTCCGCCTGCCGACGCAGGGGACACGGGTTCGTGCCCCGGTCTGGGAAGATCCCACATGCCGCAGAGCGGCTGGGCCCGTGAGCCATGGCCGTTGAGCCTGCGTGTCCGGAGCCTGTGCTCCGCAACGGGAGAGGCCACAGCAGTGAGAAGCCCGCGTACAGCAAAAAAAAAAAAAAAAAAGAAAATCATAAGGAAGAGAAAATTCAGTATCAAAAATTACAGTACCATAATGTAAGTTTACATTGTCTGTTTACAAGATGAATCGTCTGTTTGTCAGTACCTACGTCAATATTGCCTCATATGATACAAAATACGGTAGACGTTATACGTATTACTAACATGAGACCTCGAAAGTGAAACGCTAATGTGAAAAAGAAATGCATATTTACTTACAGGTGCACTGATAACACAGCAGCAGCGGTATGGTTGCTTAATGGTAGCCTAGTAGAATCAGTACACTTGTTTCACGATAGCCTAGCCTACACCCTAATAAACAAATCATTATACAATTTTTATGGCACACTGCATTACCGTGATATTCATAAAACAGTATTGGAAAGAGTGTTACTTTTTTTTAAAAAACCATTTACCTTTGATGACAGGCTGACATACTGTTTCTCCAAGGGAAAGAGAAAGCTACACTATTCACCTGCTAGCTTTTTCAAATTGTTGCTCATCTCCAAAAAATTTTCCAATATACTTAGTGAAAAAATATAAGTGCAACCCCGCAGTTCAAACCCATGTTTTTCAAAGGTCAACTGTATTACTAGAGTAGTTCCCTTATACTAGTCTATCTCGTAAGTTAAGAAACTACAGATAAGTTCCTCTTTTTATTTTTTTTCCTACTATTACCCTTATTATTACCTAAAAATTTAAAACAAAAATATTTAAATCAACATGACCACGTTTGATCATGTTACATATATATATAATGTGTATAGTTTCAAAATCAGATCCATCTATTAGTAAATTTTTCCTAGGCAATGTTTTCTAATGACAGTGAGAGAAATATTTTCATGTTATGTCAACTGAAAGACATTTAGCTTTATCTGAGCCAACCTAGTATGTGATTATTTGAGATTTGATCTATTGACAAGCAATTTCAATAGAGGTAGCCCAAAACAACGACTCAAATAAGTAAACTGTGTCTTGCTTTTATGTCCTAATTTAAGAATATATTTACAGATAAGATGGTGTCATATCTGGGAATGCTTCAAATTAATAGTGAATGGAGGTATGAATAGGACAAGACTGGACAATGGGTTAACAAATACTGAAGTTGTATGATGGGTTCATGGAGGTTCATTTCACTATTCTGTCCACATTTTGTGTCCTCAAAATCCTTCATAATGAAGGTTTTTTAGAGTACATTTACTATCAAAAAATGATGAAATCCAATGTTATTGATGCAATGCTGATGTGATTACAATTCTCAACAACTATTTCTTGGAATTTATAATTATATGTACCAAAGAATAGAATAGTAATGGACAAGTCTGATACTTTTTTTTTTTTTTTTTTTGCTGTACACGGGCCTCTCACTGTTGTGGCCTCTCCCGTTGCGGAGCACAGGCTCCGGACGTGCAGGCTCAGCGGCCACGGCTCACGGGCCCAGCCGCTCCGCGGCATGTGGGATCCTCCCGGACCGGGGCACGAACCCGTGTCCCCCGCATCGGCAGGCAGACTCTCAACCACTGCGCCACCAGGGAAGCCCAAATCTGATACTTTTAAGGTAGTTGCATTTTAAAAAATCCAAAATATAAAAAAAATTCAAAATGTAAGTTAGTCCAAGTGAAATTTTAGTAATATGGGTTTGAACTATCAAAGTATAAATTTCAAGAAGTTTAGCCATGACATAAATTAATAGTGAGTACAGGTCAAAGACATACTTAACTCATTAATAAGGGAATCAGCAGGATATTACAGCTGGTTCCAAGGAGGATAGGATTGGTAAATATATAATTAAGGGAAAACAGAACGCCAAAATAAACCTTCTGGTTAACGTCGTACAAGATATATCAACTGGAAGCTTTCAGGTTATCTTTTCTAACAGACAAAATCATTTGCATCTAATCAAGACAAAACTCCACAAGTTAACGTTAATTTCATGGACTCTGGGCCCTCATCAGTCACAAATAACAGGCTAAACTCTCATCTCTTAGAATCAGATGACTTAGCAAGTGTGTTAGACAGTGCTTTAGTGACTCATATGATTTTGAAAGGGCGTGCAGCACTCTTTGCCTCATTTCTCAGTTTCACATAGTTTTTCTTAATAAGACCTCACTCCCCAACAACCAGGAAGCACTACAGTTCTTTGTATCAAGTCTCAACCAGAAAATTAGGGACTAGATTCCACACGTTATCGTTTCACTTCAAGTTCAGTGAAATTGGCAAGGATTTACTCAATGTCTTCTTTGTACCCCAGTTTCTATTCCAGGTTCCAGGTTGCCTGAATAAAGAAAGCACTTCCCTAGCCAGTCTGGAGAGGCGACAACACAGACTCACCCACATTCTACCTGCAGGGTCAGAGTGTGCACATCAGGTGTTTTCAGCCTCGGTGGGCATCATCTCTACCTGACCTGCCTCATAGGCTTGTTCTCTTGCTCATTTATGCCAAAGTTTATGAAAACACTTTGAAACAATAATGGCACGTGAGCATAAACTGATATTAACTGTCATTACTCCTTCGTTTTGGCCTAGAGTCTGGAACTATGTTTATCCCTACTACAAATATAGCAATGGGTTGGAGGTTTCCCCTTTTCTAGGGTCTGGTAAGGATCAGTTGCAGAATTTGGTGAACAGATCTATACTGGAATCTACACTTTTCATGTATCACACCAGTTTCCCCAGGCTGCACCAGTCTTGAGGTAAAAATGAAATTTTTAGAAGTCTGTCTCTGGCTCCAAATCCCACAAGCTTTGGGGACCAGGACCACCACCCTTTGCCCTTTAAAGTCATCCCTGAGAGTATGTCCTGTGCTCACTGGGATGCCATATCCTCCTTTCTTCAACCGCTCTTTTGAACCGTACCCTGGCTGAAGAGCTATCTGCAAGAACCTCATGGCTTCCATTGTAGCTGGTGTCCCCTGTTAATGGCACTGTTGCCCATGCCAAGTTCCTGTCGCTCACCGCCCCTAAAGCTACTTGCGCCTTGAAAGTCGCGGATGTCTTTAAGATAGTGCTGAGCTGACAATATGCTGAGCCAGGACTGCCAGGGGACCCTGTGGTGATGTCTGAGGCCAGAGCCTCCAACGTTCCACCAAGACAGCTCATTTTAGCTACAGCTGGCAAATGGAGTGTAACGGTGCCGGCACCATCTCTCATCTTAGTGACACCCAGGACTGGCTACATAATTTGCATGGCCTAGATAAGACAGAGCCCCTTGCCAAGAAAAAAAAAAGTATTAAGAATTTCAAAATAGTGACAGAGAGCATTAAACCAAAAGCACAGGGCCCTTCTCAGTGCAGGGCCCTGGGCGATGGCACAGGTCACAGAGCTGATCCTGTTGACACTCTGAGGCGGTCTTGAAGATACAGCCCGAAGAATTCATTGCTTCCTTCACCCATGTGCCCCGCCGCATTAAACTGGGCTTAATACAAGCTCAGCCTCTTCGAGACTGTGTGCCTAACCAAAAGAATAAGCTCTTCTGGTTTGGTTGTTACCGTTGCTGTTGTTGTTTCTTTCCCTCATCCTCTGCACTGGACCCGGGCACAGCGTACCGGTGCTGTACTCTCAACTGCCACACTCCTCCTCTTACCCCATGTCCAGCCACAGCCCTGTACTTGAACTTCTCTTTCCTTGGGTGAACTCCCGTCAGCCCATCTCCTCAGCCTCATGCAAGTGAACTTACGGTGACCCCCCGCACCCTCCGCCAGAGGACTCAAGCTCCCAAGGCACCCACACGGTGACGGATGCACCCAACGATTCTGGCAGTCTGATAGGTAGAAGCCAGGGAGACCACTGTGCCGAAAATGCCAGGAGTCTTATGTTTAAAGGAGAGGCAGCATGCAAACTTTGGGGCTAAAGTTAATCATTTATTCTGCAATACTTCGTGGCTATTTCGGAGCTGCAAAGGAAACAGCCAGATCCTGCCCAAGAATAGGAGGCTTGAATCTGAAGGGGTGTCATCCTTGAAGACAGAGCCACAAATCCAAAGGGGTGCTGAGGACAGAAGGGGAGGATTTCCTCCTTCCTGGGGGTGAGATTGTGATTTATAATAAGAAATATATACTTGGGTCTTTATCGCCTTTTCTGGCACTGGGCTCCTAAAACCCTTAGCATTTTCTAAGTTTTGAGAGCAGCAAAGGTGTCTTGTTATGTTAATGGAGTGACTTTTGGAAGGTTGGGGGCTGGGTGCCAGAAACACCAACCATAAGATTAGAGAGTTGGAACTTTCAGTCCCACAGCCATGACCTCTGGGGGAGGGGAGAGGAGGTGGAGGCTGAATTGATTGTCAGTGGCCAACGAGTTAATCAAATCATGCCCATGTAGTAAAGCCTCCATAAAATCCCAGAAGGACAGGGTTCGGAGAGCTTCTGGGTTGGTGAACACCTGGAGATTTGGGGAAAATGGCACACCTGAAGAGGGCATGGAAGCTCGGAACCCTTTCCCCGTATCTTGCCCTATGCATCTCTTCCATCTCGCTCTTTCTGAGTTCCATCCTTATATAATAAACCAGTAATCTAGTAAGTAAGATGTTTGAGTTCTGTGAGCTACTCTAGAAAATTAATTAAACTCAAGAAGTGGGTCATTGGAATCTCCCATCTAAAGCCAGTTGGTCAGAAGCACAGGTGATAACCTAGACTTGCAATTGGTGTCTGAAGTGGAAGGGCGATGTAGGGGAGAACATCTTGTAAGACTGAGTCCTTAACCTGTGGGATATGACTGTATCTCCGGGCAGATAGTGTCAAATTGAGTTCAATTGTAGGACACCCAGCTGGTGTTTGAAAACTTCTTGGTGGTGTGAGGGAAAACGCACACATTGGAAATTGGTATCAGAACCATTACCGGGCAAAGGAAAGATAAGGCGCTGGATCAAAGAAAGCAAGTAGGCTCCTGGAGCAAGACAGCCAGTAGGAGTCAAGGGAGAGCATGAGCCTTCAAATGACCCTTCCTGTTATCCCCAAGGCTTTGTTTATCAGGGGAAAAGCCTACGTCCTTGCTTGGGGGCAGGGATGGCAACTGCTTGGAAAGGCTATTCAGTGATGGCTAGAATATCCCAGGGAGTGTCTGAAGCAAGAATCATGGCTGACATAAGCACAACCTCAGGACAGAGAGGGAGAGAAGCTCGTAGCATCTGGGCAGTCTCTGCAATACTCATGGAGGAGAACCCAGGGGAAATTCTATCTCCGTTATGGAGGTGAGAATTGTGTTATTTGGGTAAAAAGGGAAGGCGACCCCTACCAGCTGGAGAAGTTTGAGACATCTGGGTTACTTGTGTTTTACCCAACTCAGATATGCTGCTTTCAAGGCTGGCGCCTGTAATCTATCTTGGGATTTCTGGCCCTACTGCCCTTGTTTTTCCCATGACATAAAATCTGCCAAACAAATTTAGGAGTGACCTCCAGAGCAATGGCAAGTAAGTCAAAGTTTCACAAGATTCCTTTTCTAGATATTCTGTTAAATTTTTCATGTCCATTTCCAAGATGAAATACTTCTGCCCACAGCATTGAAAGTAATAAAAGGATTACTGTAAGAGGAGACATTACAACTGACACCAGAGAAATACAAAGGATCATAAAAGACTACTATATTATACACGAACAAATTCGACAACCTAGAACAAATGGATAAATTTCTAAAAACATACAAACTACCAAGACTAAATCATGAAGAAATAGAAAATCTAAACAGACCAATTACCAGTAAGGAGAGTGAATCAGTAATCCAAAACCTCCCAACAGTCATGTGATCCAGGACCACATGACTTCACTGGTGAACTCTACCAAACAGTCAAAGAAGAATTAACACCAGTTCTTCCCAAACTCTTCGAAAAATAGATGAGGAAGGAACACTCCCAAACTCATTTTACGAGGCCAGCATTACCCGTATACCAAAATCTGATAAGGTCACTGTAAGAAAAGAAAATTACAGGCCAATATCCCTGATTAACACAGATGCAAAATCGTCAACCAAATATTAATGAACCAAATTTCACAATACTTTAAAAGGATCATACACTGTAATCAAGTGGGATTTATTCCAGGGATGCAAGTATGGTTCAACATCCACAAAACAATCAATGAGATACACCACGCTAACAAAAGGATAAAAATCACATGATCATCTCAACAGATGCAGGAAAGGCATTTGACAACATTCAGCATTCATTTATGATTTTAAAAAGCTCTCAATAAATTGGGTATAGAAGGAATGTACTGCAACATAATAAAGGCCACGTATGACAAGCCAATGGCTAACGTCACACTCAACAGGGAAAAGCTCAAAGCTTTTCCTCTAAGATCAGGAACAAGACAAAGATGCCAACTCTCACCACTTATTTGATACGGTATTAGTAGTCCTAGCAAGAGCAATTAGACAAGAAAAAGAAATAAAAGGTACCAAATCAAAAAAGTAAAACTTTCTCTCTTTGCAGGTGACATTATAATATATGAGAAAACTCTAAAGACACCACCAAAAAACTGTTAGAATAAACAAATTCAGTAAAGTTGCAGGATACAAAATCACTATACAAAAATCAGCTGCATTTCTATACACTAATAACGAACTATCGGAAAAAGAAATTTTTTTAAATCCCATTTACAATTGCATCAAAAGGAATGAAATACCTAAGAATAAATTTAACCAAGGAGGTGAAAACCTTGCACACTGAAAATTATAAGGTTGATGAAAGAAACTGAAGAAGAAGACATGACAACCAGCAGTAGGGTCAGCAGGACGCGAAGAAAAAGTGTGTAACTGTGTGTGGTAAGAGATGTCAACGAGATGACTGTGATGATCATTTTTCAGTATTACATATATTGAGATCAGGGTTGATGGGGACCCGTTGCCGGACCCCCAGGCACGCAGCCTTGCTCCTGATCCTCCTGGGGTGCATCCCTCTCCTGGGGCCATGACTGAGACTGGGGACTGGAGATCGGGGACCAAGGACTGGGGACCAGGCAACTTTTTTCCCAAATGTCTCTGGGTAAGGTACAACTGCCAGGGAAGGGACAAGTTCCTCCCTCCCTAACACACCTCCTGGCCCATGGTGGGCCCATTCTGGGCACCAGAATTCAGGAATTCACTTCCAGGTTTCACCACAGACCACCCTCACCCAGAGTGAGCACATAGAGAAATTTCACCGTCACCTTTGGTTAATATCACACCCTTTGTACATGCAGGAAGAAAGTTTCCATGTTTTCCCCCTGCTGCCGCTGGACCACTGTCTTACACCATACACAAAAATCAACTCGAAATGGATTAAAGACTTGACCATAAGACCTGAAACAATAAAACTTCTAGAAGAAAACATAGGGAGTAAGGTCCTTGACATTGATCTTGGCAGTGATGTTTTGGATTTAACACCAAAAGCAAAGGCAACAAGAGCAATCATTTAAAAGTAGGACTACATCAGACTAAAAAGCTTCTGCACATCAAGGGAAACCAAGAAAATGAAAAAGCAGCCTACAGAATGGGAGAAAATATTTACAAATCATATATCTGAAAAGTGTTAATATCCATTATTATAAAGAACTCATGCAACTTAATAGCAAAAAGTAAGTCTGATTAAAATCAGGCAGTAGTTCCAAATAGACATTTTTCTGAAGAAGAAATAAAGATGGCTAACAAGTACACAAAAAGATGCTCAACACTGCTAATTATTAGAGAAATGCAAATCAAAGCAACAGTGAGATATCAGCTCAAACCTGTGAGAATGACTATTATCAAAATATCCAGGGACTTCGCTGGTGGCGCAGTGGTTAAGAATCCGCCTGCCAGTGCAGGAGACACGGGTTCGAGCCCTGGTCCAGGATGATCCCACATGCCGTGGAGCAACTAAGCCCATGCACCACAACTACTGAGCCTGCGCTCTAGAGCCCGCGAACCACAACTACTGAGCCCGAGTGCCACAACTACTGAAGCCCGCGCGCCTAGAGCCCGTGCTCTGCAACAAGAGAAGCCACCACAATGAAAAGCCCGGGAACCGCAACGAAGAACAGCCCGCGTGCAGCAACAAACACCCAAGGCAGCCAAAAATATAAATAAATAAAAATTAAAAACAACATCTACAAATAACAAATACTGGGGAGGATGTAGAGAAAAGAGAACCCTTGTGCATTTGTTGGTGGGAATATCAATTGGTGCAGCCACTATGGAAAACAGTATGGAAGTTCCTCAAAAATTTAAAAATAGATCCACTATAGGATCCAGCAATTCCACTTCTGGGTATTCATCCAAAGGAAACACTAACTTTAAAAGGCAACTTCAATCCCATGTTACTGCAGTATTTACAAGAGACAAGACAGGCAAACAACCGAAACGTCCACTGATGGATGAACGGAGATATACACACAATGGAATATTATTTAGCCATAAAAAGAAAATCTTGCATTTATGACAACACGGATGGACCTTGAAGGCATTTATGCTAACTGAAACTGGCAAACTGAGAAAGACAAATACTGTATGATCTCACTTACATGTGGAATCTAAAAACAAACAAAAACCAAACCCAAAGACACAGAGAACAGATTGGTGGTTATCAGAAACACGGAGTGGGGGGTGTGCAAAAAATGGATGAAGGGGCGCCAACTATAAAATAAATAAGGCCTGGGGATGCCATGTACAGCATGGTGACTATACTTAATAATACTGAATTGTGTATTTGAAAGTCGCTAAGAGAATAAATCTTGTAAGTTCTCATCACAAGAAGAAAAATTGTATAACTATGTGTGGTAAGAGATGCCAACTAGATGACTGTGATGATCATTTTTCAATATTACATATATTGAATCCATGTTGTACACCTGAAACTAATATAATGTTATATGTCAATGATCTCTTGATTAAAAGAAAATTTCTACATGTCACTGGATCTGACAAGAACTTATGTTAAGTGTTCAGCTCCATAAAGCAAGATTAAGTAGCACCAATAGCTTTTCTAAGATTGGGGGGTGGGAAAAAGCAACAATAAAGCTGTTTGCTCTCTCTCTTCCTATTAAAAGAAGGGCCAATAACTGAAGAGTTAATCTTTTGATAAACCAAATAGCTTGTAGCCACACCTTGAAAGTTAAACTCTTAAGCACTACGTGGCAATAGAATAAATGGGGACACCTTTCTGCAAAGCAGTTAAGTTTTACATTTTTACCTAATTTAGCTACTGGATTGAGGAGGGGCGTGGCAGTGAGATGGGCAGAGAACATGGCTGGGCCCTGACTCTGGCTGCTCCTCCTTCCTTGGAAACATCTCTGAGACCTGTCCATAGTGCTTGCAGCTGCCAGCCCGAACCCCAGTGGGTACTGGCCCAACCCTCAGAAGGAATGGACCAGGCCAGGAGACGCCTACTTGCCCACTCTCTCTCTTTTTTTTTATACATTTATTTATTTATTTTTGGCTGCACTGGGTCTTTGTTGCTGCGCACGGGCTTTCTCTAGTTGCAGCGAGCAGGGGATACTCTTCATTGCGGTGTGCAGGCTTCTCATTGCGGTGGCTTCTCTTGTTGCGGAGCATAGGCTCTAGGCACGTGGGCTTCAGTAGTTGTGGTGCGTGGGCTCTAGAGCTCAGGTTCAGTAGTTGTGGCGCACGGGTTTAGTTGCTCCACGGCATGTGGGATCTTCCCAGACCAGGGCTTGAACCCGTGTCCCCTGCATTGGTAGACGGATTCTTAACCACTGTGCCACCAGGGAAGTCCCAGCCCACTCTCTTTTTGCATCAGCAGATCCATGCTCTTGTCCTGTTTTCCACAGCGACTATCATAAACGTGCCTGCTCTGAGCTGGGAGTGCTGCCCTCAGAGCAAGCAGAGACTCAGGGACATTGCCAATGCTGCTTCCAGTGCTCAACGTTGCCTCCTAACCACGTCAGAGGCTGAGCACCTGCTTCAGGCCCTGTGGTTCTAGGGTACTCTGAAATAGAGTGGCATGGACCCCATTACAGCTCTTGGACTTGAAATCTACATTTGGCTGCCCTGAGTTTCCCCCTGCCTGGCCTCCATCAACTGAGCCAATGCACACAAACTCTAACTCAGGGATGGAAAAGGGAATCCACCTCAGCTGAGTAGATCTGCCCCAATACCTGGAAGGGCTAGACTAGGACGACCCCGAGGGCAAGCTGAGATTTGGGCTGAAGAAACTGACGGAAGAAAGAGACAACCCCAGGCTGTCTGAGCTTCAGCCCCGGACTT
This sequence comes from Delphinus delphis, assembly GCF_949987515.2. Taxonomy (NCBI): domain Eukaryota; kingdom Metazoa; phylum Chordata; class Mammalia; order Artiodactyla; family Delphinidae; genus Delphinus; species Delphinus delphis. Next base: position 143,052,443 of record NC_082684.1, read on the forward strand.
GACCACCAAGCCAGCTGGTGAATGGACCCTCTGCAGCAGCACAAGACCAAGAAATGGGCTTGGCTGCTGCATGTCTGCCTGGGAGGGAATCCCAAACAGCCTCTCCTAAAAGAGTGGGTCCCCAAGGAGTACCCAGTTAATTGCAAAGAAATAATCTGGCCCTGTTGAGAAGTTGTACAAAAAATGAAAAGACAACAAAAACAGAGCCAGAAGGTCAAAATCACCCCTAAAGTAGCTGTCCAGGACACATCTGTTCTATCCTCATCCTTTCAGGTGTAACATGGTCCAGGGGTGAGATGGTGGCATTCCCTGGAGGGACAAGGAACCTGGTTCCCCATACGAGCTGTATAGGCCAGCTGACTTTCGCCTGGAAGAATGGGGAGGTCTGGGAAGCTTTCCCAGGGGAAATGACCTAGGTGAGACATTGGAAACCAAGCGTTGACCATGGAAAGGAGGAAAGGGTCTGCTAGACAGAGGGACAGCACATAGAAATCTCTGAAGGTGAGAAGACAGAGGGGAGCTTCCAAGAGGACAGATGGTAGGAGGCTGCGGATATCAATTTGGGACAACAGCAGCAGGTGAGGCTGACGATGTGAGTAAGCGGCTTGCTCATGAAAAATCATTTAAGCTAAGGTAAGAATTTTACCTCCCCCCCTCCGGCCCCCTCCCCCACTGTGGGGTGCAGCTAGGGGAGAGGGACACAGTACAAGCCGTAGAAACATCTACCTGTTGGTGCGGTGGGTATAAACCGGGGTAAGACTAGAAGCAGGAGGACCAGGGAGGAGCATGTTAGCCCAGCTGGCAGTGAAATAAAACCGCCTGGGAAAGCAACACTATGAGAACTTGCCTAACACACTCGCAGAGCTGGGCATGGCGCCAAGCACGTTACACATTAAATCGATCACTTACCTCCGCAGCAAGCCCATGAGGAAAGCGCTATTACTAGTATTTCCATTTTACATTTGAAATGAGGCAGAGAGCAGCTGAGCCATTTCCCCTGGGCTGCAGAGCAGCGAGGACAGAGCCAGAGTCCAACAATGCTCTCAACCATGACCTGTCCTCACCTGAAGGTGGGAAAAAATGGACAACAGATTCTAGAGATGCTTGTTAGGAGGCAGAATTGACAGGACTTTGTGGTCGATGAGGTATGAGAGGGGGAAGAGTCAAGAATGACTCCCAAGTTTCTAGCTTGGGTATCTGGATGGAAGGTAATGCCTCTTACTGAGCAAAGGTGCACAGAAGATGGTCCACATCTGTGGACATTTCAAGGAGGGCATTCCAAATGCTGCTGGAAAGTCACAAAAGTCTGAAAGGTTTATGGGATATCTCAGGAAGAGCAGAAGCAGTGGATTAACTGGGAGTGGGTTAAGGGGTCCAAGCAAGGTAGAAAAATAGAGAGAGTGTGTGTAGACAACTCCGTAAAAAAGCTTGGCTGGGAAGTGGAGAGGGGAGCGAAATGTCCCTTGAGGAGGGATTTTGCTTTTGCTGTTTTTTTGACTCTGACGACCCGAGCAGCTCCTACCTCGTGACAGGAGGGAGTATGGAGGGGGTGACTCAGGTGGGTTCAGTACAGAGGGAAGGAATTTGCCATGTGGTGGTTCCTATTTTATCTGGAGGAGGGGGGTGGTAATAGAGCACTTCACAAATCTCTTTGATGTTCTGCCCAAGATTATGCAGGCTTCTCATGCTGTGTTAGTTTCTGTTCCACAACTTAAAAGATTTCTTTTGCTTTCTTCTCAAGCAAGTAGCTTTGAAATGTTACCTTCCGTATAAAGTGGAATTGTAATATTTAGCATGTAAGTTAATCTCGTTTCATAGATAGCTTTCTCTTTCAAGAGAGAACTTCAAACGGGTTTGTGGAGAAAGCGTCCTTCACATTATTCAAGATAAATGTTCTGCTCTGGAGATCGGGAGGCTGAGGGGTACGAGGAATCACTTATGAGTTTTAGGTTGCAACGCAGCCTTTAGAAATTCACTTACAAGTTGCACACCAAAACACTCCAGGAAAAAATGAGCAGTTTCTCCAATTTGGATTGTATTAAATAAAAAGAGAAAAAAAAGGAAACAGTCAAATTAAAGATCATGGAGGCTAGACTGGTTTGGATGACATTCTTAAACTTTTACAGTGAGGGTTGGGGATAGACTCAATGTCCAAGAACTCCAGTCTGTGTGGTAATATATCTAAATATAGATAGATGGGTTGTGGCAGGGGGAAAGGGGGAGGGAGAGAGCTACTCATTGTAACAACTTGGAAAGGTCAGTTAAGGACAAAAATTTCGGGCTTCCCTGGTGGCGCAGCGGTTGAGAGTCCGCCTGCCGATGCAGGGGACACGGGTTCGTGCCCCGGTCCGGGAAGATCCCACATGCCACGGAGCGGCTGGGCCCGTGAGCCATGGCCGCTGAGCCTGTGCGTCCGGAGCCTGTGCTCCGCAACGGGAGAGGCCACAACAGTGAGAGGCCCACATACTGCAAAAAAAAAAAAAAAAAAAAAAAAAAAAAAAAAAAATTTCATCCTTCATCTCCCAACACAGAATCATACTGCTCTACCTCCAGTCTTCTTTTTAATGCAAAAAAGTCACTGTACGCATACAGTCATGGAGTCTGCTCTTTTCACTTAGTTTTTTATGCCAGGCAGTTACTCACGCCATGAAGACCTTTCTGTAAACATTATTTGAATGGCAGCATGAGGTCCCAGCCCAAGGACATCCTGTAGCCCATTTCCTCAATCAAAGGGTCCCTATTGGGCAGAGAGTATTTGCCATCTGCTTGTCTGTATAGTCAGGTGGAGACCAGGGGCTTGTAGCTAAGAGGAATGGGGGCGTTGTCCTCTAAAATACAATTTTTCTTTGGCTGTTCTTGAATTTTATTGTGTTAAAGCAATAAAAAAAAAATCAACCAGCAGGGAAACGCTAAGTTTGATCATTCACAGATTACAATGTCTCTATTTTTTTCTATTTTCTAGGTTTCTGAGACAATAATTATTTGTTTAAGCTCCCATGGGCTTAGGTCTGGCTGAGAGTTTTGGACAAACTAAGGTGCTGCACTTCACAGCCTTGAGCAAATAGGGTAATAGGTCTAACATCCTTCTGTTGTCCAAGAGGAAAGAGTAAGACGTACAGGCATCTCCTGGTCAAATAATAAATTATAGAACACCCACCCAGATGCTACCCACACACAACGCTGCAGGAATTCTTCCCCATCCCCGCCCTCCCACCCCCCAAAATAGACTAGACCATGCTAAGTCATTCAGCCTAAGGACCCCAATACTCGGCCTTGGACCTGCTGGGCTACCCTTCCTGTCCACGTTGTAACCTTCCTCCGAAGTCCAAGTTCAAGCCCTGCCAATGTAATTTTTCCCCTGGCTAAAATGTCATAGGATTTAATCAATTGTTGGGGAGCAATTTATCTGAGCTTCAGCTTCTTAATCTATAAAACGGGAAGCATGTTACTTACTCGTATCGTTTCAGGTATCTGAAATTACATTTACTTCTGCCAAAAGAGTAAAGATGGTGATAAGGAAGTGTTCCCACATGGAAGTGATCTTGATATCCCCAAGTGAAGGAGACTGACATTTCCTGCCACATGTTAGTTTCAGTATGTGGCCTTACAAAGCTGAGATAAAGGCACTGGACCACTAAGAAGCCACTCACACACCATCTGAAGGTCTGGTATTAGGAGTAACTAAATCCAGTGAGGAAAGAGCCACTGCTTCTGATGCAGCAACTGTGGGAGTTTCAGAGACCTCGCCACACAGGGGCCACTGCAGTGCATGCCCTGCTTGCCCAATGCTGAATTACAGGCACCGATACAGGTGCAGAATGCCTGGGTTCAAATCCCAATTTTGCTACTTCTTAGCAGTATGACTTACTTAGAAGTGTCATATAACTTCTCTGTGCCTTGGTTTCCTCATCAAAAATGAGTTCTACTTCACAGAGTTACAATAAAAAATGAATATATGTAAAACCGTAAGAGCAGTACAACCAGTACCTGGACACAAAGAAATGCTCTATAGATGTTGGTTACTATTAATCAGATTCTTTTTTTGAGATCTAAGTCAACTCTTTCCTTCCCTTTCAAGAAAGGTCTGATGCTAGAGAAGCAGCAGTGGGTAAAACGCGGTTCCAGAGAAACCACGGTTCATTTGGTCATTCCACAAATTATTGAGTGCCGAGCGCTCTCAGAATTTGAAAATATGGAGGGGTATTGCGGGGACTACTACTTTGCTAATAAAACCCGCTCTAAATGTTACCTACCTAACGCTTTTTTAGTGCTTTTTATGGCTTAGACATAGCTAAATGTTTTACTCATTTATTTCCATAGCAATCCTATGAACGTGCTGTTGTTGTTATTCCCATTTTACAGATGAGAAAATAGAGGCTTGGAGTTCTCAAGTAAATTGCCCCCATCAGCCAAGAAGGTGAGGAGGAAGGGCCACTTCAGTGTGTGTATCCCATCTTCAGCAGAGGGAAGCATGCCTTATCCCTGTTTGTACCATTCAGGGCCTTGCATTTAGCAAGCTCTCCAAAGTATCTCTGGAGTAATTAATTTATTAGTGTGCAGCGAGCTTGACCTTTAAGAAAACCTAGACTTCACTACTTTTCACTTATGAATAATACATGTCAATATATCCAGCAAGACACTTATTTAATAAATAGCTCTGGAGTAATTAGCCATCCATCTGGAAGACAAAGTTAGATCCATCCCTCATTCCATATACAAAATAAATCCAAATCGATTAAAACTTAGTTTCAATAGAAATATGTTAGAAAAACAAAGGATAATATTGGTATTGCTTAAAGGGAAAGGTGATTTTCTTTTTTAAAAGAAAAGACAGGTAACAGAAGCTGTGAATAAAATTTTAAATTCCTGAGTTTAACAGCCTAGAAGTTAAACATTTCAGTATGGCAAGACACCAAAGTCAAGTGACCAACAGTAGCTCAGGGAGAATATGTTCAATTAACATCCATAATAAATGACTTCTTCTACATGACAATTAGAGGTTGCCACGTCCTGCTGAAATTTGCAGGGGTGTGTCTTGTGACCAGCCCACAGTGGGTACACAGGGTGTGGGGCAACGGTCTTACTTCAGGGGATATGGAACATAAACAGAATAAATCAATTCTATTTTAATTAATTTATTAAACACGTCAGTAAGTTAATTCTACTTAAATCTTTTTAGCAGCAACCGGGACTTTTAAAGTGCTTTAACACACATGTTGTCCTTAGCCAGGTCGATAGGCACAGCTGGCCCATCTCTGGCTGTATCTGCGACATTTCTCCTCTTCCTCATTCTATTCCTCACTCACTAGCCTCCTTGCTATTCCACAAACGTTCTAGCACCTCCTGTCTCAGGACCTTTGCATATACAATTCCTTTCTTTGGATACCCTTGTCCCACATACTCTCTTGCTACATCTGTCATTTCATTTACGTCTCTCCTCAAATGTCCCCTCCTCAGTCAGGCCTTCTCTGACCACAAGGGCAGGGACCCTGTTTTGCTTCTGCTGTGTCCCCAGTGCCTAAAGCAGTGCACTGCCTGTAACAGGAACTCAAATAAACATCTGTTGAACCAGGATTGTTTCATTTGATTTTCACAATAAAAAGATCTGTTTATCCAGGACATTTACATTTCTTGATTTGAACGCAATACATGCCCAGTTTTTCTTTTTTTTTCTTTTATATCCTTCCAGCTCAACACACCTGTCTCCCTGAAGCATGTAAAGGCCAAATGTGCCAACGTGAATTATTCCCACTACAGAGATTCTGCTGTCTAAACAACTCTCGTGACGCCAACATTGTAACGAATACTACTACAATATGACTCATTCTTCTTTCCTCCAGTTGATGATAGAAAGCAGTCAGTATAGAAATTCCAACAGTTTGCCACCTGTTAGCAGGTCACCTCACAGCATTCCTGCCCTGTGATGATTCCAGGTTAAAGTGGCACTTGATTGCCATTTCCGGCAATAATTCCCACCAACACATGAAGCTATCCTGCCCCTATCCCTGTGCTTACCTGCTGTCACACCATGACCAGGTCTCACAACAAGCCGTAGCAGGTCCCAGCAGGGCACAGTGACCTGAGTGTTTTACATCAGGACCACGCTTAATGGGCCAGTGATTCTTGGAGAAAGATAAATGCTACTTCCATCATCTAGTCCAGGGCAGGGGGTAAATAAAATATACAAAGTTGTTTAAAATACATGTTCTCGAGAAATTAAAATAGGAGATTCAAGTTATGAAACCAGGAAGCAGCTTAGTACAATGAAAGTCGGCATGAAATACATGCTAAAGAGAGGTCCAAGCACCGTGCTGGGAAAAGGTACCCTGAGGGGGAAAGGAGAGAAAGAGAGGTTTTGTGTTTAAGGATGGGGGCGCTTGAGTTAAAGTTAGACTCAAGGGTGTGGGAGCACTTCCCTGGCGGTCCAGTGGTTAGGACTCCACGCTTCCACTGTTGGGGGAAGGGGGCTTAGACCCCTGGTCGGGGAACTAGGATTTAAGATACAATAAAGAAGGGATGATTATTGGTGAAGCAGATGATGATCATGAGTGCTCAGGTGGACAGGACGGTCTCGGGCAAGAGGAAGGATGATTTCCTCCTCTGAGACATGAAGGCATGAGTTGAAAAGAATGCATGGGGATGTGGGGACCTCTTACTGAAGGTCAGGAAGGTTCATGACACAGTCTTTTCAGAGAAGTAGAAGGCTAGGTCACTCAGTGAGTGACGGCACAAGGAAGAATGAGGCTGCAAGTGAGAATATTCCAAGCACCAGGGGGGAATGAGAGAGAGTAACTAAGGGTAAAGAAAAGAACCAAACAGCATTCGGGGGCCAGCTAAAGAGTGATCACCTGACTCTGTAGTGAAGTCAGGCAACATGGTTCTCTGTTTTTGGGTTTTTTTTTCGCCAGCACTCTCTCATCAGCTTGTGTGCACACGCACAGAAAATTTGCAACTAGGCTTACCTGTGGTGAGAAATTGACTAGGTTCGCAAAAAGAAAGTTAAAGGGTGAGAAAAGGGACTTCCCTGGTGGCGCAGTGGTTAAGAATCCGCCTGCCAATGCAGGGGACACGGGTTCGAGCCCTGGTCCGGGAAGATCCCGCATGCTGCCGAGCAGCTAAGCCCGTGTGCCACAACTACTGAGCCTGCACTCTAGAGCCCATGAGCCACGACTACTGAGCCCGCGTGCCACAACTACTGAAGCCCGCGCGCCTAGAGCCTGTGCTCTGCAACAAGAGAAGCCACTGCAATGAGAAGCACGTACACTGCAATGAAGAGTTGCCCCCGCTCGCCACAACTAGAGAAAGCCCGCACACAGCAACAAAGACCTAACGCAGCCAAAAATAAATAAAATAAAATAAATGTATTAAATAAAAAAGGTTAAGAAGAAAAGAGGAAGTTCATGAGAGCAGAAAAATGAACACTAGGTCCACCCTCGATAGGGAAATAAACTAAGCCAGCAGGGGCTCAGGCATTGGGAGAAAAAGGAAGCACTGAGGAGCCAGAAGTTGAAATGCTATTGCAGAGCAGGTCTAGGGGGAAGGAGGATGTAGAAAAGGTAAAAGGTCACCTTCAGAGAAAGCAGCTTCAGGGTTTGTGATTTGAGATTCTGCAAAGGGACCTGTCCAAGCAGGCTGCTAACATGGAGAGGAAGAAACACATTGGGCCACACGCTAGATGGATGAGTCACTCATCTGGACACTGGGGACACCCCGGATGGCCATCAGGGACTGAGTACCGGGCATGCCCGAGATCCAGGGCCAAGATGCTCAAGGCATCTGGAGGCGACCTGGAAGTATGAGCAGCAGGCAATAACGGCTGACTGGTGGTGTCTTAAGAGGGGTGCTCAAATCACTGTCTGAAAGCAGAAATGGAGAGCACAGAGGTGGTGCTGTCCTCCTGGTTCCAGCAATGCAGGGACTATGAGGTTGTGGCGAAATTGATCTTTTTAAAATTAATTTATTTTTGGCTGTGTTGGGTCTTCATTGCTGCACGTGGGCTTTCTCTACTTGCGGTGAGCAGGGGCTACTCTTCATTGTGGTGAGCAGGGGCTACTCTTCATTGTGGTGCATGGGCTTCTCACTGCAGTGGCTTCTCTTGTTGAGGAGCACGAGCTCTAGGCGTGCGGGCTTCAGTAGTTGGGGCACGTGGGCTCAGTAGTCGTGGCTCGCAGGTTCTAGAGCACAGGCTCCGTAGTTGTGGTGCATGGGCTTAGTTGCTCCGCGGCATGTGGGATCTTCCCAGACCAGGGATCGAACCCATCTCCCCTGCATTGGCAGGCAGATTCTTAACCACTGCGCCACCAGGGAAGCCCCCTATTATTGACTTCTAGGTCAATTTCACTGTGCCCAGAAAACACACTTTGTAATACTTGAATTTTTATAGAGAGCTGTTTTATGTGTGGTCCAGAATATGGTCTCTCTTACTAAATAATCCATGTGTACTTAAACAGTGTAGTATGCTGTCATTGGGAAGAGTATTCTATCATCACCTGTTAGATCAAGTTGATATTTCTGTGGCAGAGAAGGGAGAGCTGTAGGGTCCCACACCAGTTCATAAATGCTTCAACCACTACTTTATTAGTTCATTGGTCACAACCAGTTACATGGCACTACCTACCAAGATGGGGCTGGGAAATGTTGGGGAACACATCATGTAATACGGCCTTGCATGTTTCTTAGAATGGAGACAGGAACGACCTTTCTTAATAACGCACCCCCAGGAGATGAGATCTGGAATTACAATGCAAATGCATGATCTCCTGAAACCTCCAGGAGGGGAAGTAAAACTCGGTTTGCTCTAAAGGATGACACCTGGGAGTGAGGAATACGTCAGCTCTTTTTCACTTTAGTTTTTGCTCTACTCATTTTTAGTTGTTTGATATTTAATCCAAATTAAGTAAAATATTTTTGATATTTCATGTCTTCCATTGGGGGTGTGTGTATGCATCACAGTCCCATCTTCCCCTGGGAAATTCCAGGCTCAATTATCAAGTGTATTGACTGACTTATTAGAGGCACCAAGAATAGGAGATGAGAGCAGAGATCATTGCTGTTTATTGGTCTTAAGAGTCATAATCGTTTTGAGGATTTTAATCCTTTCTGATAAATCTTTCAGCAGTTCTTTACTATGGGACAATATTCAGTGACCTCTGTTTCTGATATAGACCAAGATCCTGCCGTGTATGACTCGTAACTCCAGCATTCAAGGTCCAGAAAAATGGCAACGCTGGGAACTTGCTGAGCAGTAAGTCTTGCCCCTGCGGTCTCCCTTCAAGTCCCCCAAAGGCATCATACACCTCAGTACAGAGCCAAGGATGCAAGGTAAGCACACACAGCCACTCCAGAACCTCAGTCCTCGTGCCGAATCCCTGAAAACCCACATCATGTGGAACTGAAATTTACCAGGGTTTCTCATTGTTTCATGACACACACCTATATCCAACCCAAAAGTTCTGTGACTGGGTGAGGGGCAAATTTCTTCAACTCCCAGCCCTCTCCTTTGGAATTCCAATCTGTGCATTCCTCTCCCCTCAGGTGTCTCACCGTACTCTAAAAATGTCTCAAATTAGCATCTTGATTTCCCCTCCATTTACAAGCTCCTCTCTCAACCAAAGCAGCCTCTCTTCCAGGTCTCCCATCAGTAAAGGGTACCCATGGCTTTTAAGAGAAACCCAAGAGTCATTCTTGGCATCCACTTTTTCCTCATACCAATGTATCACCAGGTCCTCTCAATGCTACCCATGAGGAACACTGAGATATTCCTAGAAGCAGAAGTGTCGTGAAGATTAAATGGGGTAACAGAGAAATTGCTTAACAAAAGTGTTCAGTATTTACTGTTTTCTCACAACCTACATCAAATAGGCATTAGGCAAGGGGGTGGGTTGTGTCACTGAGGTTGTGTCACTGATAACTGTCACTGCTCTGCACGTGTAGACTTGGCTGTGCAGCACAGCTGTTGCGACACGTCTCACCACATTTGTGGGACACCTCACAATAGAATTAAGTGGATTCTTCATTCTGTCCTAAAATAACTTCCAAAGGCATTATACTGATATTATGCAGGTGTTCTTTTAACTTTTGACACAATTCACTTACAGAAAAACTGAAAAAATTTAGTACAAAGAACTCCCTTACACCCTTCATGAGATTCCCCAAATTTAATATTTTGTTTGCTTCCTGAACCATTTCAAAGTCAGTTACGTGACTGGTGAGATGGTGCCTTTTACCGCTAAAAAATAAGAACATTCTCTTAAAGTACCCCAATGCAATGACCAAAATCTGAAGATTAACACTGATCCAACGCTGTTACCTAATCTATAGGCCTGACTCACACTTTGCCAATAGTCCTAAGTCCTCAGCAAAAAAAAATCTGGATCATGCACCGACTTTTATTGTCACAGCTCTTTCATCTCCTTTCATCTTGAACATTTCCTCAGTCTTCGTATTTAACGACACTGATATGTTGGAAGAATGTGAGCTAGTTATTTTGCAGAATATCCCTCACCTTGTGTTTGTCTGATGTTTCTCATGGCTGGATTCACATTACCCGCTTGTGTTAGGAAAGCCACAAAGTGAGGCGTTCTTTATGGTCATGATAGTTTTAAAACAAAAATCTGTTAAGTACACAGACGACTGCTTAGCAATGCAAACATTAAAAATTGCTTTTTTTTTTTTTTTTTTTTTGCGGTACGCGGGGCTCTCACTGTTGTGGCCTCTCCCGTTGCGGAGCACAGGCTCCGGATGTGCAGGCTCAGCGGCCATGGCTCACGGGCCCAGCCGCTCCACGGCATGTGGGATCTTCGCGGACCGGGGCACGAACCCGTGTCCCCTGCATCGGCAGGCGGACTCTCAACCACTGCGCCACCAGGGACGCCCTAAAAATTGCCTGTTCTTTTCAGACTAGCTGAGTTGGAAAGATTTTGAAAGATGGTCAGTCAGGACTGAACATCCATGTTAAGGATCCAGGTGAGTTTCAAAAGAAGCCATTTAATTTCTAGCATTATATATAAGTCAATTAATGAAACCAAAATCTATGAGTTTTTAAATAGAAAATGCGGGTAACCCCTCTCTCCATGCTTTTCACTATCCTTGAAAGTATACACATTTCAAGGAATATACCCTTAAAAGTATATTTTCAATTCACAAAGGTGCTAAAGAAATTGAGATTACAAGCACGGGTGAGGGCTGGGCGTGACAACCGGAGTTCTTATCTTAGTAGCTGAAAGTGATTCAGAACTATCTTAAGGCTCCACCAGTTTCAACATCTTAGACTTTTTGATACTTAAAATAATTGTCATTAGGTGAATAATCATATGTGACTGTCCATTAATTTAGAATTAGTACATTTGACATGCAAACACTTTTACCCACAAAAGAATACCAATGTACTTATGTACACACATATGTCTAAAGAGTTAAAAAAAAACAACAAAAAAACCCAGAACCATATAATGGCACAATGGCATGTGACATTAGAATGATTTTTATACATTAACAAATAGTATTATATAAGGTTGGCACTTTTTCCTAAGTCAACTGACAACTGACAGAATCCTTAGAGGGAAAAAAAGTGGTAGAAAAAATCCCATGTCTGTCTTCATTGAATCAGGAAAAGTTACCACCCTAAGATATTCATTTAAAATGTTTCCAATACAGAAAACAATGGTTATTTTCCAAGTTACAGGAAATTGCTGAGTTCAAGGTTTATTATCATGAAATCTGGAGTTCATCTGGTATCAATGATGTGGGTATCATGGCATATTTTCATTTATTGAAAATAAAAGGTGACATTCCTTCTCACACACCCCCCACCCAGCCAAACTTTGTCCTCTGTTCTTGTAAGATACAACAAATGAGAAGGTGAAATAGGGACTTTTCTATAGTTTTTTTTTTTTAATTCAGGCATCTCATTAGGTCAGAACTCATTCAGCCCAATCTCCCACACCATTTTCAGCTATAGGTTGTACAATAGCTGCTGTTAATCAGCATTATGAGGCATAATCAAGCTCAAAGCAAAATAAATTATGTGCCATTAATTTTAGTATAATGTCATTCTGTAGTTCTGGGTTCACTGTTTAAAAACAGATTACCCATGTGTAGTAAACATAGAAAGTCTCCATTACATAGAATTTTCAGGGCTTCCCTGGTGGCACAGTGGTTGAGTCTGCCTGCTGATGCAGGGGACACAGGTTCGAGCCCTGGTCTGGGAGGATCCCACATGCCATGGAGCAACTAGGCCCATGAGCCACAACTACTGAGCCTGCACTCTAGAGCCCATGAGCCACGACTACTGACCCCGCGTGCCACAACTACTGAAGCCCGCACACCTAGAGCCCGTGCTCTGCAACAAGAGAAGCCACTGCAATGAGAAGCACGTACACTGCAATGAAGAGTTGCCCCCGCTCGCCACAACTAGAGAAAGCCCGCACACAGCAACAAAGACCTAAAGCAGCCAAAAATAAATAAAATAAAATAAATGTATTAAATAAAAAAGGTTAAGAAGAAAAGAGGAAGTTCATGAGAGCAGAAAAATGAACACTAGGTCCACCCTCGATAGGGAAATAAACTAAGCCAGCAGGGGCTCAGGCATTGGGAGAAAAAGGAAGCACTGAGGAGCCAGAAGTTGAAATGCTATTGCAGAGCAGGTCTAGGGGGAAGGAGGATGTAGAAAAGGTAAAAGGTCACCTTCAGAGAAAGCAGCTTCAGGGTTTGTGATTTGAGATTCTGCAAAGGGACCTGTCCAAGCAGGCTGCTAACATGGAGAGGAAGAAACACGTTGGGCCACACGCTAGATGGATGAGTCACTCATCTGGACACTGGGGACACCCCGGATGGCCATCAGGGACTGAGTACCGGGCATGCCCGAGATCCAGGGCCAAGATGCTCAAGGCATCTGGAGGCGACCTGGAAGTATGAGCAGCAGGCAATAACGGCTGACTGGTGGTGTCTTAAGAGGGGTGCTCAAATCACTGTCTGAAAGCAGAAATGGAGAGCACAGAGGTGGTGCTGTCCTCCTGGTTCCAGCAATGCAGGGACTATGAGGTTGTGGCGAAATTGATCTTTTTAAAATTAATTTATTTTTGGCTGCGTTGGGTCTTCATTGCTGCACGTGGGCTTTCTCTACTTGCGGTGAGCAGGGGCTACTCTTCATTGTGGTGCATGGGCTTCTCACTGCAGTGGCTTCTCTTGTTGAGGAGCACGAGCTCTAGGCGTGCGGGCTTCAGTAGTTGGGGCACGTGGGCTCAGTAGTCGTGGCTCGCAGGTTCTAGAGCACAGGCTCCGTAGTTGTGGTGCATGGGCTTAGTTGCTCCGCGGCATGTGGGATCTTCCCAGACCAGGGATCGAACCCATCTCCCCTGCATTGGCAGGCAGATTTTTAACCACTGCGCCACCAGGGAAGCCCCCTATTATTGACTTCTAGGTCAATTTCACTGTGCCCAGAAAACACACTTTGTAATACTTGAATTTTTATAGAGAGCTGTTTTATGTGTGGTCCAGAATATGGTCTCTCTTACTAAATAATCCATGTGTACTTAAACAGTGTAGTATGCTGTCATTGGGAAGAGTATTCTATAATCACCTGTTAGATCAAGTTGATATTTCTGTGGCAGAGAAGGGAGAGCTGTAGGGTCCCACACCAGTTCATAAATGCTTCAACCACTACTTTATTAGTTCATTGGTCACAACCAGTTACATGGCACTACCTACCAAGATGGGGCTGGGAAATGTTGGGGAACACATCATGTAATACGGCCTTGCATGTTTCTTAGAATGGAGACAGGAACGACCTTTCTTAATAACGCACCCCCAGGAGATGAGATCTGGAATTACAATGCAAATGCATGATCTCCTGAAACCTCCAGGAGGGGAAGTAAAACTCGGTTTGCTCTAAAGGATGACACCTGGGAGTGAGGAATATGTCAGCTCCTTTTCACTTTAGTTTTTGCTCTACTCATTTTTAGTTGTTTGATATTTAATCCAAATTAAGTAAAATATTTTTGATATTTCATGTCTTCCATTGGGGGTGTGTGTATGCATCACAGTCCCATCTTCCCCTGGGAAATTCCAGGCTCAATTATCAAGTGTATTGACTGACTTATTAGAGGCACCAAGAATAGGAGATGAGAGCAGAGATCATTGCTGTTTATTGGTCTTAAGAGTCATAATCGTTTTGAGGATTTTAATCCTTTCTGATAAATCTTTCAGCAGTTCTTTACTATGGGACAATATTCAGTGACCTCTGTTTCTGATATAGACCAAGATCCTGCCGTGTATGACTCGTAACTCCAGCATTCAAGGTCCAGAAAAATGGCAACGCTGGGAACTTGCTGAGCAGTAAGTCTTGCCCCTGCGGTCTCCCTTCAAGTCCCCCAAAGGCATCATACACCTCAGTACAGAGCCAAGGATGCAAGGTAAGCACACACAGCCACTCCAGAACCTCAGTCCTCGTGCCGAATCCCTGAAAACCCACATCATGTGGAACTGAAATTTACCAGGGTTTCTCATTGTTTCATGACACACACCTATATCCAACCCAAAAGTTCTGTGACTGGGTGAGGGGCAAATTTCTTCAACTCCCAGCCCTCTCCTTTGGAATTCCAATCTGTGCATTCCTCTCCCCTCAGGTGTCTCACCGTACTCTAAAAATGTCTCAAATTAGCATCTTGATTTCCCCTCCATTTACAAGCTCCTCTCTCAACCAAAGCAGCCTCTCTTCCAGGTCTCCCATCAGTAAAGGGTACCCATGGCTTTTAAGAGAAACCCAAGAGTCATTCTTGGCATCCACTTTTTCCTCATACCAATGTATCACCAGGTCCTCTCAATGCTACCCATGAGGAACACTGAGATATTCCTAGAAGCAGAAGTGTCGTGAAGATTAAATGGGGTAACAGAGAAATTGCTTAACAAAAGTGTTCAGTATTTACTGTTTTCTCACAACCTACATCAAATAGGCATTAGGCAAGGGGGTGGGTTGTGTCACTGAGGTTGTGTCACTGATAACTGTCACTGCTCTGCACGTGTAGACTTGGCTGTGCAGCACAGCTGTTGCGACACGTCTCACCACATTTGTGGGACACCTCACAATAGAATTAAGTGGATTCTTCATTCTGTCCTAAAATAACTTCCAAAGGCATTATACTGATATTATGCAGGTGTTCTTTTAACTTTTGACACAATTCACTTACAGAAAAACTGAAAAAATTTAGTACAAAGAACTCCCTTACACCCTTCATGAGATTCCCCAAATTTAATATTTTGTTTGCTTCCTGAACCATTTCAAAGTCAGTTACGTGACTGGTGAGATGGTGCCTTTTACCGCTAAAAAATAAGAACATTCTCTTAAAGTACCCCAATGCAATGACCAAAATCTGAAGATTAACACTGATCCAACGCTGTTACCTAATCTATAGGCCTGACTCACACTTTGCCAATAGTCCTAAGTCCTCAGCAAAAAAAAATCTGGATCATGCACCGACTTTTATTGTCACAGCTCTTTCATCTCCTTTCATCTTGAACATTTCCTCAGTCTTCGTATTTAACGACACTGATATGTTGGAAGAATGTGAGCTAGTTATTTTGCAGAATATCCCTCACCTTGTGTTTGTCTGATGTTTCTCATGGCTGGATTCACATTACCCGCTTGTGTTAGGAAAGCCACAAAGTGAGGCGTTCTTTATGGTCATGATAGTTTTAAAACAAAAATCTGTTAAGTACACAGACGACTGCTTAGCAATGCAAACATTAAAAATTGCTTTTTTTTTTTTTTTTTTTGCGGTACGCGGGGCTCTCACTGTTGTGGCCTCTCCCGTTGCGGAGCACAGGCTCCGGATGTGCAGGCTCAGCGGCCATGGCTCACGGGCCCAGCCGCTCCACGGCATGTGGGATCTTCGCGGACCGGGGCACGAACCCGTGTCCCCTGCATCGGCAGGCGGACTCTCAACCACTGCGCCACCAGGGACGCCCTAAAAATTGCCTGTTCTTTTCAGACTAGCTGAGTTGGAAAGATTTTGAAAGATGGTCAGTCAGGACTGAACATCCATGTTAAGGATCCAGGTGAGTTTCAAAAGAAGCCATTTAATTTCTAGCATTATATATAAGTCAATTAATGAAACCAAAATCTATGAGTTTTTAAATAGAAAATGCGGGTAACCCCTCTCTCCATGCTTTTCACTATCCTTGAAAGTATACACATTTCAAGGAATATACCCTTAAAAGTATATTTTCAATTCACAAAGGTGCTAAAGAAATTGAGATTACAAGCACGGGTGAGGGCTGGGCGTGACAACCGGAGTTCTTATCTTAGTAGCTGAAAGTGATTCAGAACTATCTTAAGGCTCCACCAGTTTCAACATCTTAGACTTTTTGATACTTAAAATAATTGTCATTAGGTGAATAATCATATGTGACTGTCCATTAATTTAGAATTAGTACATTTGACATGCAAACACTTTTACCCACAAAAGAATACCAATGTACTTATGTACACACATATGTCTAAAGAGTTAAAAAAAACAACAAAAAAACCCAGAACCATATAATGGCACAATGGCATGTGACATTAGAATGATTTTTATACATTAACAAATAGTATTATATAAGGTTGGCACTTTTTCCTAAGTCAACTGACAACTGACAGAATCCTTAGAGGGAAAAAAAGTGGTAGAAAAAATCCCATGTCTGTCTTCATTGAATCAGGAAAAGCTACCACCCTAAGATATTCATTTAAAATGTTTCCAATACAGAAAACAATGGTTATTTTCCAAGTTACAGGAAATTGCTGAGTTCAAGGTTTATTATCATGAAATCTGGAGTTCATCTGGTATCAATGATGTGGGTATCATGGCATATTTTCATTTATTGAAAATAAAAGGTGACATTCCTTCTCACACACCCCCCCACCCAGCCAAACTATGTCCTCTGTTCTTGTAAGATACAACAAATGAGAAGGTGAAATAGGGACTTTTCTATAGTTTTTTTTTTTTAATTCAGGCATCTCATTAGGTCAGAACTCATTCAGCCCAATCTCCCACACCATTTTCAGCTATAGGTTGTACAATAGCTGCTGTTAATCAGCATTATGAGGCATAATCAAGCTCAAAGCAAAATAAATTATGTGCCATTAATTTTAGTATAATGTCATTCTGTAGTTCTGGGTTCACTGTTTAAAAACAGATTACCCATGTGTAGTAAACATAGAAAGTCTCCATTACATAGAATTTTCAGGGCTTCCCTGGTGGCACAGTGGTTGAGTCTGCCTGCTGATGCAGGGGACACAGGTTCGAGCCCTGGTCTGGGAGGATCCCACATGCCATGGAGCAACTAGGCCCATGAGCCACAACTACCGAGCCTGCGCGTCTGGAGCCTGTGCTCTGCAACAAGAGGCCGCGATAGTGAGAGACCTGCATACTGCGATGAAGACTGGCCCCCGCTTGCCACAACTAGAGAAAGCCCTCGCACAGAAATGATGACCCAACACAGCAAAAATAAATAAATAAATAAACTCCTATCCCCAACATCTTCTAAAAAAAATAAAAAAATAAAAATAGAATTTTCAGTAAACCAGGCCACATCTGATTTCCTCACCTTTTTGATAAACAGATTTGTGTACTAACAATGCTATGAAATCAAGTAGAACTTAATAAGGGAATACCTAATTTACAGTTTTTGCCAATTTCCATGGTATCAGTACACCTATCATGTCCCATTTCAAGTTATCAATAGTTTACCAACCAGTTCACAAATTTCCTTCATACAAAATTTAACAATAGGTTCTTGTAAGCTGGTATATGCAGGTTCCAGACCACCACCCACATTCTGAAGAAAGTATCTAAATTGAAGCACAGAGTCAAAGGATAGAAAATGCAGGTGAGAGGTAAGAGAGATAAAGGATACAGTGTAAAGTTCTCAGGTTTAATTGTAGTTGCAGAAGGAGAGGGATAGAAATGATCTTCAACAAGGTATTACCTGAGAGTCCTCCAAACCTGATAGAAGACATTAATCCACAGATGTAAGAAGCCTTATTAACCACTAGAAGAGTAAAATTTAAAAACCCTTTCCTAGACGTGTGGTAGGAATACTGCTGAGAACCAAAGGCAAAGAGAAAATCCTAATATCTAGAAGCAGCCACAGACAAAAAGCTTATTGTTTTCCAAACCATTAGACTAAGAGCTAACACAATAGAACCTAAGTGATAGAAACCAGGAAATAATGGAAAGATATCACCAAGGTTCTGAAAGAAAATATTTGCCAACCTAAAATTCTATAACCAGTAAAATTATACTTCAAGAATGAAAGGAAGGGCTTCCCTGGTGATGCAGTGGTTAAGAACCTGCCTGCCAATGCAGGGGACATGAGTTCGAGCCCTGGCCCGGGAGGCTCCCACATGCCACAGAGCAACTAAGCCCATGCGCCACAACTACTGAGCCTGAGCTCTAGAGCCCGCAAGCCACAACTACTGAGCCCACGTGCCTAGAGCCCATGCTCCACAACAAGAGAAGCTGCCGCAATGAGAAGCCCACACACCGCACTGAAGAATAACCCCCACTCGCTGCAAATAGAGAAAGCCATGCACAGCAATAAAGAACCAAGCAGCCAAAAATAAATAAATTTATTTTTTTAAAAAAAAGAATGAAAGGAAAAAAGTTTTTAGACCAACACTAAGAATGTTACTGGCTCACTGCTCTAAAGGAAACATTAAAGAATCATCTTGAGGCTGGAGAATTCAGCCCCAGGTAGAAGCAAAGAAATGAAGACTGGAGCAAGGAAAAACAAAAACAATAAACAAAATGAATATAAAATCTAAATGAATATAATCTATATATAAATGAATATAAAATGGTAACAGCTATGTCTTGTGGGGTCTTAAATGAATTAGAACTTAAATATTTGACAAAAATAGTATATAAGGGCTTCCCTGGTGGCGCAGTGGTTAAGAACCCGCCTGCCAATGCAGGGGACACGGGTTTGAGCCCTGGCCCAGGAAGATCCCACATGCCGCAGAGCAACTAAGCCTGTGCACCACACCTACTGAGCCTGTGCTCTAGAGCTCACGAGCCACAACTACTGAAGCCTGTGCACCTAGAGCGCATGCTCCGCAACAAGAGAAGCCACCACAGTGAGAGGCCCGTGCACCACAACAAAGAGTAGCCCCCAGTCGCCACAACTAGAGAAAGCCCGCACGCAGCAATGAAGACCCAATGCAGTCATAAGTAAATAAATTTATTTTAAAAATAGCATATAAGTCAGATGGGATGTAAATGGACTCAAAGTATCTTAAAGGTCCTAAGATTATCAGCAATAAGGTAAAAGCACAATTAACACTAGCTTTCCAAATTGATATATAGATTTACTGCAATCAATCCCAATCTAAATCTCAGCCTTTTTGGTAGAAAGTATCAAGTTGATTCTAAAATTCATGCAAAGGACTCAAATTAGCCAAAACAACTTTGAAAAAGAACAAAAACTGAAGAGCTTAACACTCTGATTTCAAGACTTATCATGAAGCTACAGTGTTGAAAACAGCTTAATATTAGTATAAAGATAGAAAAATAGATCAATGGAACAGAATAGAAAAACCCATGTACATATGAACTGCTTTAAGACAACAACAACATATGCAAAGTCAGTGCATTGGGGAAGGATAGTCTTTCCAACAATTGAATATCCATATACAAAAAAAAAAAGAGGAAGGAGGGGGGAGGAGGGGGGAGGAGGGGGGGAGGAGGGGGGAGGAGGGGGGAGGAGGGGGGAGGAGGGGGAGGAGTTTGGACACATACCTCTAACTCAAAATCATATAAAGTCTAGAACTATCCTGTCTAGAGGAAATCATAGGAAATCTTTGTGACCTTGGGTTAGGCAAAAATTTCTTCAGTAGGACACTGAAAGCACAATATATAAAAGAAAAATGATAAATTGGACTTCAAAATTAAATACTCCTGCTCCCTGCAAGACACTGTTAAGAGAATGAAAAGGCAAGCCATAGGCTGGAGAGAAATATTTACGAAGATATTTTGAAAGGACTTGTATTCAGAAAACATTAGAAAAAAATAATTCTCAGCTCAGCAATAAGAAAACCACCTACTTTAAAAATAGGCTAAAGATTCAGACACTTCACCAAAAAAGCACATTAAGATGCTTAATCATTAGGAAAATGTAGATTAAAACCCCAAGATACCACTATATTCCTATTAAAGTGGCCAAAATTAAAAAGATTTGTCCTATCAAGTGTTGTTAAGAACGTGGAAAAACTGGAAGTCCCAACAGGAATGAAAAACAGTACAACTGGTGATAATGAAAAAATATTTAGTACAAGTACTTCAGAAAACAATTGGCAGCTTCTTTAAAGAGTTATACGCCTATGATGTAATCCACCTATTTCACTCCTACGTATTTACCCAGAAGAAAGGGAAATACATGTCCATACAATGACTTGTACACAAGTGCTTATGATATCGGGTTGGCCAAAAAGTTCCTTCGGGGTTTTCCGTACGATGTTTCGGAAAACCCTGAACAAACTTTTTGGCCAACCCAATAGTTTTTGTAATAATAAAAAAATAAACTGCAAACAACTCCTATGTCCAACAGGTAAATGGACAAATTAGAAAATGCCAGCCCATCTGTAGTGACAGAAAACCGATCTTTGATTGCTTAGGGAGGGGAGGAGTGGGGAGGGAAAGGGAAGGGTATACAAAAGGGACAGGAGACAAGTTTAGGGCATGATGGACATACTCATTCACTTGATTGTTGTGATGGTTTCACAAATGTTGGCAAAACTTAAATTGTACACTTTAAATATTTGCACCGTATTTTAGGTCAGTCATAGCACAATAAAGTTTTTTTTTAAAACTACATTAAGGCACCATTTGTTCCCTATTAGATTTGAAAAACTTAAAATATGACAGAACCACACAGATAAGACTGTGCAGAAGCTAAGGAGTTCTCTCTACAGAGAGCCATGTGACACTAATTATCAACATAAAAAATGCAACGACTCTGACCTGCAGTGCTACTTCTAGGAACTTATCCTACAGAAGTACTTCAGCATGCATAAAGATATATTAGGATAAGACCTATTGAAGCATTTTTTGCAATAAATTGTTGCCAAGTAGTAGAAACACTTCTGTGTCCATCAATAGGGTCTAATTAAAGTTAACTGAAATCAACTATGGTAAATTACTGTAAGAACACACTATAGCTATAAAAAGCAGGGGGGAGTTTTTTATGTCCTGAGAATGGAAAGAGCCTCAGGGTACACAGTGACCCTTGGACAACATGAGTTTGAACTGCACAGGTCCACTGACAGGTGAATTTTTTTCAATAAATATAATACCTGTATTTTCTTTTTACAGATGAACACACAAGTCAACTGAGTGTGGGGCAAAGTTTGTTTGATTAGAGATCGCAGCATGTGGAATCACAAGAACTAGAGTTTGAATCCCGATTCTAACCAAACTGTTTCAGCTTCCTGCCCTTGAGTGAATCATTTATCAATTCCTTCGTTTTTGAGGCAGATAGCAGCACGGAGATTTTTGATTGGGGAGGGGGGAATCCCTAATCCCTGTGATGTTCAAGGGTCAACCGTATTTTTCAAGGGCAAGGTGTGGAATGATATGCATATGTTACCAAGTGAAAAAAGCAGGCTTGAGAGTGTAAAGACTTAGCCACAAAGGTGAAGATAACATTTGCAATGTAACAAAACATTTCTTTGCACCATGAGAAAAGACAAGAAACTAAGAGGAAGAAAACGGTAAGAGACCAGGTATTTACAAGCGAGGACATCCAAATGGCCAATAAACAGGAAAACGTGCTGAGCTTCACGGAGTGACAGGAAAATACCAATTAAAACCACCATTAAATAGCATTACAGACCTGCTGATTGGCTTTAAGTTTTAAAGACTCACAAGACCAAGTGTCAGTGAGGATGTGAAGTAACAAACTTTCCTACACTGCTGGTTGGAGTATAAGCTGGTACAGCCACTATGAAGACAATTTGGTAGTATCTACTGAAGTTGAAGATATTCACACTCTGACTCAGCAATTCTACTCCTACGTATATAACCATCAGAAATGTGTGTGCCTGTTCACCAGATACAGATACAAAAATATTCTCAGGAGCCTTTCCTTCAATAGCCCCTGTAAGTTCTGCACACTCAATTTCAATGCTTGGGGAGGGTTTTCCTCACACCAGCAAGCAATTCCCTGACCCCAGCTGGGTCCTACCATTCAACTCAATTCTGACACAGTCTACCCAGGGAGAGCAACTGATTCCACAGGTTAAGGACTGAGCGCCACAAGACAGCCCGCTACTGCATAAGACACTCACAAACCCAGGTTAGCTTCTGACCAACTGGCTATACATCAGAAGTTCCCACAACCCCTTCCTTGGGTTCAATTTATATATGGGCTCACAGAACTCAGGAAACCTGTTTACTCGCTAGATTACTGGTTTATTACCAAGGATATTAAAGGATATAAATCAACAGCCATACGAAGAGGTACATAGAGTGAAGTCCTGAACAAAGGAGTTTCTGTCCTCATGAAATTTTAAACCCTGCACGGTGGCACGTGGAAACTCTCTGGTTTCCTAACCTGGAAGCTCCAAACCCCCTCACTTTGTGTTTTTATGAAGGCTTCACTACGTTGTCACTGTTGAGTAAGTCATTGGCCTTTAGTGACTGATTCAACCTTCAGCCTCTCACCCCTCCTCGGAGGTCATGGGACAGGGGAAGTGGAAGGGGGACTGAAGATTCCAACCCTCTCAATATATGATTAGTTGCCTGGCAACCAGCCCCTATTCTTAAGGTGCTTTCCAAAAGTCACCTCATTTACATAAAACCAGTTGTGGTAGAAAGGGGCTTGTTATGAATAACAAGACACCCATTCTGCCTTTGGAGAAGGTACTAAGGACAAGAGACCAATCATTAGAACAAAACATCGTTCCCATTGCTCTTATCGCTCAGGAAATTTCAAGGATTTGGGGAACAATGAGCCAGGAACCACAGACAAACACCAAAAATGTATTTCTTATATACCACAATATCACAGCCCTAAACAGGAAACAACCCAAATGTTCACCAAGAGTAGAATATATAAACTGTAGCATATTTACATAGTGGAATAGTGCACCCAGCAGTAAAAGTGAACAAACTATAGCTACGTACAACATGAACCTAACAAAACGGGCAAAGCAGCTCATTACAAAAAGATATGTAGGACTTCCCTGGTGGCGCAGTGGTTAAGAATCCGCCTGCCAGTGCAGGGGACATGGGTTTGAGCCCTGGTCCGGGAAGATCCCACATGCTGCAGAGCAACTAAGCCCGTGCGCCACAACTACTGAGCCTGCGCTCCAGAACCCACAGGCCACAA
Organism: Delphinus delphis; assembly: GCF_949987515.2. Classification (NCBI taxonomy): domain Eukaryota; kingdom Metazoa; phylum Chordata; class Mammalia; order Artiodactyla; family Delphinidae; genus Delphinus; species Delphinus delphis. The sequence continues at coordinate 143,075,807 of NC_082684.1, forward strand.
CTACTGAAGTCTACACGCTTAGAGCCCATGCTCCACAACAGAAGAAGACACCACAATGAGAAGTCCGCACACCGCAATGAAGAGTAGCCCTTGCTCACCGCAACTAGAGAAAGCCTGTACGCAGCAACGAAGACCCAACGCAGCCAAAAAATAAATAAATAAATAATGTAAAGAGAGTTAAATAAGGTAATATGTACAAAAGGGCTTCTCAAAACACAGAATTATGATTTAGACTGTGTGGGTGGAGAAGAACAAAGCTTTATGCCCTAATCCAGTGATTCAATTTAACTACATATAAACTGCCAATCTAGGAGGGTCTAGACAGCCAGGGCAGAGCTGGAAGTGGAACCCTGAACTCCAGATGCCAAGCGCAGTGCTTCTTTCCAAGCCGTTATGTTACAAGCCTTTAGCAGGTTGACAGTGAGGCTGGAGCATCACTCAGTCACACAGCCCAGGCTTGTGTCCACACCTGCACCTGTCACTAAGTGTACCCTGGAGCAAGACCCTCACACCCTCTGGGTCTTTGTTATCTTTTCACACCAAAGAGTTGGGCTACATGCCAATCTAGCAATTACATTCTAAGGTGTGATCCCAGGGCCAACACACACACACACACACACACACACACACTCCTTTTACTTGGCCACAAAATGGGCTTTGCAATTGTATGAATTCCCAACACCGCCCCCCCTCATCTTCTAGGACTGCTCATTGCTTTAGATCAAGTCAAGTCCAAATACCTCTTCTTAACATCCAAAGCCCTACCATCACCAAACTGCCCTTCTAGTTCATCACTAAACCACCTGAACTTCTCAGCCCACTGTGCTCCCCACTGTCCCCACATGTTCCTGCCACTTCCCCACCTCCGTGGTTTGGTTTATGCTATTCCTGAATCGCCACCCCTTCCCCATTGTTATCAAGACCCTGCCTTTCTTTAATGTAGGAGAATGGTGGGAAGGATCCCGATTCACCTGACCCACCACATGCATGTGCCGTGTCACCAGGGTGTAATGCTGTGGGGGACTAGGTCCATGTTCTGTTCTCAGTTTCCCCAGAGCGCTCAGTGATACGCCTCCACACACGTAGCAAGGGCTCCACAACAAACACTTTCTGCTTTTGAGTTTGAAATTTTTTGTGGAGTTGGGGGAGAAAAAAGGATCCAGAGAAGGGACGGGATTGGCCTAACATTACACAGCAGATCAAGGATACTTCCAAGATAGCGGAGCCAGAAAGGAAGCCTGGCTCACCTCACTTCTAGCCAACAAGCCTGATCTGTTTTTTTCACTGTTGATGAGTTGAATAACTGAGCATTTAAAATGTGTGTATGTGTATTGGGATTCTATTTGTAAGAGTAAAAAAATGAAAGCCACCAAAATAAGAATACTTTATGGTACTTCTTGACTATAAAAGCTTATGAAGTCATTAAACCATTTTAATAGAGTCATTTGGAATCTTTAAAAAATGGTTTAGAGCATAGAAGGAATGAGATACATGGGAAAAGAGCCAGGACAGGTTGTCAATGAAAACAAGTGTAGGGGAATATGAGTAACAATTCATCTGCATAAAAAGGAAGCATACACACTCACTTACACACATGTATGCAGGCACACACCAAACACCTGCATTAGAAACTGACCTAAATTATTAACGGTGTTTTGCTGCACTGGGAGAATTACATGGAAATTTTTCCTATTTTATGTTCATATGTAGTATGTGTGTGTTTTATAATGAACATTCACTAACTTTATAATCAGAAGAAATAAGGATCCATCCATTTTGAAAATATAAAATGTAAAAATCTTAAAATTTGTATGGAGACACAAATGACCCCAAACAGGCAAAGCAATTTTGAGGGAAAAAGAAACAAAGAAACAACAACAACAAAAAACAGCTGGAGGAATCAGGCTCCCTGACTTCAGACTATAGTCATCAAGACAGTATGGTACCGGCACAAAAACAGAAATATAGATCAATGAAACAGGATAGAAAGTCCAGAAATAAACCCACACACCTACAGTCACTTAATCTACGACGAAGGAGGCAACACTATACAATGGAGGAAAGACAGTCTCTTCAATAAATGCTGCTGGGAAAACTGGACAGCTACATGTAAAAAATGAAATTAGAGGACTTCCCTGGTGTTGCAGTGGTTAAGAATCCACCTGCCAATGCAGGGGACATGGGTTTGAGCCCTGGTCCAGGAAGATCCCACATGCCACAAAGCAACCAAGCCTGTGTGCCACAACTACTGAGCCTGTGCTCTAGATAGAGCCTGTGGGCCACAACTATTGAAGCCCATGTGCCTAGAGCCCATGCTCCACAAGAGAAGCCACCCCAGTAAGAAGCCTGTGCACCACAACGAAGAGTAGCCCCCGCTCATCGCAACTAGAGAAAGCCCGCATGCAGCAACAATTACCCAATGCAGCCAAAAATTAAAATAAATTTATTAAAAAAAATGAATTAGAACATTCTCTAATACCATTAAACTCAAAATGGATTAAAGACCTAAATGCAAGACTGGGTACTATAAAATTCTTAGAGGAAAACACAGGCAGAACACTATTTGACATAAATCACAGCAATATCTTTCAATTTGTCTCTGAGAGTAATGGAAATAAAAACAAAATAAACAAATGGGACCCAGTTAAACTCAAAAACTTTTGCACAGCAAAGGAAACCACAAACCAAACAAAAAAAAAAGAACCCACAGAATCGGAGAAAATATTTGCAAACAATGCAACCGACAGGGATTAACCTCCAAAATATACAAACAACTCATGCAGCTCAATATCAAAAAAACAACCCAATCAAAAAATGGGCAGAAGACCTAAATAGACATTTCTCCAAAGAAGGCATACAGATGGCCAAGATGCACATGGAAACACGCTCAACATCGCTAATTATTAGAGAAGTGCAAATCAAAACTACAATGAGGTATCACCTCACACCAGTCAGAATGGCCATCAGCAAAAAGTCTACAAACAGTGCTGGAGACGGTGAAGAGAAGGGAACCCTCCTACACTATTGGTGAGAATGTAAATTGGTACAACCACTATGGAGAACAGTATTGAGGTTCCTTAAAAGACTAAAAACAGAGCTATCATGTGATCCAGCAACCCCACCCCTGCGCATATATCTGGAGAAAACCATGGTTTGAAAGGATACACACACCCCAATGTTCACTGCAGCACTGTTTACAATAGCCAAGACATGGAAGCAATGGAATATTACTCAGCCTTTAAAAAGAATGAAATGCCATTTGCAGCAACATGGATGGGCCTAGAGATTATCATACTAAGTGAAGTAAGTTAGACAAAGAAAGACAAATATCATGTAATATCACTTATATGCAGAATCTTTAAAAATGATACAGATGAACTTATTTACAAAAGAGAAACAGACTCACAGACTTAGAACAAACTTAGAATTACTGGGTGGGGAAGGGGGGCAGGGATAGATTGGAAGTTTGGGATTGACATGTACGCACTGCTACATTTAAAACAGATAACCAACAAGGACCAACTGTATAGCAAAGGGAACTCTGCTCAATATTCTGTAATAAGCTAAATGGGAGAAGAATTTGAAGAATAGATACTTGTATACGTATATCTGAATCACTTCGGGTATACACCTGAAACTAACACAACACTGTGAATCAATGATACTCCAATATAAAATAAATTTAAGAAAATATAAAAGGTATAAAAACAGGAGAGAACTTCTTTGACAGGCATACGTCCCACCCAGCAGAGGAAATGACACAGAGAGAAATGCAAACAGGCAAGTGGCTCAGCACTGAGACTGTGGCAATTACTCTACTAGGTGATCTCCCACCTGACAGCTTAATTGCTTCCCTGATTTAAGAGCTTCCCCATTAAGCCCTTAGCAGCTGCATCAAAGGATCAAAGCCATTCTTTACTGACAGGAACCTGAGGGCAGGAGGAGAGGGCTGCAGGAGATTGTCCTGTGTGGCTCCTGAACAGTCCAAGAGCCCCTCCCACACCATTTCTAACAGGCCAATTTGCTTTCTATTCCTCTCACTCCTGAGGACGCGCTTTCTCGGTGCCGGTGGGAATCACAAGGAACTGACCCAACACCTGAGGCTTAGTTCTGTCACTCATTGCAAAACAAGGGGCCAGTCACCTTCTCTCCCTGAACCAGAGTTTCCTGTTTTACAAAACGACTAACTCTGCTCATCTCTCAAGATTTTCCTGTCACGTTATTTAAAATAGAACTCCAAGGTCTGAACCTAACCTACGCAGACATTGAGACCGGGGATAGATCCCCTGTGTGAATGTGCAAAGGGCATGAAGATGGATTATTAAGTGAAAAAACTCAAGGCACAGAAAACTGTGCTGGGTTGATCTGGTTTGGGTGGGAGATATAAATTCCCTGCTTTTATGTGCCAGATGATTCCTCTCTAGGCTCTTGAAAAGCTGAGATGGTCTGAGGGAGACAGGGCTGACATGAGCAAGGAAGCCTTTATTTTTCATTTTCAAACCATCGGGCTCTGTCTGAATTTTATCTTGTACTAATTTTCTTATGATTTAAATTAAAATAGACAATTGTATCTAGTTTAAAAGGCGCATGAGCTAGTTAAAAAGACTAAATGAAGCTGTGTGTATAAAACTTTTCTGTAAAGTTTAAACAACTCACCACTATCATTTTTTTTAAATAAATTAATTTTATTTTTATTTTTGGCTGCGTTGCGTCTTCGTTGCGGTGCATGGGCTTCTCTTATTGCGGAGCACGGTGCGCGGGCTTCAGTAGCTGTGGCTCACGGGCTCTAAAGCGCAGGCTCAGTAGTTGTGGCTCACGGGCTTAGCTGCTCCGCGGCATGTGGGATCTGCCCGGGCCAGGGCTCGAACCCGTGTCCCCTGCACTGGCAGGCGGATTCTTAACCACTGCGCCACCAGGGAAGCCCTCCAATACCCCTTTTATCCTTCTTAATAGAACCAAATATCCATTTATTGAACACTGTTCTACGATTAAATAGGAATCACCTGATTTAGAACTTTTAGAACTTTGATGGTTTTAGACAGGAGACCAGTCACCATCTTAGGGTGCTATGTGAGCCGCTGAGGGTTTATCCACCCCCCCGCCGGGTCACCATCCTGAGGCCATGACGCCATCTAACCAGGCTCCCTGCTTCCTTGACCCTTGCCCTTCTCCGCATAGCTGTTATAAGGAACAGCTAAAACTCAAGCCAGATTATGTCACGGCTCTGCTCACGACCTTTTAATGGCTCTCACATCAGCCAAAGCCAGATTCCTCACTACGCCCTTCGTTATCGGCTGCACCCCTTCAGGTTTTCAGACCAGTCCTCCCACACCTCTGGCCACGGTTCCAGCCGTGGGTCTCTTCGCTGCTCCTGGCCTGCCAATACCTCCCTTCCTCAGGGGCTCCATTCTTCCTTGTATTCTAGTACCTGTACTCTTGTCCCTGGTTACCTGGATGGCTCACTCCTGCAAGTCATGACTCAAATGCCACCTTCCGAGGACAAGCTTCGCTGAACCCTCACTTCCAAGTTACGTCCCTCCACGTGGGCACACACATGCCCTGACCCCCTTTCCTGGTTTATTTACCTCCCTAACGCTTACCGTCACGTCTTTTACCTATTTCATTTACTGCCTCTCTCCCCTCACCGCGAAGTTCGCTCCAGGAAGGAAGGAGAGTTTGTTTTGTTCACTGCTACCTCCCCGCTCCCTAGAACAGTATGTGACACGTAGAAGGTGCTTGATAAATCATGTTTTACTTAATTCTGGCCATGGGAAGATCAAATAATGAGTTGAGCTTCCTGCCAGAAGAAAAGAGGAACTTGAGTAGATAGGTGGGACACCCACCTTTGGGGAGTCTTTTAAAATTGGAAGGGTGTGTGTGTGTGTGATGAAAGCAGGAAGAAAACTGGCTAGAGGAGATAATAGAACCATTCTCTTAAACTGACAACAGCTGATGGGCAGCCATGAGTCATGCAGTTGCTAAGCATCATAAAGGGCTTCCAGATATCAGGCAATATTCAGAGCACAGTCCTCCTGGAGGAAAATGAGGAAACATTCTCGCAACATATGAACAGAATCAACACAATTATTAGACTAATGATACTAATGAAAAAACAGGCAAAGTTAAACACTTACTCTGCACTCACAGTAAACGCATTAGCGCATCAGAGGTTGGGAGATACTGGGGCATTTCCTGGATAAAGTCAGATAAAAAGCAATCATGACCTCTCCTCTGACCATGTCACGGGGGTAGTATCCCTAGCGTCAGGATTGCTGTCAGTTTCGTAGCTGTGCTCACCCAGCTAGAGGCTCAGGCATGGGAGTTTTATTTGTCCTGATCACAAATATGAAGTTTCTGAGAAATGAACAAAGGGAGGACCTCTAAAAGTCAATGAGTGACAGTCTTCTTGGGATGGTATAGTCAGTCACAGCCGGGTGGGACCCCCACTCTTGTGAGTCATGAGGAAACCAGAGGGGTCCACAACCTGAATGTGAGACAAGACCATTAGATATTCCCAAACCTCCCAATAGAAGAAGCTGCACTTCCTTCAATATACCTGTGCGAAGCACCTATGGCTGGCCAGGCCACTGTGGGAATGCTCTTTGTGTTTCACGAGGTCTGATCTTGTATAGTAAGAGGGACGATCTAATTCTTGGAGAATTCTGCTCCTCTCACCACTTATTTCCAACCTTCTCTGAAGCCTCTTCCATCTCCTGTCCTTCCCTCCCTCAGTTGTATTTCTCTCCCACTTTCCAGTGACTATCATAGCACGTGACACCTTTGAGTTAGAGGGTATTAGTAAGAAAACAAAGGGAAACTGTTCTACTTATTCTGGATGTTGTTTATTCCTAGAAGCCTGAGCAAGTATTCAGTTCACTTCTTCTCTTATTGGATTAGGATTGAGTAAGAAAGATGAGGCAGGGCTTCCCTGGTGGCGCAGTGGTTGAGAGTCCACCTGCCGACGCAGGGGACATGGGTTCGTGCCCCGGTCCGGGAAGATCCCACATGCCGCGGAGCGGCTGGGCCCGTGAGCCATGGCCGCTGAGGCTGCGCGTCCGGAGCCTGTGCTCTGCAGCGGGAGAGGCCACAACAGTGAGAGGCCCGCGTACGGCAAAAAAAAAAAAAAAAAGAAAGATGAGGCAAAGGCACAAAAGGGACAGGACATAATATGGAATCAGGAACGTGGCTGATACAAAATGTATGTCAGGACGTCTCACACCTTTAAGAGGGTTACAGTTTCAATTCTAAATTTTCTACCTGGAAAAACAACTATCAGTAACATGAGTCCTAGGGTCTATCCGATTCAAAAATAAAATGGTTTGAGAAACACATACCTGACCTGATAGCAATAGGAGAAAAAAAGTTCCTTCTACAGATACAATGTAATGAACAATGCATCGTTATCTTTAGAATGTTCAAAATGACAGTTTCACAAAACTACTTCTTAGAAGATCCCTCAAGGAAAACCATGGGCACCTCTCCTCAGGGCTATTCACCGACAGCAATTCTAGGGAAGTCCAGCCCATCTGACATAGTCACAAACTAGCGGCACACACATGGGCTTGGTGTAACTGGGACTGTTTTTTTGTTTTTTGTGGGGTTTTTTTTTGCGGTCCGCAGGCCTCTCACTGTTGTGGCCTCTCCCATTGCAGAGCACAGGCTCCGGACGCGCAGGCTCAGCGGCCACGGCTCACGGGCCCAGCCGCTCCGTGGCATGTGGGATCTTCCCGGACCAGGGCACGAACCTGTGTCCCCTGCATCGGCAGGCGGACTCTCAACCACTGCGCCACCAGGGAAGCTCGCTGGAACTGTTTTGTGATTGTTACTGCTGTTGTTTAAGTTAATGCTGTTAGCAGGGATGTGCATGTCTCAACTCTCCACCCACCTTTGTTTTTATTCCAGTCGTTTCATACTTTTGTTACATAACTGGCCTCTAAAGGCATTGTGTTGGAGATGGTCATTCCTCTACTCACTCAGGTATTTGAGCACCTTACTGCCTGATACTGTTCTCTGCAAGCAAGCAGGCACAAATAACATCCTGCCTCAGAAAGCTTAAATCCTAGAGTAAAGGAATGGGCAATACACAATAAAGTAAAAGTATACGGTATATCAGATGGGTATATCAAAGGGAGTGCTGGAGGGAGGAAGAGTCTAGGGAGTAGCCAGGAAAGGTCTCAGTGAGAAGGTCACATTTGAGTAATGACCTGCAAGAAGTGAGGAAGCTATGTGGATACCTAGGGGAACAGCAAGTGCAAAGGCCCTGAGGTAGGGAGGAAATAGTAGGATGAACAGCACACAAGGTAATGTGACCAGAGCAAAAAGTCAGGGTGAGTCAAGAAGCCCTCAAGGGAGGGAAGAAATGGTTGGTAGGCAGGCAAGGCGAGTAACATAGGGCTTGGTAGATCACAGTAGGTACTTCAGAAAAAGCCATTGGAGGGTTTTGAGTGGAAAAATGACATTACCTAACTTAAGTATGAGAAGGACTGCTTTGTATGCTGGACGCAGTAGAAGATCAGACCATTGCAATCATCCCCTGAATTCGAAAAATTGAATAACTGTCTATTCAAGAAGTTTCTCGTAAGTACAGTTTCTTGCAGACTTTATGGTGGTATCTCTGGCAAAGAGCCGACATGTTGCTCGCTCAGGACAAACCACGGGATTTAACAGTCAGCAGGGCTGAGAGCATGAACTTCAGAGCCCGACCAATATGGGTACCTAAGGAGACAGCCACTCCTCCCCTCACAGAGGTGAGCTGACAAAGCCCACAGAAAATCTGATTCAGCTCAAGACAGGGTGACTAATACCCCCCTGGAGTGGGGCTCCAACTGTTGGGTGGAAACTATTCAAGCAGCAGATGCAACAAAACTTTCATCAACTTCCTCCTAAGATGGGGTGCCCAGGGAACACTCAGCTCTGAGCAAAGGTTACTTCCTGGTGGGCCCAAACAGGAAGGTAAATGAAATCTAATGCTGGCTTCCTGGAATCATAATAATCAGTTAAAACGTGATTAAAAGCGAGAGCTCCTGAAGGTAGGATAAGGGCCTGGAGAACAATAGCCCTTTCTTCTGGTCTGAAAGGGTTTCCACGTGTCCTAGCAGTTAAGACACCTGAGCAGGGAGAGCCCCTCCCCCGCCTGAGGTGGCCCAAGCCTCTGTGAGCACCTGTGTGCGATGGACAAGCCCCCCAGGCGTCCCAGGGCTGCACCTCGTAGTGGGGAACCTCGGGCAAGGCATGTCTCTGAGATGCAGTGTGTCATCCCCAGATGGAGAGTTTTAGGAGGATTCCACGAGATTCTAACCGGGAGGAACGGCACAGATCAGAATGGGGACTCACTCAGTTTGTAGGTTCCCTTTGCCTCCCCCTGATCCAGGATGACCAAGGCGGGGTCCCAGGCAGGGCCCCCAGCACCTGACTGCTTTTCCGTCTGACCTGCCTTTCCCGAGTGCTGGCTACAGAAGTCTGAAGCTCCCCCGTCTGAGAGGAAGGCCCGAGAAACCCACCAGAGGCTTGATGGGTTTGCTCCTAAGGAAGACCAAGCAGGTCCTCGGCACGTTCCTGCTGCGACCCTGGCCTTCACCACCCCCATCACCACACAGGATGTCCCCCAACCTGGCGCCCCACGCACTGCCCTTGCCCAGCATACCTGCAACCAAGGAGAAAGCCCTGAGGAAGGGCAGGAAAGCGCCACACACAGAACGCCCCGGGGCCTGCACACTTAGCGTAAGTGTTTCTCTGAATCTCACTCTCTACCAAATACAGACAAAATGCAAGCTTGCCTAAGAGGGCTCCGGGTTTCGAGAAAGATAAAGGAAGTTCCTCTGTGGGAGAGTAGAGTCTTCCTGGGTGTTTCACACGCAAGCAAAGTGCCCTCAAGTCTCGTCCAGGTGAGCGAAGAGCGAGGGCTCAGGCCACAAGCGCCTGGACACAGGATCCCCACCCTCTGTAGCCTCTGTCCTTTGGGGCTCTTGGCCTCTCTCCCAGCTGCCTCCCGAGGTTGTGGAAGCCACAGAGAGGCTGCGGACCCACCGGCAGACACGAGGCACACACTGGGGCAGAGAGGGGAACTGAACCATTGGAAAGACAGAGCCCGAGAAATAAGATCCAGAAAGCCAAGTTGCCAACACCTGTGAAGCCGCCCGGGGGCCCAGACCTCTCCTTCCCAGGTCTCCCTGCGTGGCCCCCGCTCGGCTTCTCGTCCTCAATTCACAGGCACAGTGAACCCACACTGCTTGAAACCACGGGAGTCCGGTCCTTCCACCCGAGGACGTCATGGTTCCCCCTCTCCCTTCTAGAGCTGTTTCTACCTAAAGCACCAGGCCACCCCAATCTGAGATCCTCTTCTCTGGCTGGTGCAAGATAAACACCCCTCCAACGTGAACCCAACCCCTGGTCCCACCTCCCAGCCCATGTCTTCTGGTCACACGTCATGACCTCAGAGACCAGAGCACAGCAAGACGGGGCCTCAGGACTTTGGGGTCACCCCTGCTGGATTTGGAGGTGTCCAGAGTCTCCTCCCACATGCTCTTGTATAAAATACGTCTCCCCTGTAGGGGAGCAGAATTTGCCACCCTAAAGTATGTCTCTTTGGCATATTGTTTTAAGCTGGTCATTTTCTGAAAAACAGCAAATGTGGGAAGGGCTCTGAAAACCAAATAGGAGTTGCCCCTTTGCAAGAAACAGAGTCGTAAGGGAAATCCCCATTTTTACAGGCGACTCCCTCTCTGTACCAGGAAGAAAAGGATGACCTAATCTCTAGAAATTTATCAGTGGAGAGGCACTGTAACCTTACCCTGGTTTACTGTGCTTTTCCTGGTCACACAGTAACCTTACCCTGGTTTACTGTGCTTTTCCTGGTCACCGCCCATAACTGAGTCTCCACACAGTAACCTTACCCTGGTTTACTGTGCTTTTCCTGGTCACCGCCCAGGAAAATCCACACAGTAATCTTACCCTGGTTTACTGTGGTAACCACACAGTAACCTTACCCTGGTTTACTGTGCTTTTCCTGGTCACCGCCCATAACTGAGTCTCCCCAGCTTTAACATCCTCTTGTGTCTTCAGCTGAAGATGGTATTTAAGGTGAGGGTTTCAGCCATTTTGGCGAGCTACTCAATTTTCCTGAGTCTCTCCCACATACACACACTACTAAGCTTTTGTTTGATTTTTCTCCCGTTAATCTCCCCGATGTCAATTTAATTCTTAGACCAGCCTGAAGCACCCTGGGGGTAAAGGAAAATGTCTTCCTCCCTGACACCGTTTTGTAGGCATCTCCTCACAGTAGGTTGGTTTTTATCAGTTTCACCCCGAAATACTGCATTCACCCGGACCCCAAACTCAAGTTCTGACACATCTCACCTCAGCTCCACAGGTACTAGGTCCCCAGGTGACCCGACAAATCCAACCTCTTCAACTCCACAGACACAATTTCAGAGTAGCAAGACAGCTTAGAAATCATCAAATCTTTACAACGCTTGAATTCCTTCCGCCATCATTAATCGAGTGTGACCTCCTTGACAAGAAGCGTCACCCCCAGAGCCCCAGGGGCAGCCAACCAACGAACCAACCAACCCCGCTGGACAGAATGAGTCCCCCTGACCTCCTAGGTCTTCCTCTGGATGACACATCCCTCAGTCCCCTCCTCCATCCTGAAACAGCCTCTACGAGGGTCAAAACACCTACCTGCCTCCTTCTCTTCTTTCTTCTCTCCTCCTGGCTACACATCCTCAATTCCGTTCACGCCTGCCCAGACGCCTCAGTTCTGAATCTCATCATTAGCCTCCTCGCTCTTCTTTAAATACACCCCAGGCCCAGCGTGCTTCTCACACCTTAATGTGCATGAAAATCACCTGGGCTCTCCCTGGCATTCCTGCTTGGGTTCCATAGGTCTGGGCGGGGCCCAGGAGTCTAAATTACTAAAAAGCTCCAGGTGGTGCTGTTGTTGCTGGTCACCACTTTGAGTATGAAGACTTCCACCTGGGATGGCATTTCTACTGGGAATCACCTGGCGCTTGTTAGAGATATGACTCCTGGGTCCCATCCAGAATCAGAATCTGCATTTTAACAAGATCCACAGGTGTATAGTATGCCTTTCAAGTTTTCAAAAAATAGAAGCTGGCAACCATGGCTGCATATTAGAATGATCTGAGAAACTGGAAAACAATCCCATGGCCCAGCAGCCCCGCAGACCAATTACATCAAGAGGGTGGGATCCAGGCATCAGCGGTTTTAAACCTTCCTGGGTGGTTGTAATGTGCAGTGAGGGTTGATAACTCTGCCATCAAGTGTCTTAAGGCACAGGCCCTACCTTTGAGACCACTGACAGGGAAAGGCAGGATGTACTCTGCCACCTTGAACTTCTCAGGTCACAGCCGGAGGTTCCATTTGCTCAGGGCAACCCTCCACAGTGAAACAGAGCAGGACCCCTATGGTCCTCCCCACCGCCGTGTCCCCTGCCTGTCTTTTGTGTATACAAAAACTTTAGTGAAAAAATAAATTTAAGGGCTTCCCTGGTGGCGCAGTGGTTGAGAGTCCGCCTGCCGACTCAGGGGCCGCGGGTTCGTGCCCCGGTCCGGGAGGATCCCACATGCTGCGGAGCGGCTGGGCCCGTGAGCCATGGCCGCTGAGCCTGCGCGTCCGGAGCCTGTGCTTCGCAACGGGAGAGGCCACAGCAGTGAGAGGCCCGCGAACCGCAAAAAAATAAATAAATAAATAAATTTAATCAGAGAAGTGAGAAAATGCAGAAGCAAAGGAAAACAGTCAAACAAGACCAAATAATAATAGTTTAATCATTAAGAAAAGTCAAGCGCCTTTAGTTCTGCCTCAAGCACTATAGATAATATTCTGAGCCATATACTTTGAGCTGTTTTGTAGATACTGAAACCCACACCAGGTGGAAGAAGTTAACTACATGACAGCCAAACTGTAGCCATGACTTAAGCTGCCACAATTCCAAGAACTGGCTTCAAGGAAATGGGAACAAACTGACCCTGGAACTAAAGAGTAGCTATACTTAAAACAATCAAGATGACGCTGATCAGACCACTGCATGACTAATTTCAAGATGACTGTCAGAGCTGACTGTGCTGTTTCTGCATGGACCCCCTCCCTCCACCTATACACCCCTGAGACTCCCCTTTAAAAGCCCTTGCCCAAGGGGGATTGTCAGGGGGCAGCTGGCCTTTGGACATGAGTCTGCCTTCCCCCCCATTTGCTGGCGTCTGAAATAAAGCAAACTTTTCTTTCCAACAACCTTGCCTCTCGGGTATTGGCTTCTGAGCGGCGAGCAGCCGGACCCCACTTTCGGTAACAACAATGCCGATGCCTTTTGAGGCAGTACAGAGCAGCGGTTACGAGCACTATTCTGGAGTCAGGTAGAGCTGGATTCGAATCCAGAGTCCAACATTAATCAGCTGCGTGATCTCAGAAAATGTACCTAATTTCTCTGTGCCTCGTTCCCCCGTGGGTAAAATGGAGCCAAGACAGTACCTACCAAGTGAAGTCGTTGAGAGGGTTGAAGTAAATGAAAAGCAGGCACAGTTCTTAGCACGGTGCCAGCTCCACCAAGTGACCGATCATGGTTAATTGCAGTTATTAACACTGAAGCTAAAACTCCTGATACTTTGCATGTGCAGCTGCTATGCCACATTGATTCAACGTATCTGCTGAGGTTTCCCTTCACAAGCAACTCCAGTTTAACCAATTCTGGCTAAGCTAGGCAGAAAAGAAGTGTCTCAGGAGACGTGCCCAAAACTAAGCACAGGAATGGAACCAGCCCCAGGGATCTCAGCGGGAAACTTTCAGGTGGCGTCCTGGGAAGGATTCAGTCCCAATAGCTTCCATGAGCCACTCGGCTCAGGGTTCAGACTTACAAGCCACAGTCTGATCTGGTTCAGCCAGGGTTACTTGCTCCCTGCGTGGCAGGTCAGGGGCCCTGTAACTTATGCTCCCAACAGAACCATCAGAAGGAAGCTAATTCTCCAGAGAAATCAGAGACTGTCACCTAAAGAAGGCAGAGGCTGGCCAGACAAAAGGAGACGTCCACTTCAGCCCCTTTAATTCTTGGACCCAAAGGCAGGACCATGCATTTATTCTTATTACTTTTTCAGAAGGAAGTTTTTATTTCTTCTTTGAGTGTTTTTTTAATGACAGCTTTATTGAGATCTACTCTACCACTCTTTTATTTTTTATTTTATTTTATTTTAACATTTTTATTGGAGTATAATTGCTTTACAGTGGTGTGTTAGTTTCTGCTTTATAACAAAGTGAATCAGTTATACATATACATATATCCCCATATCTCTTCCCTCTTGTGTCTCCCTCCCTCCCGCCCTCCTTATCCCACCCCTCTAGGTGGTCACAAAGCACCGAGCTGATCTCCCTGTGCTATGCGGCTGCTTCCCACTAGCTATCTATTTTACATCTGGTAAAAATATGTGTATATGTGTATATGTCCATATATATACTACCACTCTCTCACTTTGTCCCAGCTTACTCCACTCTTTTAAAGTGTACAATTCAGTTAAGTTTTTAAATATATTTACCGAGTATCACCAGCATCAAATTCCAGAACATTTCACCACCCCAAAAAGAAACCCCATTCCCATTGGCCATCACACCTCATTCCTTCTCCCCACACCCAAGCCCCTGACAACCACCAATCTACTTGCTAGCTCTACAAATTTGCCTACTCTGGCCATTTCATATAAGTGGAATCATATTATTTGTCCTTTTGTGTGTCAAAATTCCATTCTTTTTTATGGCCAAACAATATTCCATTGTATGGATATCCATTCATCAGTGGATGGACATTTGGGCTGTTTCCACCTTTTGGCTATTATGAATAATCCTGTACAAGATATTCTTGTACACATTTTTGTGTGAACATGCGTTTTCAATATTTTTGGATCTATACCTAGAAGTAGAACTGCTGGGTCACGTGGTAACTCTATATTTAACCGTTTGAGGAACTGCCAGACTGTTTTCCACAGCAGCTGCACCATTTTACATTCCCACCAGCAGTGTAAAAGAGTTCCAAATTTCTTCACATCCTCACCAACACTTGTTATTGTCTGTCATTTTTATTCTAGCCATATTAGTAGGATTGAAGTATTTCATTGTGGATTTTATAAACATTTTGATGACTAATGATGTTAACCATCATTTTATGTGCTTCTTTTCTATTGCATATTATTCTGTTAAATTCAGCCCATCATCTCAACTGATCACATATTTGGACCCTACTCCTATACTGCAATTCTTTCAGTGCCTGGTCAATTGCAAATGTCATGGGATAGCCTGTTCTCAAAAAAAAAAAAAAAAATTGTTGGCCATCTTGGGACAGATGGCAGGACCGTGTAGAATGAAACAGGGAATTTCTTAGGTTGGCACTGAACCTCCTTTAGCCATCTCTGAGTGAGAGTGAATTCTCTCCATAGCTCTAACCCTAACCAGCTCTCTGCTCAGGCTGTAGGGCTCTCTCATAGCCCTCTGCCCTGGGGCTGCTTCTCTGCCCCTCTGCACTTTCAGCAGATACTCCTTCGGACACCTGGGCCCCTTTTCCCCCACATTTGCCAGCTAAGCCCCCAAACTATAAAGCCTCCACACCACATCCATGGAGAGAAAACCATGTCTGGTTTCTGGAGAAATACCCAACTCCTCTCCTGTTTGGTTGGTGTATTCCTTCCTAGGTTCGTTCTCTCCCACCTAGACGCAATGCTCAGGAAGGCGAGAAGACCCTTCCCGATCTCAATCTGGCGTTTGTGCCTTAAGTGACGGGGCTCTGAAATACACAGACGCTCCAGCACCCAGGCAGTGCGGCCATGGTCGACTGAGCAGCCAGAAGGAGGCTCACTGACTGAGATGGACTTGTCTCCTGCTTTTAGTTCCTTCATCCAGAGCAGGGCTTTTCAAGTTGTGGTCTGTGGACTGAGTCAGACACACCTGAGGGATGGGGGATAAGACTCCACAACTACTAAAGCAGATTTTCTATGGGGTGGATCCTGAAAAAAACACATTTAGAATAAGCGCCTCGAGGATTCCTACCTACACTAAATGATGAAACCCAGACGTCTAGAGGTGTTGTTATTAATGTATCGTTCATCGACAGACATGTATTCACAGGGCTCTTTACAAATGTATATGTTTTATCCAAGGGCACACATCCTGTAATCAGTAGTGAGGATACAAACACAGACCTTCCAACTCCTTGCCTTTTGCTCCTTCCCCAGTGTTATCAGCTGCCTCGCTTTTGTCTGCGGAAGCCTCGGGGCCAAAGCCTGAAGCACAGTCACCTGCTTGACACCAGAGAGCCTTGTCACTTTCCTAGAAGATGAGGGGCCTCTGTATCTCACTCCATCTCTGTAAGTGTCTCTCCCTGTCCCTTCCAAGAGATAGAATGTACACTAAGCAGCTGTAGGATGAATATCCACATAACCCAGATATTAGCTAATTTATGTCAACCCTCCTTCACCACCTCATCCCCTAGCAGGCAGAAGGGATTGCATGCAAGTTTAAATAACTATAGACCCAACTCAGCCTTTTGCGCCAAATCATATTAGAAGTCAACAGCTCACCTCCGATTGGCTGTCTTTGATAGGGTGTCTACCTTGGTCCAATCAGCTGTGACCAGGGGCATAAGCCATCTGGGCAAAAGATAGTGTGCAGAACCATTTCATTTAAAGAGCTGTGGGCAGTCACCCAAACCGACATTTCTAGAATAATTTAGAAGGTGGCCGAGTCACAGAAGGACTCCTGAATGTAAAGTTTATGATAATGAGTGTTCCATACATTCAGTGTTATTTGGTGACGCTTCAAACAGAAACAACACCATCCACTCTTACATTTCAATACGTGTTCAGTAATAATCATTCATTCAACCATACTTATTAACTACCTATTAGCTACTGGTCTATTTTCTAGGCATTAGAATACATTTATATTTTAAGAGGGATTCAGGGCTGTAGTGGGGAGGGGATGACCATGTAAAGAAAGAACTTCTTACCACCACCAAGTATTTTCAATCTGAGAATAATGAACACCCACAAGGCTTTATTCAAAGGCCCAAGGCCAAGCTACCTACAACTACCTACAACTGGCAGCAGAAAACTACTAAAAGGACGTGTCATGAAAACACCTGAGAAAGGCAGAAGGAGGAGTGAGAAAACGGAAGAGGGATTTTTTTTTTCAGGCTGAAACGAATGAGTTTTACACACTGATGCTATAATGGTAACTCTTTCTCATGTTCCTTTCTCCCCCTCTGCAGCTTTACAGGTCTGTGAGATGCAGGCCTAAGTGGACCTGTGCAAAGGAAGGCTCTGACATAGGAATTCCTTTCCAGAAGCTTGAGGGATCTAATAGGTGGTAGTAGGAAATGCATTCGACTTGGTATCAAAGAATGTGGGTGCTCAGCCTTGCTTCGCTGGTTATAGAACCTTGACCAAACTCCTCTGAGATTTAGTTTCCCTATTCGTAAGATTTAAAAGGTAATTTCTTACTCATTGTGTTGTTGTCTAAATTAAATGACATATGCAATTTTAAAGTGTCTGGCACATAGGAGGTGTTCAATTAAAATTAGTAACTTTGGTTTCTTTATCTAAGAATGAGAATAATAATAGTAACTCAGGGGTGTTATGAGGGCTAAGTATTTTAGGCAAAAGTGTTTTGTAAATTACAAAGTCCTATACGTGTATCAGGTCATCCAGAGCAGGGCTTTTCAAGTTGTGGTCTGTGGACTGAGTCAGACACACCTGAGGGATGGGGATAAAACTCCACAACTACTAAAGCAGATTTTCTATGGGGTGGATCCTGAAAAAAACACATTTAGAATAAGCGCCTCGAGGATTCCTACCTACACTGAATGATGAAACCCAGACGTCTAGAGGTGTTGTTATTAATGTATCGTTCATCGACATACATGCATTCACAGGGCTCTTTACAAATGTATATTTTTTATCCAAGGGCACACATCCTTTGAAAGTTGGGGTGGTGGTGGTGGGGTGTCGGGGTTTTTTTTGTTGCTTCTTAAAAATATACCTTATTGCTCCATCTAATGATAGACTTCATAGCTCTCTAGTTTCTATAGTTGAAAAAGAGCCAAAATGAGGCTAAGCTGAAATGATTTCTTCTTCCTGAGTCTTATAAAGCCAGAGAAATTTACCGTCTGGCTTTCGGAATGCCTGTTTAAGACAGGTCTGCCATAAAACTTATTTTTCACAGTGTCCAGAAATAACAGGTAAACGAGATAATGTGCAAAATGTCACTTTCCATAGAGCATGTGCTCAGTGAATGACTAATGCAGTGGTCCCCAATGTTTTTACCTTCCTTTTGGAATTTTACCCCAAGCACAGACCCTTTAGAAAGATTAGTTTTTTAAACATGCATTAATTAAACAGGTCATTCATTTTACTTTTCATTCATCAAAGACCTTAGCCCATCTGGAACTATTTATTGGAGTTTCTAACTAGTCTGGGGCAGGAAGCTGCCCTACAAGGAGCTGTGATAATGGAAGACAACATAAGGAAACCTGAAACAGTAGTTAATGCATACATCTTTTCATGGTTAGCACCTGCCTTCTCTTAGACATTTTGAGATATTTGGGGAAACGTGACCATGCCTTTAAGTAGATCACAGTCTAGGAGGTGGATATTCAGGTATATGTAATGGGATAATATTTTGAAATAAACTAATTGACTAATTGTGTCATTTGCATACCTTGCCTTCCACCTGTCCCCTATTCTATGGAAGTATCTGTTTGCTGAAGAGGGAACTGGGATGGTGACAGCAGGAATGCCAAGAGAAAGTAGTCCACATTCAGTTTTGAAACCCAGAATAGCTATACATGTCCACAACTAGACACATCTCAAAAGCCAGGCTTCGTCACAAGGGAAAGAACCTTCTAAATTTCTTTTCCTAGTAGGAGCAACAGCTATGGACTTGGTCATAAACCAAACCTGCCTCCATGGTGCAGAAAGAACCCCCTTCTACCAGCAGGGGCTTGGAATGAGGACAAGGCAGGGTGGGGGGCCAGTCCAGACAGGAAGCACAAATAGGACACCCAGCCTGCTCTTTCATCCAGTGGGGTATGAGGAGGAGAGAGGACAGCTGACAAACATGCCCTCCCTTTTCTCCCTCTTGGGGTGAAACCCAGAGGTGGAAAACTGGTCCAAATGTCCAGATGGGTTTGAGGATGCTAAGAACATTGTGCAGAGAGTGGACAAGCTGAGGTCTTACTTAAGAAACTCAGTGTGTGGCCCTGTCCATCCCGGTTTGGGCAGCAGCACGGCAGCTGTTGGACATACGAGTTCCTGGCCAGACTCTAGAGTGCGCGCCTGAGGGTCTGGGAGCTGCTAATAGACCAGCAGGGGCCTGGGGCAGGGGTAAAGGGGCTGCTCTGTGCAGACTTCTTGGCAGATACAGAGATCAGTGCCTAGCACAACGTGGGGCACACTCACAAAACCTTAGCTAACAGAGGTGCTGTTGGCTTATCGGCAAGCACAAACCTGGGAATTCCAAATGTCGGTGCAAATAATCAACGATCTATAACAGGAACAGAAGACAGCTGCGTCCAGCCAGACGGAGGATTACAGCCCGGGAGCGCAGCTTGCTTTCCAAGAAAGCAAGCCCTCTGGAGAAGCGTGGTTTTCAGTACAGTTTTGTATCTTGTCAGAATCAAAGAACGTCAAATATGACAGAGGTACATTCCATCAAGCTTTCAAATGAGGCAGATTAGCACATACAGAGCGAGTCAGCAGGACCTCGGTATCTGGGAAGGGAAGCTTATCTTCGAAGGAGTACTTAGCTGGGGGCTATGAAGGGGTGGGGAGAGGCATTTATCCCTATCTTCACAATGGACATACTTTACTTTGGGATAATGCATTCTTCTCTTAATGGTTAAAGCAGATGCACAATGCATGATAAACAGGCCATAAAGACAGGCCGCTCTCATTAACAGGAATTCAAGCCAGATCACGTATAAGCCAGGATGACTTACCCATACCTCAATATGTGAACATTCCTTCCATCACAAAGATCTACATGGCACTGGAGGAAAAGCATGTGTGTGATGGGGCAGAGCAAGTGATAATCCCAGGTGCAATTTACTCATTATGTCAGCCGGGGTCCATTCAGAAAGACAGAAACCTCCCTAGGTATTTCACACAGGGAATTTACTACAGAGAATTGGTCATCCAGGGTATGGAAACTGAGAAGCCAAATAGGGGACAATGAGGCATCCGGAGCTCATAAAAGCAGGGGGAGAAAAGCTGCTAACTGTTTAGCCAAAAGGACAACATATTAGCAGCTCCATGGATATGGAATGTCTGAACTATAAATAGGGTTATTTTATAAAAATAAGAAGATGTAGGTAAATTCTTCCCCCAGGTAGCTGCCTGGTTCCTCCCTTATCTCCATCAGACCTTAACATCTCAGCAAGGCCTTCCCTGGCCATCCTCCTGCGACTGGCACCTCCCTTCCCCCAGCCCCTGCTTTATTTTCTTCCCAAGCACTTCCCATCAACTGACAGGCTTGAGATTTACTTGTCTGTTGATTTTCTCTCCCTACCCCCACCTCACACTAGACTTGAAACTCTATAAAGGCAGCCAGGGGCTTCCTTGGTGGCGCAGTGGATAAGAATCCGCCTGCCAATGCAGGGGACACGGGTTCGAGCCCTGGTCCAGGAAGATCCCACATGCCGCGAAGCAACTAAGCCCGTGTGCCACAACTACTGAACCTCACACGTCTAGAGCCCGTGCTCCGCAACAAGAGAAGCCACCGCAATGAGACACCCGCGCACGCAACGAAGAGTAGCCCCCGCTGGCCACTACCAGAGAGAAGCCCGTGCTCAGCAACAAAGACCCAACGTAGCCAAAAATTATGAAGGCAGACATTTTGGTCTGTTTTGTTCATTGCCACGTCCCAGCCCGTGCACAGCTGGTGCCAAGTCACTATTATGGGTACAGCTTGTCTATCATACTGTCACGCGTCCTCACCTGCAAAGCCCACTTTTAATTTCTCTGGTTTCCTGTTCTAGAAAATGAGAGTGGAGTTCAAGGATCTCCAAGGGCTCTTCCACAGAGGCATTCCTTCGTTCTGGGTTCTTCCTATTGAAACATATTCCCTATATGTGGAATCTAAAAAATAAAACAGATTAGTGAATATAACAAAGCAGAAACAGACTCACAGATTTAGAGAACAAACTAGTGGTTATGGGGCAGGGGAGAGGGGCAGGATTCGGGTGGGGGATTAAGAAGTACAAACTATTATGTATAAAATAAATAAACTACAAGGATATATTGTACAGCACGGGGAATATAGCCAATATTTTATAACTATAAATGGAGTATAATCTTTAAAAATTGTGAATTACTATATTGTACACCTGAAACTACTATAATATTGTAAATCAACTGTACCACAATTTTTTAAAAAAGATTCCCTAGAAGTTTCTATTCCCTCCACATAGGGGCAGCAAAGGACAGTGAATCCCAAGGGCTGGCCAAGTGGCGCGGCAGAGCTCTCTCTATGATGACAGCAGCGAGTGACGAGACCATGCAAGCATTTTCACTCCTCTCCATCCCGCTCCCCTGCCATCCTCCTCTGAGTCTCAGAAAGGTCAGAGCTTTGTTTTCTTTGTGTCCCAACCTACCACCAAGAAACACTGGGTCACAAGTTTGAAGATTAAACAAAGCATGACAATTAGGGATAAAAACAGACCAGAAACCACCTAAAGCAATCAGACATGCCTGAGATAAGCTAATAACAATAATTGAGAACTGGATTTAGCTCCAAATTTCTAGATCTCTGGGCAGGGCCGAGATTAGAATGAGGTGAGTGAGCTCTCATCTCAAATGCTAAGTATAAAGAGAAGAGCAGCCAAAACCCTCAGCCGTCAAAATAAATAGTTTTTTTTTTGTTTTTTTTTGTGGGACGCGGGCCTCTCACTGTTGTGGCCTCTCCCGCTGCGGAGCACAGGCTCCGGACACACAGGCTCAGCGGCCATGGCTCACGGGCCCAGCTGCTCTGCGGCATGTGGGATCCTCCCGGACCGGGGCACGAACCCGTATCCCCTGCATCGGCAGGCGGACTCCCAACCACTGCGCCACCAGGGAAGCCCAATAAATAGTATTTTTGTGCAATATTTCTAAAAATCTAAATTAACCAAAAAAATCTCATGATGCACAAATGTCAAAAATTTAAATAAAATTACATAAAACATGTATATAGGGCACACATTTTTCTTTTTGCCTCAGGTCCAAAATAGCTCCACACAGCATGGTTTGTGGAGGTTTGGTATTTTGTTCATTGTGCATTTTGTGGCATTAATTTTGATTTTTAAAAAGTACTGCATTGACATACTATTTATCTTAATTACAGAGTATTTGGTGTCCCTTTATATTTTCCACTTGGGCTCACTCTAATCCAGGCCTGCTGGATCCGTCTCCCTAGGCGGCATCAGAATCACTCAAGTCATATATACGCTACCAAATGTAAAATAGACAGCTAGTGGGAAGCAGCCGCACAGCACAGGGAGATCAGCTCGGTGCTTTGTGACCACCTAGAGGGGTGGGATAGGGAGGGTGGGAGGGAGGCAGACACAAGAGGGAAGAGATATGGGAACATATGTATATGTATAACTGATTCACTTTGTTATAAAGCAGAAACTAACACACCATTGTAAAGCAATTATACTCCAATAAAGATGTTTAAAAAAAAAAGAATCACTCAAGTCCCCTGGCTGGCAACCCCTTGCTGGGCATCCTCCACGCCTGGGATGTCCTGGTGAGAATCTGCAGCTGGCCCTTGGTTCACACACCTTGGCCCCTCCCCTTGGGCCTGGCACCAGCCTTCGAATCCTTCTCAACTCAGTCCAGGCAGCAATATCTACTGATCAGGACTGGCAGATGAGACAAAACCTTATAAGGACCTGGGAAATCATCTCTGTTAGGGACAACTGACATAACATTGTAGGGGTGAGGCTGGAGGAAAGTTCCGGGTCCAAATCTCGTTCTAGGCTGACCACGAAGGTACAGAGTTGTGGACAGAGCTGTCAGTTGAAAAGGTGAGGAAATTATTGCTGTAGATCAGGGCTGTCTAACAGAACTTTCTGTGACAATAGAAATGTTCTACATCTGCACAGGACAATACTGTAGCCACTAACCACATGTGGCTATTGGGCATGTGAAATATGGCTAGTGCAACTGAGCAACTGAATTTTTAAATTTATTTAATTTGGATTAATTTAAATTTAAATGGTCGACGTGACCAATGGCTATTGTATTATAGTGCAGCTCTAGCTCAGTGATTCTCAAATTCCACTTGCATTGGAATCATCTGCAGGACTTGTTAAAGTAGGTTGCTGAGCCCATCTCAAGAGTTTCTGATCCAGTGGGTCTGGGGTGGGGCCCAAGAGTTTATAGTTCTAACAACTTCCCAGGTGATGCCAATGTTGCTGGTCTGGGAACACGCTGAGACCACTGATCCAGAGAGGATTCTGATTCCAATCAGCTTTGGGATTATTAAACCAATCACGTTATGTCTTGGTGTTGGCTTATCTTGGAGCAAAATGTCAGCCTGGGCTTTAGAGAAGGATAGATATGCATTCACATCCCTGCTCCTCCATGAATTAGCTGTATGACCTTCCATAATCTGCTCCCTCACAAAATGGAAATAATAGTACATACCAAATAGGGTAATTACAAAGATTAAATGTGATAAGGTATATATGTCATTCGATATGTTTTTAAGGTCATTTCCTGCTCAGAAAGTGTATTAAATAGGATTATATAGTGGACAATGTAATTTGTAACATAACATCAGGCATTTCCACAAAAAAATTCTGTCAAGATTCCCCAGTGCTGGTGTGTTAATTACCGTATATGACAAATTACCCCCAAATGTAGTGACTTCAAACAACATGTATTTTATTACCTCACAGTTTCTGTGGGTCAAAAATGTGCATGTGGCTTAGCTGGGTATTTCTGGCTCACCGCCTCTCATGAGATTGTAGTAAAACTGCCAGGGCTGCCGTCTCAACTGAAGTCTTGACTCGGGTGGGTGCAACTCCAAATAAAAGTAAT
This sequence comes from Delphinus delphis, assembly GCF_949987515.2. Classification (NCBI taxonomy): domain Eukaryota; kingdom Metazoa; phylum Chordata; class Mammalia; order Artiodactyla; family Delphinidae; genus Delphinus; species Delphinus delphis. Next base: position 143,099,878 of record NC_082684.1, read on the forward strand.
AAACTTATTCTCCTCTTTCCCGTTAGTCACACTCTTCATATTAACAATACCAATGATAATAACAAACACCAACATTTACAAAAGCCACAAATACCCACCATATGTAAAAACCCCTATCTCATATGCTTTTGTTACTAGCTTAATTCTAACAATAATATTCATCCATACAGGCCCAGAAATAATTATCTCAAACGGACGATGAATTACCATCCAAACCCTTAAATTATCACTTAGCTTCAGAACAGACTATTTCTCAATAACATTTGTACCAGTAGCATTATTTAGAAGATGGTTTATTATAGAATTTTCAATATGATATATACACTCAGATTCTAATGTTAACCGATTCTTTAAATATCTACTCCTCTTTCTTATCACAATATTCATTCTTGTCACTGTGAACAACTTCTTTTCAACTTTTTATTGGATGAGAGGGGTCGGAATTATATCTTTTCTTCTTATCGGATGATGGTATGGGTGAGCAGGCAAATACAGCTGCTCTCCAAGCAATTCTATGTAACCTTATCGGAGACATTGGATTTATTAGAGTAATAGCGTGATTTCTATTTAACTCAAACGCATGAGATCTGCAACAAATCTTCATACTCGACCTAGGCCACTCAAACCTACCTCTAATAGGACTCGTGTTAGCCGAAACTGGAAAATCCGCCCAATTTGGTCTTCACCCACGACTTCCCTCAGCAGCAGAGGGGAGGGCCCTACCCCCGTTTCAGCCTTACTCCACTCAAGTGCAATGGTTGTAGCAGGTATTTTCCTACTTATCCGCTTTTATCCTTTAACAGAAAATAATAAATTCATCCAAACAATAGCATTATGCTTAGGGGCTGTTACTACACTATTTGCAGCAATATGCGCCCTTACCCAAGATGATATTAAAAAAAACTGTCGGGGCTTCCCTGGTGGCGCAGTGGTTGAGAGTCCGCCTGCCGATGCACGGGACACGGGTTCGTGCCCCGGTCTGGGAGGATCCCACATGCCGCGGAGCGGCTGGGCCCCTGAGCCATGGCCACTAAGCCTGCACGTCCGGAGCCTGTGCTCCGCAACGGGAGAGGCCACAACAGTGAGAGGCCCAGCGTACCACAAAAAAAACCCAAAACCAAACAAACAAAAACTGTCGCTTTTTCTCCTTCAAGCCAGTTAGGCCTTATAATGGCAACAATTGGTATTAACCAGCCTTATCTAGCATTCCTCCACATCTGCACACACGCCTTTTTTAAGGCCATATTGTTTTAGGTGCTCTATTATTCACAGCCTAAATGATGAACAAGACACTTGAAAAACAGAAGGCCTATTTAAAGCAGTACCTTCTACTGTAACAGCCTTCATTACTGGAAGCCTAGCACTGACAGGAATACCATTCCTCACTGGATTTTATTCTAAAGACCTAATTCTCAAAACCACTAACTTATCTTATACCAACGCCTGAGGCCCGCAAATAACTCTTAATTGCCACGTCCCTCCCAGCTGATAATAGGACTTGCATTATTTTCTTCGCACTGCTAGGACAACCCCGCTTTTCCACCTTAACTTTAATCAATAAAAATAATCCACTCCTAATTAATTCCACTTCTTTGGTTCTTTTTTTCTACATTATTATTGTGGTAAGCTATATGTAAAATCTGCTATTTTAACCACTTTTAAATGTACAGTTCTACGGCATTCAGTACATGCACACTGTTGTGCAACCGTCACCACCATCCATCTCCAGAACTTTTACACCTTCCCCACTTGAAACTCCCTGTGGATTAGATATTAACTCCCTCTTCCCCACAGCACCCCTCAGCCCCTGGCAACTATCGTGCTACTCTCTGTCCCTATGAATCTGACTTCTCTACGTACCTCATACAAGTGGGATCATAGAATATTTGTCCTTTTGTGACTGGTTTACTGCACTTAGCATAATGTCCATGTAGTAGCATGTGTCAGAAGTGCCTTCCTTTTTATGGCTGAATAGTATTCCACTGTATGCATACACAATGCTTTGCATATCTATTCAACCATCAGTGGACACTTGGGCTGCTTCCACCTTTTGACTGTTGTAAACAATGTTGCTATGAACACAGGTATACAACTGTCCAAGTTCCTGCTTTCGTTTCTTTGGGGTGAGGGGATTCACTTCCGTTCACTCACATGATGGCTGGAAAGTGTCGGCTCATTTCAGGCTATTGGACTGAAGGCCTCAGTTCTTGACTATACCACACGGCCCTGTCCACGAGGCTACTTACAACAGGACAGCTTGCCTCCACAGCACAAGGGGTAAGACGGGGGTCGGGGGGAATCCTTTTACAACCTAATCTCAGGAGTGACAAGCCACCACGTCTGCCATATTCTATTCATGAGAAGTGCGTTAACAAGTCCAGGCCATACTCCAGGGGAGGGGATCGCACAAGGGGTGAATGCCAGCAGGCAGGGATCATTGGGAGACATGTTCCATACTGCCTACCACAGCCAGTATTCTGACTCTAATAGGTGGATCTGCAGTGCAAGTACCTATATAAAAGGATACCTAGAAAAGTCCTTTAACTCTCGATTTCTACGGATGACAAAAAATGTTTTTGACATTAACTGGACCCAAAATTCAGCACGAGAAACACAACCTTCTGCACATTATCCTACGTGTAATTCTACGGTACTGCCGCTATTCGAAGGGATACCGAATTCACCTGGCAGTTTTTCCTTAGCACAGCGCTGACGATTGTCTGCTTCTGATGCACACCTTTTGTCATCCAGCCCAGCCACACACTGAGTCTTCCAGTCTATATATAAAAAGGCCTCAAATGCCAGCCAGCCATTTGGGTTCAGCCCCCACGGTTCTGCATCTCAATTCCCAACTTGAGCTCCGGGCTCTGCATCCTCAACCTCCGTATCTATCTTTACCCTTCCTGATGTGGAGTCTGTCCTTCCCCAGCTCTGATCCCACCCATCACAACCCTCTCAATGCTCCTGGGGAAGCCACACCTGCTCCACAGATGAGACCAACTAGCTTGAGGATCTACCCAGCCCTTCCCCTCATTCAGGGATTATCTCCATGATGGTCCCATCTGCTTATTTCTTCATACGGGCTCTACTGCTCTTCTCTGTCTCAGGCTGGGCTATCACTTTCTTCGGAGGTTAATCACTGCCCATACACAGTCCCCGCAGATACTGGGACACTTTGGACCGAAACATGGACCCCCCATATATTTTCTGCCCTCCCCAGGCCCCATTTTTCACCATCTGATACCTAATACGTATTGCATAAATTACTTCAGTATTTTGAAAACGATGAACCAGCTCCCTCTTTTAAATTATTTTAATCTCTATTCTGCAGATAAGAAAATGACACTCAGAGAGGTTAAGAACTACCCAAGGTCACACAGCAGTGACAGAAAAACTCCACAGAGTTACCATTGAGTTTCCAGGATGTCCTGAGTGGTTTGTGATTTTTTTTTTTTTCAGGCTGAAAGCCTAGTGGGATGACCACAATTCAGAGGGCGCTGTCTTTCTATTCTGCTCTGTACTCACCCAACACAACCCATCTCCCAATGCACAGAGCCACAGTCCACTACCTCGGACAGCCAAGGACAGGGGATGAAATGCCTACGATCCTACAGTCCTGTGGCATCAACTACCTCACCTTCACTGATCCAACCAGAGGAAGACATCTGACCCAAGCAAAGCTAATAAGATTGCCTCTCTTTGATATTTGGAATTGGGGCATTAAAATGCACAGGGACTCAGATGGCAGAACCGTAAGGTCATGCAGAGATGGGGCTGGAGTCAGTGGCCTGGCAAGTCCGAGTTATGTGGGAAGCAAGGCTGGGGACTTCCCTGGTGGTCCAGTGGTTAGGACTCTGTGCTCCCAATGCAGGGGACTCGGGTTTGATCCCTGGTCGGGGAACTAAGATCCCGCATGCAGCACGGCGTGGCCAAAAAAAAAAAAAAGTTAGGCAAGGCTGTTATCTTTAGAGGTAGGGTAGGGTAGGGTAGGTGCCCAGACTGTGGAAGTAAGCTGCCAGGTTTGATCATGCCTCCCACTTACCCGCTGCAGGATTTGGGGCAAGCTGCTTCACCTTTACATGACTCAGTTTTCTCATCTGTAAAATGGGGAAACAAACAGTATTTAACTCAACTCGTTGTTGTTATAATGAAATGAGTGAACATCCACCAAGGTCATAGCGTGGGCACACAGCACACGCTAGAAACTGCTAGCTGTGGTTATTCCAGAGCCGAGAAGACACCCGTAGCTGGAGACCCAAGGATGGAGCAGCTCCCCAGGACTTTCCACTTACCAGCAGGTCTGCCAGGACGCAGAGCACTTTATTTCAACCACCAAAAGGTTTCCCCAGAAAAGTAAGAGGAGATTTCCTATGGTATTTTACCTAATTAAATTTCACCTCACACTAAAAGTCTAAAAGTTTAAAAATCATACGCCACACTGATTTGGAAGTTTTATTCTTTTTATTGCAAATTTCTGATAAAGGAAACTACAGGGAAGCTGATTCTCATTTAAACTTTGGTGATAAGAGGACGTTGGAGCTCGGGGCTCACAACACGTGAGTCACCCAGGGGCCTCTGACGTGTGCGGCCGCCTGCATCCCCTCCCAGAGGTTCTGACTTAGTTGGTCTGGGGGCGCAGTCTGGGCGCTGGTAGCTTTTTGAACTGCCCAGGTGATTCCAACTTGCAGCCAGGGTGGAGAACCCCCGCCAGAACTCGTGACGTGGTGGTGGCAGCATTAGAAGCATCACCCACTCACGTCACCCCTTGACCTGCGTCCAGCTGGTGTCCTCTGTCCCCCTCTTCCCAGGTGTGACACGTGCTGACTCTTCCTCCTCGGGGCCCGCAGAGGAGAGAGACGCTGGAGGGGCCATGGCTCTCGGTGCTGCGGTTTGTGCTGAAGCCAGGAGAACTGTACTAAACATGGCTACTCTATCACAAAAAGAAACTCACTTTCTGATTGCGGAAGAGCATTAACCTTTTTGTTTTTTCACTAAGTGGACATAGTCTTCCTATATAGAGATGCAAAGATTGGTGACAAAATAAGGAAATATATGTTGGATGACATATTCCTTACGTGACTTCTCAGGTCCAAGTTAAAAAAAAAATTTGTCAAGCCATTGAGGGTAAACTATTATGTACTTCAGCAGCATAATTTCTATGGGTGAACAGTAATAGCCAGTTAGAGATTTCAGTTACGATTTCTTCTAAAATAGAAAATGCTTTAATTTTCCTGAGTCCTAGGCAAACAAAAAAAAAGTTTTTCAATTTTTCAAAGTATCCCTCTTTTCTTTTTCCTGGCCACCCTCGTAGTTTAGAATGGCATGTGTCTCACTACTAGCTTTTACAGACACAGGTGAACGAATAGCACTGGCGCCCATTTTCAATGACTAATCAAATATAGCGATTGAAAATAAAACACCCATCATCTACGAAGTTGCTCAAAATGAATGTTTCTTAACATTGTTATAAATGCAATACCAATTTGATTCTCTGGCCATACAAAAGTATGAATATCTGTTCCGTTACTGATAGTGAATGATTAACATCTTAACAGTGATAAAATTCTTAAGAGCATTTAAAAAATACATAGGATCCCATTTTTACATCGTAATTCTGATGTATTATCGTGCCTTCTATTTTGTCCGCAAAACTGTTATAGGGTAGAGTGCACTGACGTGATAAAACCAAGGCACAAGAATATAGTTACAATAAGTGTATATAAACCCTAGCACTTTGTGTCAATTTTGGAAAAATTTAGAGAGGAGATCAAAGAGCCTGAAAAATTTTCACATCCCATTACGATTAATGAACAACTAATTGTGTAATAAACAGGCTATTAACCGCCATTCCGTTATTGAATATATGGCTATCACTATACAGGCGGTGGATAACTGAAAAAGGTTTTCAATATTAAAACCTGGTATAACTAGGTGGTCGATGGAGATAATTGTGCCTTGCATTATCTAGATAATTGTCGTAAGTTTCCATTTTAATTAGTAATCTATATGGCAGTTATCAATTTTTAAACTATTTTCACTGCATAAATGGTAGGGTTTTTTCCAAATGTTAAATCCCCTCCCCCTACAAAAGACAGATTTACAAGAAAATACCAATATAAGAAATGCACAGACAACAATAATAAAATCCAAATATGGACTCAAGGGTTGAATTCTAATCTATCAGGACATTCTCTTAATTAGGGTGAGGAACAACACATTCCTGTGATAATTCATTATCTTCTTAATTTAAAAAAATCACCACGACATTTTTCAAGAGTAAAGTCTTGGCTAGAGCATCAAGCATCGAAGGAAAATTGTTAAGTCTTTTCTCATTCATAAAACGAAAGGGATAAAAGCCTTTCAAAATCCGGGGAGGGCAGGATATTCCATTGAATTTAGAGAAGTGGAATAAAGTGGTAAAAACGGTACGTAATACTTTTAAAGAGAGTGTTTTCAAGACTCCAGGTAAACATTTAGAACCATGAAAACACATTTCTCGGCACATGCACGCCATGAATAGAACAATCCTGAATGCAGGTACAGCCTGGCTACAGAGGTATCCAGTTCCCGGCCCCACTGGCAAAACCACCTTTGAGGTCCATGTCCCAAGTCCCTTCACATTGGAGCTTCCGGCTTCTGCATCTGTTGGATTTGCTTCTGTAGCTGGTCCTTGTCCAGCTTCATCTTGGCTTCGAGAACTTGCCTGAGGGATCCTATGCTTTCATAGATGGCTGTAAACCCTTTAAGAAGAGGTAAATGTCATAGGAGTCAATATTAAAAAACAAGCCTGGACCAAATCTACAGCAGATAGTAATAATTGATCTGGGCAAAAGATATCAATAGATACTAAAACTACTAGAATAATAGTTTGATGGGAAACAGGATAGTTACCTAGTTTCAGAGTATCTCCCTACAGATAGATACAAAGGGAAAAAGGAAATATTACAGCGGAGAAATCTGACAGACACCACTTTAACCAAGAGATCAAAGCTAACTTCACCAACACTGGGAGGAACCAACATCATGTATCCTCGATAAGAAAACCCTGGGAAGGACACATCACTTCTGTGGCATTTCTGTTCAGAATGCACACCCTGAATCTCATTAAAAGGAAGGAAACAGATCCAAACTGTGGGACCCTCCACAAAGTGCTGGCTTGTGCTCTTTAATGATGACAACACTACTGTGGAACTGACCTAGATTAAAGGAGACTAAATAAAGAAACATGGTAACTAAATATGATATGTGATTCTGGATTAGAACCTGGATTGGGGAAGGTCTGCTGTAAAGGAAACAATGGTGAAACTTGAAAATTGAGTATTGAAAAATGTTTCATCGGGGCTTCCCTGGTGGCGCAGTGGTTGAGAATCTGCCTGCCGATGCAGGGGACACAGGTTCGAGCCCCGGTCTGGGAAGATCCCACATGCCGCGGAGCAACTAGCCCCGTGAGCCACAACGACTGAGCCTGCGCGTCTGGAGCCTCTGCTCCGCAACAAGAGAGGCCGCGATAGTGAGAGGCCCGCGATAGTGAGAGGCCCGCGCACCGCAATGAGGAGTGGCCCCTGCTTGCCGCAACTAGAGAAAGCCCTTGCACAGAAACAAAGACCCAACGCAGCAAAAATAAATAAATAAATAAATAAAATTTTTTTTAAAAAGGCAAAATTCCTTAAAAAAAAAGAAAAGAAAAATGTTTCATCAATATTACACTGTACCATAGTTACTTAAGAGAATGTCCTTGTTCTTAGGGTATATACATTGAAATAATATAGGGGTAAAAAGGTATTCTGGCTTCTGCAACTTACTCCCAAAAGATTTAGGAAAAAAAATTATATTCATACACACACTCACACATTAAGCAAATTTCAAAAGTGTTAACAATTGGTGAATCTAAGTGAAAGATGTATAGTTTTTGGACTAGTCTTAATGGTTTTACTAAATTTGAAATTATTTCAAAATAAAAAGCTAAAAATAGAAAAAATTCCCAGTCAAAAGGTAATTTTGTATTATTCTATATTCGTGTTGGTTTTTAAAAAATTAATTAATTTATTTATTTTTGGCTTCTTTGGGTCTTCGTTGCCGCGCATGGGCTTTCTCTAGTTGCGGTGAGCAGGGGCTACTGTTCGTTGCGGTGCACAGGCTTCTCATTGCAATGGCTTCTCTTGTTGCAGAGCATTGGCTCTAGGTGCAACGGGCTTCAGTTGTTGTGGCTCACGGGCTCAGTAGTTGTGGCTTACGGGCTCTAGAGTGCAGGCTCAGTAGTTGTGGCGCACGGGCTTAGTTGCTCCGCGGCATGTGGGATCTTCCTGGACCAGGCATCGAACCCATCCATGTCCCCTGCATTGGCAGGTGGATTCTTAACCACTGCTCCACCAGGGAAGTCCCCTATTGGTTTTTAAAATAAGTGTCAAAAACATCTTGTCTTCATTAGCATATTTAGAGTTTTCTCTCAGAAAATTTTCTTTATGTAACAATTCATGAAAAAGAAGTATAAAAACTCCTTATTAAAAATAATTTTGTTGGGAATTCCCTGGTGGTCCAGTGGTTAGGATTCAGTACTTTCGCTGCCGAGGGCCTGGGTTCAATCCTGGTCAGGGAACTAAAGATCCCGCAAGCCACGTGGTGCAGCCATAATAATAATAATAATAATATTAATAATAAAAAATGAGCGAGTTTTTAAAAAAATAATGTCCTTACTGAATGAAAAGATACAACATATTACTAAATAAAAGAGTAGGTTACAATTCAGCATGTATTGCATGAGCCTGTATTTGGAAAAGCATATATATATATATCCTGTATGTATAGAAAGGTAATATACATAAAAAAGAACTCTGGGTAATAGGAGGGTTTTTTTGTGGGTTTTTTTGTGCTTTATGATTTTCCACTAAGAAGTTTGTTTTTGTAACAAGAAAAAGTCAATATTTTTGATTTTTAAAAGGCTCCTATGCTTCGTATTAGGTACTAACTATTCACAACCTCAGTGATAGGTTGGATAGCTGACAATAAATCCACTCAGCAAATGATGCAAAGTTAACCATCAATAAAATATTCATCTACCATATTCTACCCAAAAGACCAAGAAAGAAAATTCATTTTTATCTTCACGAGTTCTAAAATTCATAAATTTAATGGCAGCTTCTCCTTAAGTAAAATAGTAACCTTGTGGTGGTTACAACAAAATTATTCTTGGGATAACTAACTACTTTTATTTCCATGTGGCCAAAATAGAACAATTCCATGAAGAAAATTCACAGAACCAGAAAACTGGAAGGAATCAGGAGATAATATAGTTCCCCTTCCCACACTACCCGTCTGTCTTCTCTTTCCTGACCATGGTCAACAAGTCTTCACTTAAATACTTTCAGTAAAGAGCTCTGAGACTCACAAAGCACCCGTGTCTTTCTAGGACCGTTAACTGTAGATGCTTCTGCTTCATACTGTGTTAAAGTCTGTCTTCAGGTAACTTCCAGTTATTGGTCCCAGTTCTGTATTCCTGAGTTCAGAGGATAAATCGAATCCCTCCTTTACCTGGCAGCACTTCAGAACTTAAAATCATCTCTAACACTGTCTTCTAAACAAGTGTGGAGGAATGGGCCCTGTGGACTTTTGAGCAAAGGAGAATCATTCATTGCCATGGTGGGACATTGCCAGCCGTATAAAATAAGCCTTCAAAGGCCCCTCAAAGATATATGCTTTATATAGATACATATAAAATGCTTTTAACAGAGAAGAAAACAATGCATTTTAGTTTTAATAGTATTTAATCTTAAAGAATAAAAATATCCTCTTTAATTTTGTTAAGATTTCATTTTGTCTTACTCCCTATATATTCTCTAGTTCTTTGTTGCTAGATTATATAATGGATCAAATAAGCATGGGAGACACATTTAGTAAATACAGAATAAAGTATTTAAGCCTAAAAAAAAAAAGATATATGCTTATTTCTGAGGCATATTGACCTCGGCTTGGATCAGAAAAGAATCTGCAGGTGGCACTAAAGAAAATGTACATCAGTTCCAAGCTAAGCGATTTTAGGCTTGTTTGCCTGTCTCTCGAGGTCTGTCTTCACGTCCTTGGCTACGAAGCAACATTTTCGTTCAATATACCACAGCTACTTAGAAAATCACCTAAGGACACTTCATCAGCCAGGTTGGTGGTAGTTGTAGGGTAATATTAATTCACTGGATTTTAGATCAAACAGAAAATGACCCAGAGAACCGTTTTCTTTTTGGCCTACCCGCATCAACTTCTGCTTTCATTTCCTTCATGTCCTCGGTCATCTGTAACTCAAGCTTGCTGATTCGCCCGTGCACCTTCTCCTCTTCTTGTTTTGTCCTCTGCACCTCCAGATTCTTCTTTTGACTCTCTTCTATTCTGTCCAGTCTGGCTGACATCTGGCTGAGCTTCTTCTCCATGTCCCTTTCACTGGCTCCCTGAGATCCACGATAAGAATGGCACTCGATTACTCCAAAGAGTCCGATGCATTCGCATCAGTCATAATACCATTTAAGAACAATCTGCAGGGAACAGAATTGCAAAGGTTGCTTGGTGCTCACCCCAGTATCCATTCTCCCCCTCTTCCATAACAGAGCCCTGATTTTCAGCTGGCTATAAGGTCACCCAGAGTAAAGACTACCTTTTCTATTGTCTCCTGAGTTTGCTGTGGCCCTATGATTGAGTTCTGGCTAATGAGATATAAGTACAAACGTATGTGGCAACTTCCAGGAAAAGTTAAAAAATAGCTGAGGCATATCCTTGCCTCTTCTTTCTTTCTTCTGTTCTTGGAACTAAGAGGTGATGGCTGGAGCTCTAGCGGCCATCTTGAACTATGAGTACAAGGGTCACTCTCTAGGACTGGCAGAGAGTTAAACCAGAAAGATCATGGGTCACTGAGGACTGACAAGCTACCACATTAGCCCTGTGATTCCTACACCCAGACTTCTTTTATGTGAAAGATAGATAAGCTTCTATCATATTAAAGTCACCATTATCCTGGAGTTTATTGTTAGTTATTAAGCCTATCTAGATGTAAAAATAGTGCTCCAAAGACCTAGAAGCCTACAAATGTATTATTACGAATCTAGGTAAATCAGGAGATCTGATAAAAATATGGAGACATGTAAAGAAATATTTGAAACAGAATATTTTCTTTCCTTTCCTCTCCACTATGCTTGGTTCTTATGAGAATCTGGGTCTGCAGGCAAGCTTTAGAGGCCAAGACTACAAACATCAAGCTGTAAGGGGGCTACAGCATAACAAAACTCTCTTGACGTGTTCAGTGCACAGTCTGCAATTCAACAGCTCAGCATCGAGAGAGAGCAGAGCCAGAGATGCAATCTACACCAGTCACTTATGCTCCGTCCAAGTCCAAGGGGAGGAAGCAGTGAAAGAAAAGAGAAGGGAGAGGGAGATGGTCAGGCTAGATAACCAAACCAAAAAACAACTGCTTGCCAAGTACTGATATTGAATACTATATATGCAAGGCTTCCTTGATATGATTTTTGAGTAGTTCTGCAAACCTTAGTTCTGCAGGAGAGCGGGGTAAAATGAGAAGGAACATGGAAAAGAAAACTGGATTCTGTTTAGATCTTGCACTGTGACGCCTCATACTGGGTTTATAGTTTGATGGAGGGGCCTGGAGGGAGAAATCTAGTCAACACTGTTTCTACCAGATCGCAGAATTAAAACAAACTAAATGAAGTATGTAATTGTAAATGCAGGTGGACAATTTGGTTCATGAAGGTCTGGATTTGGCTTCGTCTTAGCTGAAAGCACTGAAAATTTCTACTTGGTCTTTGTTAACCAAAACAAGTCAAAGTGCTCTGTCTCTCTATAACAAACACAAAGAGTCAATATGAACCATGGAAAGAGATTCTAAGGCAAGAGACAACTGTAACAGCTTAATGTGGTGCTAAATAAATCAATGATAAGTTACGAGGTATTATTCAAACATTGCAGGTCCCACCGAATAACTTTACTATGTTTATGGCTGAACATCAACACCTACACTGTTTTCCTTAACAACAAAGGAAAGCTGATCGATTTTCTGTAAAAGTTCTTTTTCCATCCGCTCTTGTTCCTGTTGCAACCAATTCCGTGCAGATAAAATCTGGTTACTGAGTTCCTCAATTGTACCTTTAAATCTAAAATAAGGAAGTGAGCAAGTTAGTCATAAAACCATTTTAATATGACATCAAACAGTCTCAGTCTCTGACTATCAAATCTCTCAGAAATATATCAGCTTTAAATTCAGCTCACTCAGAATTACATGCTTACCTTTTTCTTAGAATTGCACTTAGCGCTACATTGGGAAGGGAGGAGAGAAGGAGGATATAACAGAAAAGCACCTAATAATACTCCCACCCGTACAGAGCTGACAGTGTGGACACCAAGGTGTCACACAGTGACAGAGAGCCACGCTACGTACTAATCTTTGCAGTTCAGAGGTTCCAGGGTGCTCTTGGCTCAAAGGACACAGTAGCCTGGCTCCCCTCCAGGCTCCCCTCTTGCCCTGGACTCTTCCTGCTTCTCCCTCTTATCTCCCAGGACTGGAGCCTGGCTCTCTAGCTCTCTAATGTTCTCCAAATTGCTCTTGCCCCATACAGATATATTTCTTAATTTAAACCAAACAGAAGATTAAAAAAAAAACAACCCCCAACTTCTATTCCTATATAACTCTCCCTTTCCACATACCTTAAAATAACACCCCACATTTGCTGCCTCCCCTTTTATTTTTATTATGAAAGTAATAAAAGTACACAAGGATATATGTGACTTAATAATAATAATAAAATGAACACCCACTGTGGTAGAAGCCCCCAGTTCTCTGCAGTATCTGTTCTCCTCTTCTTCCCTATTAAGAAACCCTCAAATGTGAACTGGATCCACGGCTACCTAGTCAAAACTACACTTCTCAGTCTCCCTGGCAGCTACGTGTGGCCCTATGGCTAAGCCAGGCAATGGGACACACGAGGAAGTGATAAGTAAACTTCCTGGTCATATCATCAAAAACAAAGCTTCTCAGCCTTACCTGGGCAGGAAGGCAAGCCAGCAGTCCTGCCCAACTATGGAGCCCCACCTAACCTGGGAGACTGACCATGGAGCACAGCAGCTTTACTGAATTCATTTATTCTAATAGTTCTTTGATGGAGTCCTTAGAGTTTTCTCTATAAGATCATATCATCTGCAAGCAGGGATAATTTTGCTTCTTCTTTTCTGATTTGAATGCCTTTCATTTCTTTTTCTTGCCTAATTGCTCTGGCCAAGAGTTCCAGCACTATGTTGAACAGAACTGGTGAGAGTGGGCATCCTTGTCTTGTTTCTGATCTGAGAGAAAAAGCTTTCAAAATTTCATCGTTGAGTATTAGATTAGCTGTGGGCTTGTCATGTGTGGACTTTATTATGTTGAGATACATTCTATCTATACCCAAATTGTTGAGAGTCTTTATTATGATGTTGAATTTTGTCAAATGCCTTTTCCACATCTATTGAGATGATCGAATGATTTTTATCCTTCATTCTGTTAATGTGATGTATCACACTGATTGGTTTGTGTACACTGAAACATCCTTGCATCCCAGGGATAAATCCCAGTTGATCATGGTGTATGATTCTTTTAATGTGCTGTTGAATTGGTTTCTTAGCATTTTGAGATTTTTGCATCTATGTTCATCAGGGATATTGGCCAGTAATTTTCTTTTCTTGTAATGTCTATCTGGTTTTGGTATCAGAGTAATGCTGGTCTCATACAATGAGTTTGGAAGGGTTCTCTCCAACTTTTTGGAAGAGTTTGAGGATGACTGGCATTAATTCTTCTTTAAATGTTTGTTAGAACTCACTCACAAAGCTATCTGGTCCTGGACTTTTCTTTGTTGAGAGGTTTTTGATTACTGATTTGATCTTCTTTCTCATCATTGGTCTGTTCAGATTTTCTATTTCTTCATGATTCAGTCTTAGTAGGTTGTTTCAGGAATTTATTCATGTCTTCTAAGTTATCCAATTTGTTGGCATATGATTGTGCATAGTAGTCTCTTATGATCCTCTGTATTTCTGTGTTACCAGTTAGAGTATCTCCTCTTTCATTTATAATTTTATTTATTTGAGTCCTCTTTCTTTTTGTCTGGGTTAGTCTAGCTAAAGTTTTGTCTATTTGGCTAACAATTAGTTTTACTGGTTTTCCCCCCAGTTGTTTTTCTGTTATTTCCTATTCTCTATTTCATTTATTTCTGGCCTAATCTTTATCATTTCCTTCCTTCTGCTATCTTTGGGCTTAGTTTATTCTTCTTTTTCTAATTCCTTGAGGTATAAAGGTAGGTTGTTTACTCAAGGTCTTTCTTTTTTCTTCATAGAACTGCCTTTGTGGCATCCCATAAGTTTTGGTATGTTGTGTTTCCATTTTCATTTGTTTCAAGATTTTTCGAATTTCCCTTTTGATCTTCTTTGACCCACTGGTTGTTCAGGGGTGTGTTCTTTAATTTTCACATATGTGTGAATTTTCCAAATTTACTCTTGTCATTAATTTTTAGTTTCATACCATTTTGGTTTGAAAAGGGACTTAACATGATTTCACTCTTCTTTAATTTGTTAAGACTTGTTTTGTCACCTAACATATGATCCTGAGAATGTTCTGTGTGCACTTAAGAAGAATGTATATTCTGCAGCTGTTGGATGGAGTGCTCTATATATGTCTGTTAGGTCTCTAGTTGGGAAGGGCTGAGGTGTGAGTGGTGGGGGACTGCTCGCTGGGCTCTATGGTCAGGTGATCCTACTGGCTGGGCTCCCAGGGAAGGCAGGGCTGCTAGCTGGGTCGCACAGTCAAATGGAGCCACCAGCTGGACTCTGCAGTTCCCTCTGGTCTGGTGGGGTCACTGTGTTCCCTAGCATAGTGCTGGTGCTGGTTGATGACTCCATGATGGGGCCTGAGGCTCCACAACTGGGCAGGCTGCTGGTTGTGCACCCCTGATGAGTAAGGTCACTGGCCGGGATCCCTGGTCAGGCAGGGCCACCCGCTGTACCCTGCAGTCAGGTGGAGCTGCAGGCTGTGCTCTGTGGTTGAGTGGGGTTGCTCTCTGGGCTCCCTAGTCAGGGAAGGTCACTGGGTATGTTCTGCTTTTAGGAGGGGTTGTTGGTTGGGTTCCTTGCTTGGGCAAAGCCCAAGGCTCTGCTCGGCAGTCAAGGGGGGCCATGGGCTGGGCTCCACTTCTGGGGTTATAAGCTGGACTCCAAGGCCATCTGGGTCACTGTTCAGGCTCCCTGGTCAGGGGAGGCAAGAAGTTACACTTTATTTTCAATGATTATATTTTCTAGAAGCTCAATTTGGCTGTTGGTCAATTCTGTTGGGTTTTTTTCTGGCCACACCATGTCACTGGTGGGATTTTAGTTCCCCGACCAGGGCTTGAACCCAGGCCCTCAGCAGTGAGAGCACAGAGCCCTAACCACTGGACAGCCAGGGAATTCCCCTGACTGTTCATTTTTGGTAAGCTTTTATTCCTTAGCTGTACCTTCAAAAATGTGTACGTGTGTGAATACCCACACGTACACATACATACGTATATACACACACATCACTTTATCCAAGAATTCCTACATATGCAGTATTTAGAAGTCTGATTCTGCTTATTGTTGTTTCTTCTCACTCTATTACTTATGTGATTTTTTTCCCTTGTGTTGGCCTACAATTTCTGATGTGGACCATTTTTAAAGTCTTTACTGAATTTGGCAATATTTTGGCTTCTGTTTTATGTTTTGGTTTTTTGGCCGCGAGACATGTGGGATCTTAGCTCCCCTGGCCTACAGTTTCTGACTGTACATTCATGTTCCTTAGAGTTTCATGTCTGTGGGAAGACTTGAAGACTGAGTATTTGTATTTGTTTCTGCCAGGCATCTCGGGCCACTACCAAATCAAGATCATTCTAAGATAAATTACTTACTCTGGTTTCTTCAAGGTGCTTGGGTAACGTGAATTCTAGCTCTAAATCCACGTAGAAGTTGTACTGTGGTCCTGAATTTTCAAGGAATGCCTTCTACCCTTCTACCCAGAATCAAGATTTCGACAGGAAAGTTTCCTTGTGATGTCTCTGTGGAATATTTTTTTTTTTTCTCCTAGTTCATCCAACCAGGGTTTTACCTTTTGGGACTCTAATCTGTCCTTCTACCTTACACAGGCCCCAGGCTTGGTCCCCTTACCTCTGTGAACAGCCTTTGTGTCTAGACTTCTGGACTTTAAATTGTAGGAAGAAAAAGAAAGATGTTCATGACTGCTAATAATATCTACTGAGGAAGAGAAAATACTAAGATGTTTACTTTCTTCCTGTGCGATGGAAGGAAGGGGATGGGAGATCTTTCTGTACTTGGCAAGACTGCAGAATGTATGAGAAAGAGTGACATAACTCAGTAATGATATAAATACAGATAATTAGAGGAAAGGAAACATGGTTTTCACAAGAGAATTCCTGTTAAATCAGCCATAACCCTAAAATGGCATTAAGCATGGAGAGAATGAGATACAAGAACCAGGAGAATAATAAATTTAAAACTTCCACAAGCCTCTAACAAGTTCCATACTGAAGTCATCTTTAAAAAAATATAATAAGTCAAATACACAAACACACACACACATACACATCTATGGTCACTACTGGCTCTGCTTTGGCAGGAAAATGCCAAGCTCATGAAGATTCATGACAGGGAAAAGTGTATGGTTCTGTGATTGAGCAGAAGAGCAGCAGATGAGTTTCAGTGGGGGCAAGTCCAGTTTAAAGTGTCACTAAAACACAATGCAAAGTATAACACATCAGACGGTCCTTAACTAGACAGCTCAGCAGCCCCTAGGTGCAGACCTCTCTCACCTAGATGCCTGCACCAATGCCCCCCCACAGCCGACATCCCCATCTCTGCTTCAGCCCCTGTGATCCATCTTCCAACTGCGATCAAGGCCATTTTAAAAAACTAACATATACATCTGACTATATCACCCTATCTGCTTAAAATCCTCCAACAGCTCCTTATTGCTCCAGGGAAAGAAACAAGATGTCCTGAACACGGTCTACAGGGCCCTGCATGCTGGCCCACCTCCTCTCCAGCCTCATTCCCCACCAGCACGCTCTGTTCAGCCCCCTCTGCACCCTGCAGTTTGCCTCATGTCACATTCCTCCTGCGACGGGCTATTCCATCTCCTGTGTCTTCACCTCACTCTTTTCCTCGTGAATGCCATTCGTGCTTCAGCTCTCACTCCCAACATCGCCTCCTCCGGAAGGTCCCACAACCAGACTTCTGTTACTCATTCTCACAGCACCACCCTATTAGCTTCCCACGGCTACTGTGACACGTCACCACACACATGGTGGCTTAAAACAACACAGTCATTCCTTTTTGGTTCTGAAGGCCAGAAGTCTGAAATCAGTTTTCACTGCAGCAGAGGTGGTCCCTTCTGGAGGCTCTGAGGGGAGAACAGTTTCCTTCCCTTTTTAAGCCCCTAGTGGCCGCCTGTCTTCCATGGCTGATGGCCCCCTCCCCCACCTTCATAGCACATCACACTCCAATCTCCGCTTCTGTTGTCACATGGCCTTCTCTCCTGATTCCCCTCCTGCCTCCCTCTTATAGGGACTCTAGGGACTATTACATCGGGTTTACATAGATAACATTGTATCATCTACTCATCTTAAGATCTTTAATCTAATCACATTTGCGAAGTCCCTGTTTGCCATATAATATTCACAGGGATTAGAACGTGGCGATATTTGGAGGAACCATTATTCAGCGTACCACAAGCACGTATCTTTCCTTCAAAGCACTTATCACCATTAGGGATAATATAGCATGCACCATATTTAGTGTGCTATATTTAGGTCATTATTCGATTAATACTCATCAGCTCGCTAGACTATCAACTCCGCAAGGATAAGAACAGAGCCTGTTTTTCTTCATTACTGGATCCTCAGCACCTAGGCCATATTCAAGAAATATATGTTGGATAAACAGATGGGTTATTATCCAATCACTAAAAACAATAATTAGGAAGGTAAAGTGGCAACAGGCTACAAGGAAATTTTCCCGTGAACTTCCATTATGGTTTTCACTTTGCTTGTGCAATAAATGAAAACCAAAAGGGAAAAAATTACAGTATTGAGTAAAAGCTCATGAAGAGCTTCCACCAAAAACAGATGTTTCTAAGTTGATTACTCACTTATTGTCCAAAAGCTGAAGCTGGTGGTTACTGTCTCTGTGGGACATCTTCAGTTTGGTGCTTTGCTCGGATATCGACAAGTCCACTCTGTTCAAAAGCTGAGAAATCTGGAAAAGAAACTTCGCTTGTAAAGGTCATATCAAACCTTTTCAGAAGTAATTTCAGAAAACATTAGTGAGCTGTATTCTCGTCAATGGCATTAAATTCAATCTAATTTCATAAATTCATTTAGGAGATCGCCTCATCTCTCCACTTCCATTTTCTTTTATACACACCCATCAAAAATCAAGACCAGGGGCTTCCCTGGTGGCGCAGTGGTTGAGAGTCCGCCTGCCGATGCAGGGGACACGGGTTCGTGCCCCGGTCCGGGAAGATCCCACATGCCGCGGAGCGGCTGGGCCCGTGAGCCATGGCCGCTGAGCCTGCGCATCCGGAGCCTGTGCTCCGCAATGGGAGAGGCCACAACAGTGAGAGGCCCGCATACCGAAAATAAATAAATAAATAAATCAAGACCAGAGGAGTTCCCTGGTGGTCTAGTGGTTAGGATTCTGGGCTTTCACTGCCGTGGCCCAGTTTCATTCTCTGGTCAGGGAACTGAAATCCCACAAGCTGCGTGGCACAGCCAAAAAAAAAAAAAAAAAAAATCAGACCAGTAGCACTGCCAAAATATTCATCATGCACTGAGCACTTTAACTACAGGTCTCTGATGAGCAAGCCCAGCTTCTGCCCAGGAGCACTACTTCCCCCTGCTGGCATAAAATGTAAGTCATTTTTACCTTGGAATTTCTACCATTAGTGTGGTTGCTAATCACAGAATGGAATTCTTATCACTTACAGATTCCATCAAGGTCCCAGATTTACCTACGTATCAAGTTAAGTTACCAGAATATATAATTTTTAAACTATAACTCCTCTCACTCCTTTCTCCCACTACCTATCCATTTTCCTTGTCTTTTTACTAAAATGTACTGAATAATATAAAACTAGCCCTTTGTGAAATGCCTTTATTTTTTGCAAAAATTCTGATGTTCGATGTTCCTTAATTCGAGATTCACAGAATAGGTATTTATCAGATCCGAAACAAAGAAAAATTATGTCTCTTTTTATGGATTTCTATATGTTTTTTACTCGGTTTGGCTACTAGAAAGCTTAGTATTTCCTTAGCATCTATTTTCTGATCTAATAATTCTGTCCTCACATTTCTTTAGAGAAAATTATTGGACTTATTTCATTTTATTCTTTTTTTCAAGGTTTTATAATAACTATTTTTTACATAAGTAGCTTTAGATCCTTATCAGAGGTAGCTAGCACACAAGTATGTTTAACCCAGTAAATTGACTAGATACTCCATTTTACTGAACAGTCTCTCTTTAAATGAAGAATAGCAAGTAAGGCCGACACTGTAGGGAAAGTCCTAGAAGATAGGCCCCATTATGGCAAAGGGGAACTTCTAAGAAGCCAAAAAAAAACTGAAATGCCAAGAGTTTTGCTTTGAGAAATTAATCTGTGAATTGCAAGGTGGAATACTCTGAAATTTATTAGCCAGCCTACTCTCTAGCTTTGTTTTAATCTTTTCCCACATACAAACTATGTGATGAGGCAGTCCATAAGTCTCATGAATAAAGTATCTATTTCCTGAGCCCCAACTGGGATGAGTGCCCTGTAAAACAATGCTTTGATCACTTACCTGTGTAAGAGATAGTTTTGGAGATATAATTTAGAAGTTTTGGAACATGTTAATTGTTTGAAGAAGGAGGGGAAAGAATCTTTAAAATTAGGCCTGTACTGAAAAATCTTGGCATTTTGGTCACATACTCACAAAGGGCCACTCCAGTGAAACAGAAGGAGGAAGAAGAAAAGGGATGCTTATGCTGGGTGCCCTACCTAGTTTCTCAGGCAGGAAATAATCAACACCACGTTATTCTTCGATAAGAACAAATACTCACTTTCACAAAGGTACCTGAAACAGGTCATACCTGTCCCTCCGCATCTTTGATTTTCGTTTCCAAGATCAGCTTGGCAGCCTGCTGCTCTTTGTTCAAGTGCTGGAGCCCCTCGTAGGTCGTTTTGTGCTCAGCAGAGAGTCTGGCTATGCTGGCGTCACATCTATCCGGGCAAACGACAAAGATAATTCTTATCAAAGTCTTCAAACACGCGCTACAGCATCCTTACACACTATAAAGTGCACGACCACACTCGAAGAAACTGCACTATGAATCATGCCTTTTAACAGAGTTCTGAATGAATGCGGAGAGCTGCTCTCATTACGGTTTTTAAGTTAAACCACAGGGATGTTGCTTAATAAGACTAGAGATGTAACCATCAAAGCAACAAAGCCTCTACAAGGCTCACGAGTACAAAACTGAATATGCAGTGAGAGCCCAATTACAACAAGCTTACACAGTGAGCCAGATGTGGTCTGTCGCTCTGTAGTACCACTTCCGCCCTCCCAGGTTCGGGGCCTCTTTGGATTTTGGAGGCAACTTCTACCACATTTGAAAGTACTATTCCTAACCTTTTACCAAACCACCTGTAAGGCTGTATGCTTTAAGTGTGGTCCAGAGCAGAAGGCTCTACAGCTGGTCCCAGCTGCTCTGCCCTTGAGCCTTACAACTTGGCAGTTCCAAAGGTGCCCAAAGTATTTGCGGCAGATAAGCTGGGTTATGAAGCCTCTGTCAAACGCTAACAGCAGAGTCACAGAATGACCCCCTAAGAATTGAGAGCAAAGTCATGCCCTGTTCCAACACAATCATTCCTGCTTTGAGAAGGAGCAGCCAGCTTGCTACTGGGCTCCAGTAGAGACTGCATGCCTAAGCAGGAGTCACTGAGTGACCATGCAATCTGGGCAGCCCATCATGAACACCAAGCCATAGAAGTGGGCATATGGGCAGCACTCCGTCTTGGAGGGAAAGGGATATACAGACGTCAGGCTTAACAGTCCTAAAGGCATAAGTAAATTACAGGAGCCCAGACTCCTGTGGCCTCTACTCTTCCTACTGCCAGTTTCCTTCAACTCACATGTATGGCCTGGGATGAGATGAGCTTAAAATACAAATGTTTAAAGTACTCCACAATCAAAGATAGATTCACATCCATCAAGAGAACTCTAAACTATTTTTAAAAAGCAAAGATGAAAAAAGAATAAGGGGTTAAGAGAAAAAAATGAGAAATCCTAGAAATAAGCTAAACAGTTTTCTTAATAGAGCTGACAAACATGACTGGACATGATTGAAGATAAAATCAGTGAATTAGAAGATAGTAGCAAGGAGCTCACTCAGAATGCAGCAAAGACAGACAGAGATTCAAAACATGAAAAAATAGTTAAGAAAGATGGAGGACAAATAAGGAGATGCTAACGTAAGTCAAAGGGAGGTTGAGAAGTCCCAAAAGAAAAAATGGAGAGAATGGCAAAAAAGCAATATTTGAGGTGTGAGTGCTGACAACTTTCTAAAACTGAAAAAAGACATGTGTTTTAAAGTATTCAATGAATACAAAGTGGCATAAGTAAAAATAGAGCATGGTGAAATTCAGATAACCCATGATAAAGATTTTAAAACCTACCAGAGACTAAAGACAAAATGACTTTTTTGACTGACTGTAAGATTGACAGCACACAAGTGATATCAGAACATAGTAGATATCAGAAGACAAAAAATATCATAAGATGTTGGAGAAACAGCTTCTAAGGATTGAGCGGAAACAACCTATCATGCAAGAATAAGTACAAAATAAAGACAGTTTTAGACATACAAAGATTAAAAAATGTATCACCCACACAGCCATACTGAAAAAGTCATTAAATAATAGACTTCAGTACGAAGAAAAGAACACCCAGAGAGAAGGAGTAGGATGTAAGAAACAACAGTGAGCAAACTGAGAAAATTTTTGGAAAATGTATTGTTTTGTAGACTCTGAAGAAAGTAAGCTACCAGTTCAATTATTCCAAACTTCTTGAGTCCTTACTTGGTATTGAATCACATTTTCTCTTGTTTAGCTTAATCATTTGGCTAAAATGCTATAGTCCTTTTTGGAAGTAACAGAAAAAAGAAGTATTAGGAAAAAAAAATGTTTAATATTGACTAAAATATTTTTTAATATTTTAAAACACAATCTGACAAACTGCATATATGCACTTTCTAAATTTCAATGTTCATAATAAAATAGACACAAAGCAACACTTATGTCACTATCCTTCTATACTGGAAATCTTTTTTAATGTTTAATGCTCAATGCTGGCATTTGTACAATCATGCTATATCACACACTGTAGGTGGAAAGGTATATTTTATAAGCTTTCTTGAGGGCAACTTGGCAGTATATACCCCAAATCTTGAAACATGAATATATTTCTATGTACCTTTCAATCTAGGAATTAACCCCAAAGAAACAAAAGTGTGAGCAAAGAAAAATCAAACTAATTAAATTCTGTATAAATTCCTTGAACAATTTCCTGTTTTAGGATAAAACAAAAATCCTTTAAAACGCTCAGAAAGAGTTGGTCCCAACCCACTTACCTCCCTGCATCATCTCCTATATTCTGTCCCCGTTTTTCCTCTGCCCTCAGCCACACTGATTACACTTCAGGGCTTTGAACTTATGTCACTCCTTCCCACTTCAAGGCCTTGATGCAGGCTGTTCTCTCCGTCTGCAGTGTTCTTCCCTGCCCTTTTCACCTGCTTAGTTACTATTCATCCCTCAAGCTAAGCACACAAGTCACTTCCTTATGGAAGCCTTCCTGGAGCCCCCAGAGTAGATCGGGTACAGCAAGTACACACTTTCAGGATGCCCCATATTTCTCTTTTACTGAACTTCTTATAATAAACATTTATTATTATTACTATTTATTATCATTAATCTCTTAATCCTTGTTTCATGACACGTTCTCATCATTAGTCCATGCATGGCTCACTTCATTCAGTTAATTATTATTATTATTATTATTATTATTATTATTATTTGCTGTATGCGGGCCTCTCACTGTTGTGGCCTCTCCCGTCGCGGAGCACAGGCTCCGGACGCGCAGGCTCAGCGGCCATGGCTCACAGGCCTAGCCGCTCCGCGGCATGTGGGATCTTCCCAGACCGGGGCATGAACCCGCGTCCCCTGCATCGGCAGGCGGACTCTCAACCACTGCGCCACCAGGGAAGCCCCAGTTAATTACTTTTTAATAACTGCTCCTATTCTGAATCCTGTCATCATTCCCTTGTTCTCCTTTTAAGACTATATTGCACACATACACACACGTATGCATGTGTGTGTATATATACATATATACATACATATATATATATTTCTTGAAAGTATGTTATGTGTGCATTAGTTGAATTCAACTTTTAAAAAGCCATTATGTCATATGTAATATTTTGATACTTACTGTTTTCACTTATTGCTAAGATTCAACTATATTGTTACACGCCACTGTAGTTCTTCATTTTAACTACAGAATAACATTCTACTGTTTGTTACGATTTATTTGTCCATACTCCCACTGCTGGGCACTTTGGGTTATTCTGGGATTTTGCTATTGTGAACAATGCTGCTATGAACATGCTCTCCTGTGGTACAAGTACAACCATGTATCTCAGGCAGAAACTGATGGATCACAGACTATGTGTATGTTCAACACTGGGAGGTACTATCAGACCCCACTAATTTATACTCCTACGAGCAATGGGTAAGAGATCCTAGGCACCTACACCCTCTCTAATGCTTGGCATTGTCAGATATTTCAGATGCCAATCAACTGGGTGTAAAAAAGCATACATTGTTATGTTTTTAAATTTTCATTTCAACATTAACCAGTGATGTTGAATCTCTTCACAGGTTTATCGGCCATATGTGTTTCTTCTTTGCTAAGATATCAGTTCATGTCTCTTACCCACTGTTATATTGGGTTGTTGGCATTATTCTTATTAACTTGTATGAGGTCTTTATATATTCTTGACACTAACCTTTTACCATCCAATATCTTCCTCAATTTGTAACTTCTTATTTTCTTCTTTAAGAATGATGAGCAACGTTTTAACTTTTAAAATAATCAAATCCATCAATGCCTTTTATATCAAGAAGAAATCCTCTGCTACCTAAAGGTCTAAAACAGGGGTCCCCCAACCCCCGGGCCACAGACCAGTACCGGTCCATGGCCTGTTAGGAACCGGGCTGCACAGCAGGAGGTGAGCGGCAGGCGAGCGAGTGAAGCTTCATCTGTATTTACAGCCGCTCCGCATCGCTTGCATTACTGCCTAAGCTCCGCCTCCTGTCAGATCAGCAGCGGCATTAGATTCTCATAGGAGCGCGAACCCTACTGTGAACTGCGCATGGGAGGGATCTAGGCTGCGCACTCCTTATGAGAATCTAATGCCTGATGATCTGAGATGGAGCTGAGGCGGTGATGCTAATGCTGGGGAGTGGCTGCAAATACAGGTTATCATTAGCAGAGAGGTTTGACTGCACAGAGACCATAATAAATCAACTGCTTGTAGACTCATATCAAAACTCTATGACTTGAGGTGGAGAGACCTAGAGTCTGTCATACAGAGTGAAGTAAGTCAGAAAGACAGAGACAAATACCGTATGCTAACACATATATATGGAATTTAAGAAAAAAAAAATGTCACGAAGAACTAGGGGTAAGACAGGAATAAAGACACAGACCTACTAGAGAATGGACTTGAGGATATGGGGAGGGGGAAGGGTGAGCTGTGACAAAGTGAGAGAGAGGCGTGGACATATATACACTACCAAACGTAAAAAAGATAGCTAGTGGGAAGCAGCCGCATAGCACAGGGAGATCAGCTCGGTGCTTTGTGACCACCTAGAGGGGTGGGATAGGGAGGGTGGGAGGGAGGGAGACGCAAGAGGGAAGAGATGTGGGGACATATGTATATGTATAACTGATTCACTTTATTATTAAGCAGAAACTAACACACCATTGTAAAGCAATTATACTCCAATAAAGATGTTAAAAAAAAAAACCCTATTACTGGCTTCCCTGGTGGCGCAGCAGTTAGGAGTCCACCTGCTAATGCAGGTGACACGGGTTCGAGCCGTGGTCCGGGAAGATCCTACATGTCCCAGAGTAACTAAGCCCATGTGGAGCAACTAAGCCCGTGGGCCACAACTACTGAGCCCGCGGGCCTAGAGCCTGTGCTCCGCAACAAGAGAAGCCACAGCAATGAGAAGCCCACGCACGACAAATAGAGTAGCCCCCGCTCGCCGCAACTAGAGGAAGCCTGCGCGCATCAACGAAGACCCAACCCAGCCAAAAATAAATAAATTTATGAAAAAAAAAACCCTATTACTGAATGGTAAGTGACAATTAAGCTGCATCTGGTGGCAGGATTTACAGTGGCAAGTGAGTTGATGTACTTCAATTGTAGAGCTGCATCTGGTGGCAGGCTTTAAGTCAGAATCCAACACTTATTTTAGTCCATGCGTGGCCCGCCCATTATTTTATTTACCACTTCCATCCACGCCTCTTTCCCACGCTGTGCACTTATCTCAGTCACAGTTTGGGTAAGCCCACAAGCTAACCCTAGCCAAAACGAGTAATAAACAAACGCTGCTGGAGAGCTTCTTTGAAAAGACCCAATGATGAGACAGCAGAAGCCTCTAAGACTGCCAACAAAAAGAAAGCTGCATTTAAAAGAAAATACCAAGAGTCCTACTTAAATTAGGGGTTCATTGCAACAGGTGATTCACATTCTCCAAGCCCGCTTTGTATAATATGTGGCAACCGGCTATCCAACAAAGGCACGAAACCTTCAAAACTGCTTCTCCACGGGGAGACCAAGCACCCTGCATTAAAAGACAAGGCTTTGGAGTTTTTCAAAAGAAAAACACATGAACACGAAGAACAGAAGCAAGTATTGAAGGCCACCGCTTCATCAAATGCGTCTGCACTGAGAGCATGAAATGTGTCTGCATTGCTAAAGCTAAGAAGCCCCTTACTGTTGGTGAAGAGATGATCCTGTCTGCTGCTACGGACATTTGTCATGAACTTTCAGGAGAGGCTGCAGTTCAAAAGGTGGCACATGTTCCTCTTTCGGCTAGCACCATAACTAGATGAACTGATGAAACAGCAGAGGATACTAAGGCACAACTGTTAGAGAGGATTAATGAGTCACCATGGTATGCAATCCAGGTTGACGAGTCTACCAAAGTTGACAACAAGGCAACAATGCTTGTTTTTGTGCGATACATCTTTCAGGAGGATGTGCATGAGGATATGTTATGTGCACTTTTGTTGCCAACCAACACCACAGCTGCAGAACTATTAGGGTCTTTGAATGATTACATATCAGGAAAACTGAATTGGTCATTTTGTGTCAGTATATGCATGGACGGAGCAGCTGCCATGACCGGACAGCTTTCTGGTTTCACTACTCAGGTCAAAGAGGTCACTTCCGAATGTGAGTCCACACACTGTGTCACCCATAGAGAAATGCTGGCTACCCAAAAAATGTCACCTGAACTTAACAACGTTTTGCAGGATGTGATTAAAATTATCAACCACGTTAAAATACATGCCCTTAACTCACGTCTGTTCGCGCAGCTCCATGAGGAGATGGACGTAGAGCACAGAGGTATTCTCTTATACACAGAAGTGAGATGGCTTTCTAAAGGTAGGTCACTGGCCAGAGTTTTTGAGTTACGAGAGCCGCTCCAGAGATTTTAGAAAAACAGTCACCAGTGGCAGCACATTTCAGTGACACAGAATGGGTCACAAAACTTGCTTACTTGTGGGCTTCCCTGGTGGCACAGTTGTTGAGAGTCTGCCTCCCGATGCAGGGGACACGGGTTCGTGCCCCGGTCTGGGAAGATCCCACATGCCGCAGAGCGGCTGGGCCCGTGAGCCATGGCCGCTGAGCCTGCGCGTCCGGAGCCTGTGCTCCGCAACGGGAGAGGCCACAGCAGTGAGAGGCCTGCGTACCGCAAAAAAAAAAACCCACAAAAAACAAAAAAAGCTTGCTTACTTACGAGAAATATTCAACCTGCTCAGCGAACTCAATCTGTCACTTCAGGGGAGAACCACAACTGTGTTCAAGTCGGCAGATAAGGTGGCTGCATTCAAAGCCAAACTGGAATTATGGGGGCGATGAGTGAATGTTAGGATTTTTGACATGTTTCAAACATTAGCAGAGATTTTGAAAGAGACTGAGCCAGGGCCTTCTTTCTCCCAGCTGGTGCATGATCACCTATCTCAGCTTTCAGAAGAGTGTGAGCATTACCTCTCAAGCACAAAAGACCCCCAAACTGGGAAGGAATGGATCCGCGACCCATTTGTGAATAAGCCAGGTGAAGCGACTTTGTCCATGCTAGAAGAGGATCAACTTCTTAAGACTGCAAATGACGGTGGCCTTAAAAGTATGTCTGAGACAACTTCATATGATCTGGATTAAGGTGAAAGTGGAATAGCCTGAGAGTGCCACAAAAGCACTGAAAAGCCTGCTTCCATTTCCAACATCCTGCAGAGTTTTCTGCAGTGACAGCAACCGAAACAAGATTACGGAGTAGACTAGACATAAGCAATACACTTCGGGTGTCACTGTCTCCCATCATCCCCAGATGGGACCATCTAGTTGCCGGAAAACAAACTCAGGGCTCCCACTGATTCCGCATTATGGTGAGTTGTATAATTATTTCATTATACATTACAATGTAATAATAATAGAAATAAAGTGCACAATAAATGTAATGTGCTTGAATCATCCCCAAACCGCATCCCCTCTGCCCCGGTCCGTGGAAAAACTGTCTTCCACAAAACTGGTCCCTGGTGCCAAAAAGGTTGGGGACTGCTGGCCTAAAATATATCCATCTATATACTTCTATTAAAAGTTTTAAGTCTTATGTTTAGCATTTACTCATCTGGAGTGGATTTTGTATCTGGTGTGAGGCAGGAAACAAAGGATCTTTTTTGATAAGGATAATAAATTTTCTAGCCCCATTTACAGAACAATCCCTCCTTTCTCCACTGATCTGCTGTGCCATCTATCACATATACCAAAGTCCCAGACATGTGTGGTTCGATTTCTGGACTTTCTATCCTATTCCATTGTTCAGTTTCTCTATCCCTAAGCCAACAACATCTTAATTACTGTAGTTTCATAACAAGTCTTGCTATCATCTGGTAGGGCAATTCTCCCCTCCTTGGTCATCTTCAGAAGTGTCCTGGATAATTTTTACTCTTAACCCTGACATATAAACATTAGGATCATCTTATCAAGTTTCTCTGTAAAACTCTGAATTCTAATCGGAATTCTATTGATTCTAAAGATTAATTTGTGAAAACTGATACTTTTAAAGATATTAAGATTTCCTACCCTTGAATATAATACCCATTTCTATTTACTAATGTTTTCTTATTATTTCTTTTTCTTTAATAAATTTATTTATTTATTTTTGGCTGCGTTGGGTCTTTGTTGCTGCACACAGGCTTTCTCTAGTTGCGGCGCGCAGGGGCTACTCTTCATTGCGGTGTGCGGGCTTCTCACTGTGGTGGCTTCTCTTGTTGCGGAGCACGGGCTCTAGGCGCGTGGGCTTCAGTAGCTGTGCCACGCAGGTTCAGTAGCTGTGGCGCACGGGCTTAGTTGCTCCACAGCATGTGGGATCTTCCCAGACCAGGGATCGAACCTGTGTCCCCTGCATTGTCAGGCAGATTCTCAACCACTGTGCCACCAGGGAAGCCCCTCTTATTATTTCTTAATCAAATTTAAAAAATTTTTCAAGAAGTCTTGAATAATTTTTGTTAGATCTATGCCTAGTTATTACACATTCTCTGATTTTATTTTAAATGGAATCTTCATTTTAAGTATGTTTTCTAGTTGTTTGCTATTGGTTTACAGTAAAGAAACTGACCTTTGTACATTAACATATATAGCCACCTTGCTAAATTTACATTAACAGATTAAGAGAGAAAAATTATCTGATGACTTGAACAGATGCAAAAAACATTTGAGAAAACTCAATGCAAATTATAAAGATTCTTAGTAAATTTGGAATGTAAGAAAACATCCTGAATCTGATAAATCCATGTTTGATTATCATCCAAAAGTGGAAAACCTCTGGAGGTATTCTCATTAAAGCTGAAAACCAGAGAAAGATGCCCACGACCACAATTTCTACTTAACTGTATTGAACATTTTAGCCTGTACAAGATGACAAGAAAAAGAGACTAAGGATATGAGGATCAGAAAAGAAGAAATTAAATTGTCATTATTTGTAGATGATATCATTTCTACAGAACCCCCCCAAATCTACAAATCAGAATCATAAGTGAAATAAAATAATTATTTTGCAATAATTCATTTAATGTCTCTCTCTCCTGCTAGAAAGAATATAAGCTGCATTTAAGGAAGAAGGACAACCGCTTTTTTCATCACTAAAACCCTAGTGCCTAGCACAGTGCCTTGCATGTAGTAGGGGCTCAATAAATATTTGCAGATGAATGACTCTAAGGAATAGTACTACATACCATGCACTGTACAAGATACATGACCTATATTAGTTCATTTACTCCTCACAAATCATCCCCACTCCACAAATGCTGGTTAAAAACACCACCAAATACCCTTCTTTTAAATTTTGAGTTCACAAGTTTTAAGCAAAACATTATTTAAATCGTATTTGGGGAAATCTGAGGTTTTAACACATTATAGAAAGGCATTATTTTCCAATCCAAATAGAAGACTATTGGCTAGAAACTGTCAGGTATCACTACATCAGACCAGTTCACCATCTTTACAAAGCTGTTCGAGGGACAGACTGTGTTTGAAGAAGTTACTTGAAAAGGTCTCAGAAGGATCCCGAAGCTCATGGCTCACACATGTGCACTAGCTATAGCTTGGCTTTCATATTTTGTCTCACTTGGAAACACAAATACTACTACATAAATTTCCATTAACACAGGAGTGGCTAAATACGTTCAAATATGGTACATACATATAGCAGAATACTCTCTATCCAATTAAAAAGTACGCCAGATTTGTGTGCACACTCGAAGGAAGCCCACAGTATATTGTTATGTACTAACAAGTGGCAGAATAGCATGTAGAATACTTCGTAAAATTAAAATCCCACTGTTAGGTGATTATTACACCGCAAATCATTACATTACTGTAGTGATAAATTATCTTATAATTATGTATGAGAAAAGTCTAAAAGGACAGATACCAAACTGTTAACATTAATTACCTCTAAGAAGTAAAACAGAGCTAGGAGCTGGTGAGCCTCCATTCTTCTACTTCATGTATTTCATAGTATTTCTGACTGTTTATCACAAGCATATACCATTTCTGTTCCTTTATAAGTACGAGGGCAGGGTAGGCAGGGAATGCAGGGAGGGACACAGGGTGTGATACCAAAGCCTCCCGTCAGGAAATATACACAGTGAAATCAACTGTGGTTTTCTTAGGTTAATAACAACGTATTCTCAAATGTTTCAGGAAAAAATTTCTTTTAAAAAGAATAATAGAGTAAGTTACTTGTAATAATGATAGAGTAAGTAAAATGCTAACAATTGGTAAATCTTGCAAGTTTTCTATAAGTTTAAAATTATTTCAAATATATATATATATATATATATATATATATATATATAAGAAAAAAGGATAAGCAATATTACTCTCTCAGCTAGTAGTGAATCAAAGACATCATTCTTCTCTTTTCTAGAAACACACTCATAAAAGGCAGCCTTGGGGCTCGAATATAGCTGCGTGTGTGACTCAGGTGCTTTAGTTAAACAAGAATTTGCAATGAATCTGACCAGTTGTCCTGTTTCATCCTGAAGTTATATTATAGATGAACCAATAATGCACTCATTGCAAATTTTCCCTTTTCGGGTCTTTGGGCAGCTGTTATCTCCCAGGTACAGTTCTTGGTTGTGGCCATCAGGTGGCAGAATGACTCTATCACTTGGCTATCTGATCAATAATGGCAGGGAGGTGGTCAGAAGTCCAGAACAGAGACCCGAAGGTCTAGCAACAGACATGACTTGGGCACCATGCTTAGGCAGATCTTCTCCTACAGCTTATGAGATGGTGGCGTATGGCACTGAAAAGGCAATGACACTTACATAATGCCTACGTCATTCACCTTACTTTATCTCTTCACATCGGCATTTTATAATCTTGCAACCTTACATAGGTGAATACAGTGCAATAAGATATTTTGAGAGAGAGACCACATTCACATAACATTCGTTATAGTAAATTGTTATAATTTTCTATTTTATTATTAATTATTGTTAATCTCTTACTTTATAAATTAAACTTTATCATAGGGATGTGTGTATAGGAAAAAACATAGTATATATAGGGTTCAGTGCTATCCTTGGTTTCAGGCATCCACTGGGAGTCTTGGAATGTATTCCCTTGGGACTACTGTATCATAAGCTAAGCCTCCAACATGGGTGTTATCCATGGCCTAACAAAATATTGGCATTAGCAAGAAGTTCCATGATATAGAAACACATCTTACAACTATATCAACTTAAATTCCTAGGTGCCCATCCCTGCATAACCACTGATAGAGTGCTTTGGGTTTTGGGGGTTTCTTTGTTTTGCTTTCTGCTAGTTATTAAATTGTAGTGAATGACATTCGTAGGAAATATCTCTAGTTCCAGCTTGATCTCTTTCAAGCAACAGCAATAAAGCTAATGTAAATTGAAAAAAAAATGGCAATGACACTTAAAACATTAAGTTGCTCATCTTCCATATAATAATAATTATTATATATATAATTATTGTATGTATACATCATGAAGCCCTTAAGTGCTGGCAATAATTTAATTGAATCAGACTACATAGAAATTTACATCCCAGGACATTGTCAAAAACAGCAGAACATGACATATACACACTACTATATATAAAAGAGATAACCAACAAGGACCTACTATATAGCACAGGGAATTATACTGAATATTTTGTAATAACCTATAAGGGAAAAAGAATCTGAAAAAGAATATATATATATATATATATATATATATATATATATATCACTGTACTGTACACCTAAAAGTAGCATGATATTGTAAATCAGCTATTCGTCAATTTTTAAAAAAAGAATTATATTGGGGATACACAGACCTACTAGAGAACTCCATTCTCTAGTAGGTCTGTGTCTTTATTCCCATCTTGCCCCTAGGTTCTTCATGACCTTTTTTTTTTTTTTCCTTAGATTCCATATATATGTGTTAGCACACGGTATTTGTTTTTCTCTTTCTGACTTACTTCACTCTGTATGACAGACTCTAGGTCCATCCACCTCACTACAAATAACTCAATTTCATTTCTTTTTATGGCTGAGTAATATTCCATTGTATATATATGCCACATCTTCTTTAACCATTCATCTGTTGATGGACACTTTGGTTGCTTCCATGTCCTGGCTATTGTAAATAGAGCTGGAATGAACATTTTGGTACATGACTCTTTTTGAATTACAGTTTTCTCAGGGTATATACCCAGTAGTGGGATTGCTGGGTCGTATGGGAGTTCTATTTTTAGTTTTTTAAGGAACCTCCACACTGTTCTCCATAGTGGCTGTATCAATTTACATTCCCACCAGCAGTGCAAGAGGGTTCCCTTTTCTCCACACCCTCTCCAGCATTTATTGTTTGTAGATTTTTCAAACATCCAGTTTTCAACAAAAGTTGTAAGACATACAAAGATACAGGAAAATGTGAAATAAACATAGGGGAAAAAGCAGGCAAAAGAAACTGCCTGTGAGAGAGCACAGAGGTCAAATTTAAAAGACAAAAACGTCAAGGCAGCCATCATAAATATAGATGATTAAAGAAATGAAGGAAACTTGCTTTAAAAAGTAAAGGAAGAGGGGCTTCCCTGGTGGCGCAGTGGTTGAGAGTCCGCCTGCCAATGCAGGGGACACAGGTTCGTGCCCTGGTCCAGGAGGATCCCACATGCCGCGGAGCGGCTGGGCCCGTGAGCCATGGCCGCTGAGCCTGCGCGTCCGGAGTCTGTGCTCCGCGACGGGAAAGGCCACAGCAGTGAGAGGCCCGCGTACCACAAAAAAAAAAAAAAAAAAGTAAAGGAAGAGATACTGACAATGTCTCATCAAGCAGAGAATACCAATAAAGAGACAGAATTTTTGTTTTTAAAGAACCAAGCAGACCCAATCAAGAACATAAAAAGAAAACCCTTAGAATGGGGGAAATTTTTTTCAAATCAGCTATCTGACAAGAGAATTGTATCTAGACTATATAAAGAACTACTACAACTCAATAATTAAGGAAAAAAACCCCTCAATTTGAGAAGGGGCAAAGGATCTGAATAAACAGTTCTCCAAAGAAAATATACAGATGACCAATAAGTACATTAAATGATGTTCACCACCTTTAGTTATTAGGGAAATGCAAATCAAAACCACAGTAAGATGCCACTTCACACTCACTAGCTTGGCTATAATCAAAAAGACATATAACACGCGTGGAAGAGGATGTGTAGAAACCAGAGCCTCGTACGCTGCTGCTGGCAACATAAAATGGTGCAGCCACTTTGGAAAACAGTCTGGCTGTTCTGTTCCTCAAAGGGTAAAATACAGGGTTACCATATTACTCAACAACTATACTCCTAGGAATACACATCCAAGAGAAATGAAAACATATGACCATACAAACTTGTACGTGAATGTTCAAAACAGCATTATTTATCATGGCCAAAAACTTTTAACTTGACGATATCCAATGTACCTATTTTTTTCTTTACACCGGGACTTGCTTACCCTGAGGGAACTTGCACACCTGCCTCAGTACACAGGTATTTCTCCTCTAAGGCTCTGACACCATCCAAACAGACCTCATAGAGGAAAGTGGATGAAGCCACTGAGCCTTGGACAAATGAAGATGATAAGCCAAATAATGGACCAAATGTCTCGTTAGGCACAGGAAAGCTAAACTCTGAGCTCTGCGTTAGGGAGGCGTAGGAAACTCTCTGAGACAGTCCTGTTTAGGGTGTGTTCTGCTTAGAGGGGGAGGGGTGTCTGTCACCTCCATAGATAATTTGCCTTTGCCCTTTCCAGCTGGATCTCCACGGAGGAATCAGGACCTGTTTCCTATCAATTACTTCACCAATGGATCCATGAACACTATAAGATAAAACCTGAAATAACATTGCAGCCTACTCATTTCAGACTATCACTGTAAAAGATCATACCCTTTCAACACCATGATATAATCAATGCAAGAAAACCGAAACTTCGCCAAGGAATTTTTATTTCACATGAGTTTGTTTCAACAAAGTCTCATTAGCGTTCCAGGAAAAAGATGAATATAGCCACAAAACAAAGCAAAAATATGTGGAGCTTCCAACATTTTTTTTTAATTGTTTCGGAGTAAAAGCATTTGTTTACAGAGAAAGAACAAGCTGGGTAGAGAAGTTAGTAAGAAACTGCAGAAGAAAAATGTAAAATTCCTGAAAGTATTTCAAAATTTTGTAATTAGAACCAGTATTATGAGGATAATTTCACTGCAGCTGCTCCTGAGACAATAATAGGTCCCATTTGCTCTATATTCACTCCATCCCATGCACACACTAAGCCTCTTACATATATCGCCTCGCTTAATCTTCATCTGCAACTCAAGTGACTACGAAAATTTCCAAAGTTCTCCTGAAGTTCTTACTCTGCCTTGTAGCTCTGAAGCTCCTCAACTCCTCACAGTTCTGAGAGGTGTAACAGAGCTGGGGTTTCGTTTCAGCTGATCTCCACAGAAAAGATTCAAGTTTTCTGAGTCTAATTACAGTGATTTTCCAAATCATTAATTCATCCAAACAAACATTTATTGAGTACCTACTGTTTTCCAGAGACTGTTCTATGCACTGAAGGTACAAAAATAAAAGATGCGGTACTCCACCCCAAGACAACAGAGAGACTCAATAGAACAGAGAGTGGGGTACCTGGGAAGACTTCCTGGAGGAGGCTGAACTTTAAAGGCTGACTAGAAGTTAGAAAAGAAAGGGAAAAGGTATGCTAGGTACAAGAACAGCATGTGCAAAGGCACAGATATAGGAGAGCATGGCCCATTCAGGGAACAGCAAGCAGTGGATTACTGCTGAAAGGTACAGTGCGAGGGTAGAGAGAGGTAAGGGGGTCAACGGGGTATCTCTCACCAAGGGCCATACTGAGACTGGAGTTCACCCAGCTGAGGACAGAAAATCACACAAGAGTAGAAGCAGGAGCCCTCTGCTGTGAGACAGATGTTCATCCAGTGGACCCCAATACACAGGCCAAATATTCAGGGCTCTTCATGTGTTGTCTGCACAAATACCCCCTAACATCCCAAAGAGGCCTTGGATCCTGTGGTCCCCTTTTCCCCCTCCCACCCTTTGCAGGCCACTTTCACTCTCGCCTCAGGATGATTTGAACCCCGTATTATCTCCACAGCTCCTGTGTACACTCCTGCTTGACCCTTGACGGCAAGAGAGGGCAGAAGAGGCCTGCAAACGCTTTGGAGATTGTGCACCTCCAGCAAGCTCCCAGGTGACAGGGACGCTACTGGTCCATGGGGCACCCTTTCAGTAGTGAGTGCCTAGAACAGCACTCTTCCTCCTACCTGAGGGGGAAGATCTCTTTTTCGAATGTACAATCTACCACGGACCAATACTTTCAGAAAATAAAATAAAAATGAATGACAAGAAAAGGGAAATTTTAAAAAGACACACAAACTATACGTCCCAACTGTGTATTATTGGGCTCAGTAAACATAACATTAACCTAGCAAATTACTCAGGTCAACTGAGCCCTCCCCTCATCGACTCCTGCACAGACAGCTCCAAATACAGAAGCGCAAGAAATCAGGGCTGCTCAAAACAAGGTCTAACTGCCACTGCTACATTTTATGGGCAAAGGAGAGGATGTACTAGAAGAAGCAAAGGATTTGCTTTGGGGCTCCATGAAGATATTCCCCACTAAAATGGAGTTGATGAAAACTCGCTCCTGATACATAGAGGTGCAAACATCTGACCACCTACCTGGCCACTCGTCCCCGGAGATCTCCCAGGCCGGAGAGTTGCCGCATCTCCAGAGTCTTTAAGGCAGAATTTGTTCCATAGCTAATGTTGTCCCGGGCGCGGATCTGCTCCTGGAGTACCTGAGCAACACACAAAAACACTAACGGAGTCATCCGGGAATTCACATGCCGCCACAGAAGCATGTTATGCTTTTGGTAAAAACAAGAATGTTCAACTCCTTTCAGAAGAGGCTCCTTTGTAATAGTCACCTGATATACATGGAGAACCAGGGGCTTAGAAGAGAGACCTCAGAGATGACACTTGGACCAAGGCCCTGCATTTACCAGTAAAAACACTGAGACTCAGATGTCAGGTGACTTGATGGAGGTCCCGCTGCAGGAAGAGGCAAAGCTGAGACTAGAAGCCTGGACTCGTGGAGCACAGTTCAGAGGTCTTACCCCGCGCCAGGGTGCTTTTTAATAGTCATTGTTTTAGGCGAACGATCCCTAAATCTGTGAAATAATAAATCAAGAAAAAGGCGGGGAAGAGGGGCATCAGGCAAAGAGGTCCAAATTCCAGTAGCTCCAGCTGTGTGATCCTGGGAAAGTGTCTCAAGTTTTCTGAGCTTCCTTTTCCTCATCTGTTGATAGTAATGGTGATTATACTCTTAAGGCCACTTTATGGGAACATTACATAAGATAATGCATACAAAGCACTTAGCACAATGCCTAGTACATGGTAAATACAGCAAATGCTAATGATTCTTTCTAGTACCTATTCGTAACAACATTTATACAGCACTGGAATGGTAGAATGTGTCTCAGAGAAAAGACATTAAATGAAAGCAGAACTACTGGAAGATGGAATGACCCAACACAAAAGCATGAACTGGTAGAGCACCCATCCTGGGAAGTCTGCAAAGGAAAGATGGAGATGAAGAAGGCATCCGTGGCGTGTATTGAGCATGTCCTGGGAGGAGCCCAGGGCTGCGATACACGCTGACATGCACAAATCCACACAGCGCCCTGTGAGGGAGGTACTCTCAGGAGACCTGTGCTATAGACCAGGAAGTGAGGCACCGACAGCTGAACTGATAAACCCAACATCACCTGGGGAGCAAGTGGCTAGCTGGGACTGACCCAGGCAGCCTGGCTCGAGAATCCAAGCTCATAACCATGCTGCAATGCTGCCTGCCAAACCAGCAAAGAATCTGAGACAGAAGCACTAAGGACAGACAGACAGATATGAAAACCCAAGTCCTAGGTTACAGGAGACCCCTCAAAAGCAAAAGTTCGCATCAGACGTTTCTTTGAACATTTCCTTATCCTTTTGCTCAGCGCCTCCTTTCCCCCTCCCTCCTCCTCTCCCTGTATTCTGTCCTCCACACTCCTGCCACCCCATTACCACACTCTCTCCTTTTTTTTTTAAATAAATGTATTTATTTATTTATCTGGCCGCATTGGGTCTTCGTTGCTGCTCACAGGCTTTCTCTAGTTGCAGCGAGTAGGGGCTACTCTTCGTTGTAGTACGCAGGCCACCGTGTGGTTGCTTCTCACCAACAGTGTGGTGGCTTCTCTTGTTGTGGAGCACGGGCTTTAGGTGTGCGGGCTTCAGCAGTTGTGGCACACAGGCTCAGTAGTTGTGGTGCACAGGCTTAGTTGCTCCACGGCATGTGGGATCTTCCCATACCAGGGCTTGAATCCATGTCCCCTGCACTGGCAGGTGGGTTCTTAACCACTGCGCCACCAGGGAAGTTCCTCCTTCTTTTCAAAGAGAAAGCTTTTGATTTCTCGTATGGTTTCCCTTTCAGCCATTTTAAAAAAAATTTCCGATTTGCCTGATGTCAACTTGAGTATCTATTCTCTTTTGCTTTCTTTGTTTTGTTTTTTTTTTGTTGTTATTTTAAAAGATGAGTACCAAGTTCCTTTAACTATTTCTTCCTTAATAATGAAGACATTTTCTCTTTTTTTTTTTTTTTTTTTTCTTTTTTGCGGTACGCGGGCCTCTCACTGTTGTGGCCTCTCCCGTTGCGGAGCACAGGCTCTGGACGTGCAGGCTCAGCGGCCACAGCTCACGGGCCCAGCCGCTCCGCGGCATGTGGGATCTCCCCAGACCGGGGCACGAACCCGTGTCCCCTGCATCGGCAGGCGGACTCTCAACCACTGCGCCACCAGGGAAGCCCCGACATTTTCATTTTAGTACAGTATTTTCTGTGTCCACGGGTTGTGTGTGAAGTGTTTTCTTTTTTATTGTTTTAATTTCAGTTTTGAATTCCTCTTTGGTCTAAGGATATCTAGGTATCTAAAGATTACTTAGAATTGTATTTCTTCATTTTCAAGGAGATTTTTTTCTATCATTTTTACTATTTATTTCTAACTGTACTGGCTTATGATCAAAAATACGATCTGTAATATATTTAATTTTTTGAATGTGTTGTGGTTTGCTTTGTGGCACATGACTGATTTTTCAAAAGTTTCATGCAAAAAACTATTCAAGGTTCAATATTGCATATTAGATTGAGTTCGCTGACTTATTTATTTATTTTTGTCTACTAGATCACTCCAACGATGAAGAGGTGTTATGAATTCTTACACTGTAAGATACTTTCATCAAGGTCTGCTTACATTTTTAATGCTGTTTACTTTACATATTTACCTGCCATTTTATTTGGACATACAGATTTATGATCAAAGTGGCCATAGCCATTACATAATAACTTTTTAATCTGATTTAGTGCTTGTAATATTAAGTTTCATCGTACCTACTATTAACATTGCTACTATACTTTATAAATAATAAAGCAAATATCTGCTTGGTCTAACTATACACCAGACACTGTTCTAAGTGCTATAGGTATGATAACTGGTTTAATTCTCACAAAACGCTATGAAGGAGGGACTATTATTATCCCCATTTCACAGGTGGTGAAATCTCTATGTGATCAAGTAACTTGCCCAAAGCCACAGGCAATGCCTGAGGGAGCTGGGATTTGCACCAGGAGCTTGGCCCCACAGACTGTGCTCTCAACCATGACATTATGCTGCCTTATATTTTCATTCGTCCTTCCATCTCACTTTCTTTTTTTTAAATTTTATTGAAGTATTGTTGATTCACAATGTTGTGTTAATTTCTTCTGTGCAGCAAAGTGACTCAGCTATACATTATATATATCTATATATGTATCTATAGATATATATATATTCTTTATATATAGAAATATATATTCTTTTTCATATTCTTTCCCATTATGGTTTGTCACAGAATATTGAATATAGTTCCCTGTGCTACACAGTAGGACGCTGTTGTTACATCTCACTTTAGAGTTACAATTTACGGTGCTTTTTGTTGTTGTTTCCCTTCTCCTTTTCCCTATTTTGACTGGTTTAATCAGGTTACCGTTCATTGCCTTTTCTCCCCTTGTTAACTGGGGAATGTTCTGGCCATTGCTAGTCCATGAATGGCTACCTCCCCTTTCCCAACATTTATAACCATGTATGCACCTACTCCAGGCTCTATCCCTGCACAGCACCCCTCTCCTCCACAAGAGACAGTTATTTAGCACGTTCACACCCACGCTCCTTCATCCTTCAACCCCAGATGATTTATGTGGAAGGATTTTTACTTTTCTCCCCGTCTTGCTTTTCCCCACACCAACTAGGCGTTGCTAAAATAACTCAATACTTCTAGTTGGGATACAATTAGAATTTTGCTTGTAGAAGGGCCTTCTTTTTCAATTATCTTTTTCTTCTTCTTCTTTTTTTAGCACTCTGTTACCCAGTCCCAGGCATTTATCTATATCCATTTACATGAAATGACAGGTCTTTTTCTAAGGATCACCAATTACCTTTGTGCTTCTCCTTTTCATTTTCCCCTATCTTAGGGTCTCTGTGCATAGTCTCTGTGTGTTGGTTAGAGTCCTTCCTCTAGCATTTTCCTCAGACTAGGCACTTGGATGAAAGACTCTCTGGATCCCTGCCGTGTCTCATATCGTCCTCCCTGGCTCTGAAGGGTGGGTGATAAACTGAAAGGGTATGAAATTCTTGACCTAAAGGCCTTCTCTCCCAGTGAACTTTGAAGCTGACAGGAAGTCTGATGCTTTTTCCTCTGAAAGCACCTTGGCTCCTTATGCCTAGATGCTTGTTTTCCATCTTTAGAGTTCAGGATTTTTATCAGAATGTACCTAATTGTGGATTTTTTTTTAAAAATTCGATTCTACCTAGAACTCATTGAACACTTCAAACTGTAGTCTCAGATTTATTTTCAACTTGGGTAAATTTTCTTCTTCTATGTAATTACTGGTTTTTCTTTTCCCTCTGTTTCTTTGTCTCCTTCTGGAATTCCTATTATTCACACGCTGGGTGTCCTGGTCTGTCCTCTAAGTCTTGTATCTTTTCCCCCATGGTTTCCCTCTCTTTGTATCTGGCACTGATGTTTCAGCACTTCTTCTACTTTGTCTTGTGGGTAACTAATTCAATTCATAAAAGTAACCATCCTTGCCTCTAGATCATCTACTGACTTTTAAAAATTTAAGTTCAAGGAAGAAATTTTACGTTGTACCTGGATCTCCTTAAGCACTCTGTCTTATTACTCAGTTGGAGCTATTGTAACAAAACACCACAGACTGAGTGACTCATAAACAAAAAACGTTTCTTTCTTGCAGTTCTGAAGGCTAGGAACTCTAAGATCCAGGTGCCAGCATGGTCGTGTCCTATGAGGGCTCTCTTCCTAGCTTGCAGACTGTTGCCTTCTCACCATGTTCTCACGTGCCAGAAAGAGGAAGTTCTGGTCTCTCTTTCTCTTCTTGTAAGAGCACTAATCCCATCATAAGGGCCCACCCCCATGACCTCATCCTAAACCTAGTCACCACCCAAAGGCCCCACCTCTGAATACCATCACACTGTGGGTTAGAGCTTCAAACATGAATTTGGGGGAGGGGACACAAACATTCAGGCCATAACATACCCTAATTATTTTTCATGCAAGGGCCACCTGTTTCCTATTTCATTTGGGTCTGTTCTAAGGGCTGTGCTTATTCTTCCTCCCTCTGGCTTCTGGGCCCACTTAAGTGTGATGTTTCTTTTTGTTCTCCGCTCATTGGAGTGAGATTAAGTAGGTAGTCCTAGGTGTAATGGAAGGAGCTTATGAGCTGGAGGTGCAGCCGATGAGAGCACAGAGCCAGGATCCAGGTGAGGTGCCGGGAGGAAGCATCTCTGTGTCCTTCTCTCTGCAGCCCTCCCAGCCTGGAGCCAGCAGGGACACAGCCCATCTCTACAGCCCCTCCTCGCCTGCCTCCACCTCGTTAAGGACAGGAGACCAGCTCAGACACATGGTGCACAAGGCCAGTGAGACCGGCCTTCTCTCTCTTACTCCTAAACCATGGCATCAAGGACCTGTCTCCCAGGCTCTCCCCAGCAAGGTCTCTGCTGGCTCCTCCAGGCCTTCCTGCCTGCCCATCCCAGCTGTTCAGGAAGCTGGCACTGGAACTGGGAATAGGGAAGAAGGCACACTAAGCCACTACCTTCCTATCACCTCCTGCACCAATCTAGAGGTTTAAAGATACATTCACGTGTAGCTACTTGTTACCATTTCTAGAAGTTTGATGATTTCCGGTATACTGTCAATTTGCAGTCCAATTTGCAATTGAATGGGGAAGCCCTATTAGACGATAGATTTATGCTTGCATAAATCGTTTTTGTGCTCCCTTCTATCAACTATATTTTTAAATTTTATTTATTTATTTATCGGCCACGCTGTGCAGCATGTAGGACCTTAGTTCCCCAACCAGGGATCGAACCCGTGCCCCCTGCAGTGGAAGCGTGGAGTCTTAACCACTGGATGGCCAGGGAAGTTCCACTATCAACTATTTTTTAAGTATAACATATATGCAGAATAGTACACTTATATACAGTTTTTTAGGATTTTCAAACTTCCTTGTAAAAAGCAGAAATGAGGAATGTGAGGATTCTGTGTTTTCCTTATTGGAAACCTGGCTGGAGTCACCATTGACGGAGTGATACTGACAGTGACAGTAAAAAAATTTCACTGGAAGGAATTTGGAACTGCTAGACCTATCTGTTATTTGCTGTAGTTTCCAGCTTTTTCTGAATGAACCTGCTCAACAGAATAGAAGAATGCAAACCAGTTACAATCACCTGTGAATGATAAAACGTTAGTCATTGGAACACACTCTTGCAAGAAAACTTGAGATCTGACTAATCTGGTTCTGACACTCCCACTGATGAGAAGGCAAAGGGGAGCTCTTTCTCTTTTAATAGGAAATAACGCTTATTTGTCACAGTTAATAGAAAGTAATACTTATTTTTTTATACATAATGCTTCAAATCTTTGTTTATAATAAGGCTTAAGACCGTGGGTTCTCATCCACCTTTGGGGTGTGTAAGGATCCCCAAGTGGCTTGTTAAACACACAGGTTCCTGGGCCCTACTCCCAGGGAATCAAAGTGAGGGAACGGGCCCAGAAATGCAGATGGTCATGGTCCACAGACCACTCCTGGAGAAACACTGCATTAGACACTGGAGAAATGACAAAGGCTCCAACCAATCATTTCATCTGAGTTGTTTCTCAGTCAAAAAAATCACTAAGCAAAGACCATGAAGAGCAATTCACCAAACAGGTGCTAAAAATAATTAAACAACACATTTTTTTGAAGGTTCAACCTTTCTGGGACTTCCCTGGTGGTTCAGTGGTTAAGACTTCGCCTTCTAATGCAGAGGTTGTGGGTTCGATCACCTGGTCAGGTTTGGCTAATATCCCACATGCCTCATGGCCAAAAAACCAAAACATAAAACAGAAGCAATAGGACTTGCCTGGTGGCGCAGTGGTTAAGAACCCGCCTGCCAATGCAGGGGACACAGGTTTGAGCCCTGGCCCGGGAAGATCCCACATGCCACGGAGCAACTAAGCCCGTGCGCCACAACTACTGAGCCTGCGCTCTAGAACCCTCGAGCCACAACTATTGAAGGCCGTGCGCCTAGAGCCTGTGCTCCGCAACAAAAGAAGCCACCACAATGAGAAGCCTGTGTACTGCAACAAAGAGTAGCCCCGCTCACCGCAACTAGAGAAAGCCTGCACGCAGCAACAAAGACCCAGTGCAGCCAAAAAAAAAAAAAAAAAAAAAAGACATTAAAAACAGAAGCAATATTGTAACAAATTCAATAAAGACTTTAAAAATGGTCCACATCAGGGGCTTCCCTGGTGGCGCAGTGGTTGAGAGTCCGCCTGCCGATGCAGGAGACACGGGTTCGTGCCCTGGTCCGGGAGGATCCCACATGCTGCGGAGTGGCTAGGCCCGTGAGCCATGGCCGCTGAGCCTGTGCATCTGGAGCCTGTGCTCCGCAATGGGAAAGGCCACAACAGTGAGAGGCCCCCGTACCGCAAAAAAAAAAAAAAAAAAAGGTCCATATCAAAAAATACATAAATTAAAAAAATAAAACGATAAGTGGAAAATAACCATTGAAAAAAGATAAAATTTTAAAAAAAGTTCAACCTTTCTACAAGCAAAGAAACAGGAAATAAAAACCATACCATTATAATGCACCACTGTGCTGCAGATAAGGATAGTGGGGAAGGCTGTACCTTTGTGGGGACTGGGAGTATGTATATGGGAACCCTGCTCTTTCTGCTCAGTTTTGCTGTGAACCTTAAGAGGCTCTAAACAAATAAAGTCTATTATTAAAACTTTTAGTCCTTGCTGGCGGCGCAGTGGTTAAGAATCCACCTGCCAACGCAGGAGACACGGGTTCGAGCCCTGGTCTGGGAAGATCCCACATGCCGCAGAGCAACTAAGCCCGTGTGCCACAACTAATGAGTCTGCACTCTAGAGCCCGCAAGCCACAACTACTGAGCCCGTGTGCCACAACTACTGAAGCCCACACGCCTAGAGCCTGTGCTCCGCAACGAGAAGCCACCGCAATGAGAAGCCTGCGCATCACAATGAACAGTAGCCCCCGCTCGCCGCAACTAGAGAAAGCCTGCACGCAGTAATGAAGACCCAACACAGCCAAAAATAAATAAAATAATTTTAAAAAAATTTAGACAAAAAAACTTTTAAAATCACACCATTTCCATGTATTAAAGAAGGAAATACTTTAAATTTATAATATTAAAATGCATATCAAAAATTGAAAATGCACAGTTGGCCCTTCACAATACAACTTTTCCAGAGTATGATCCTTCAAAATATATTCATAATGTTCATAACCTTTGACCCTGTAACTCTAGTTCTTGAAATTAATCATAAAGCAAATAATAAGATGAATGACAAAAATGAATGCACAAAGATGCCTTCATAGTGTGATGCAATACCAAGTATTTTACAAGCTATCTGCATGGTACATTATTATGCACCAGTAGGAGGTTCATGAGGAGCTTTTAAAAACAAGAGAAAATATGTACAATTTAATAGTAAGCAAAAAGAAAGGGTACAAAATAAATACACAGCGTGATCCCAGCTCTGTATAAGGTACATAAAAAATAATACTAGAATATTAATGACTTGCTTATCTCTAGGGTTAGATTATGGTTGATTCCTCTTTTTTGTATTTTCCACAATGGGCTTACACTATTTTTAAAGCCAGAAAAAAAAGTATGCATATGTATGTGTGTTTTACTGCTTAGAAACAAGAAAAGCCCATTTATCTTTCAGAATTCTTATGGAGATGAATAAGATATAAAATTAGAAGTGCTTTCTTTGAGTAATACAGAAAAGAATTGTGTCTGAACTTAACACAATATTCACATTACTGAAAAGTTATGTGAAAAGAGAAGGCAT
Organism: Delphinus delphis; assembly: GCF_949987515.2. NCBI lineage: Eukaryota > Metazoa > Chordata > Mammalia > Artiodactyla > Delphinidae > Delphinus > Delphinus delphis. Next base: position 143,144,822 of record NC_082684.1, read on the forward strand.
TAGAGAGGTTACTTTTTTTTTTTAATCTGAAGGATGTCACTTTATTTTATTTACTTATTTTTTAACATCTTTATTGGAGTACAATTGCTTTACAATGGTGTGTTAATTTCTGCTTTATAACAAAGTGAATCAGCTATACATATACATATACATATAGCACAGAGAGATCAGAGAGGTTACTATTAAAGGAATTCTATGATGAAGCCTTAGAAAAACAATCCCTCCGTAAAGCCAGAAACATTTCCTAATTTGTCATTTTGGGACGATATATCATCATGATATGTTTACTTTAAAAAGGTTACAACCCAAAGTATATCATCAACTCTCCATTACTGCCAATTCAATTCAAGAAACTCTTTTCTGTAGGCCTACTATGTGCTGTGCACCAGGCCTGCCTTCAGGAAGCTCAGCTGAAGCAGTTGTGACTACAGGGTGGAAAGTGCGTGGCCTAAACCCACATGAGCAGAGAGAAGAGGCCGGCCCCCTTGAAAAAGTGATGTCCCGGGTCTTCATTTATTTTTTCTAATATAGGGCCTATCTTTAAGTAAGATTCCTTCCCAGAGGCAGCAGGAAATGGCACCACTGTGTGAGCCTCATAGCATTCTATCATGCCGTTTATGCAAAGGTGATGAGGACCCACACCCGGGGACCTCACCACCCAGACAGGCTAGGGGTGCCTAGGGATGACCAAGAAGAAACAGCCCTCCATGCTTCTCCTTCTTCAACTCTTCCTGGATTTGTGAGGATTTGAAAATGAAAGTGCGACTCCAATATCACATGGAGAAGGGCCCAATTACAGTAGGACAGGGGGCCTTATAAGACAGCATCTTCTTACATAGATTTTTAATCTTCACACTAGCACTTCAAACGCCCCAGAGTTCCAGCCTCATATATCAACTGCCTTCTTGGCATTCCACCTGGATATTCAATGGGTCCCTAATGCTTGCCAAGTCCTAAACAGAAGTCTCTCTAACGCCAACATGCAGGAAGTCCTATCAGCTTGACCTCCAAGACAGATCCTGAATCCATCCACCTTTCCCCATCTCCACCCTGACACCCTAATCCAAGCCGCTCTGGACACCCCCAGCCTGTCTCCCTGCCTCTGTTCTTGCTTCCCTACATTCCCTTCTCCAGGCAGCAGCCAGAGTGATCTTTCTGACACACAAATCAGTCCATAAGCAACGCGAGGGCAAGGGTTTTTAATCTGGTTTATTCACTCGTGTATCCTCAGCACCAAGCATATGAAGGAATTCTCTAAATTCTTTTGCTTAAAATTAAATAATGGCTTCCCATCACCCCCCCCCACCACCACCACCAATGACACTACAGTTCCATTGGTCCTCTTTCTGCTCCTCCAACAGGCCGAGCTTCTTCTGTCTTATGGCCTTGGAAGCTGCCGAGCCTTTTCTCTGGTATGTTCTCTTCTCTGTGTGTCTCCTGCCCCGACACCACCACCTCGGCTTGGCTGGTCCTTCTGTCACCCCAGTCTCAGTTCACATGTCACCTTAGACCCCCATCACCCTTCCTAAAATAGCCCCACGATCACTCTCCATCGTATTATCTCACCAGAGCCCTGGACTTAGGCTGAAATTACCTCGGCTACTTAGGGTTTACTCCTATAAGCCCCACCAGAATGTACAGCAGGCCTGAAAGCAAGGGCCTTGCATGCCTGGGTTGCTGCTTTAGCCCCAGTGCCTCTAAATAAGGCCTGGCTCCCAGCAGGTAGCTGAGTAATTTGTCAATTATTTTAGCTCCATGTTCCAGGATTTGATCATCTACACTGAAGGCTCAGAGACTCTTATCTAGCTGGTGGCTGGAGCTGCTCAGGCCCTCAAAGATGGAGTCAGACAAGCTAAAATGTATTAGAGACAGGGCAGACACCTAAACACCAACTTGTTAATTTACTTTGGAAAAACTTCTATCAAATATTCAGAACTAAACAAATATTCAAACTCCATTCACTACCTTCTCCCCCTAGAGTCAAGCCACATGACAAGCCAAGTCTAGCAGGTAGAGTTAAAAGAAAAAAAAAAAAAATTGGATCATTAATCGTAGTTAATGATATGCCATGGGATCCCCAGACAGCTGGATAAACATTATTCCTGGGTGTGTCTGTGAGAGTGTTTCCAGAAGAGATTAGCATTTGAATCGGTGAACTTAGTTAAAAGCAGAAGGCCCTCCCCAATGTGGGGAGGCATCATCCAATACACTGAGTGTCATAATAGAAAAAAAATAAAAGGGGAAGCAAGGTGGAATTCGCTTTCTGCCTGACTAAGCTGGGACACTGATCTTCTCCAGCCCTCAGCGCTCCTGGGTCTCGGGTCTTCAGACCTGGAGTGGAATCTACACTATTGGTTCTCTGGCTCTCAGGCCTTGGAATTACACCACCGGCTTTCCTGTTCTCCAGATGGCAGATGGCAGATGGTGGAACTCCTCAGTCTCCATAATCATGTGAGCCAATACCTTATAGTAAATATATCCTATTTATTGGTTCTATGTCTTTGGCGGTCTCGGACTAATACACACGATAATCATCGAAGTCCCTCTGCTAATATACCTGTTCCAGTGGGACAAGATCATGCAGCTGCAGGCTGAAATTCCCTTTTCAGGTAACTATATGAGGTCCAATAGCTAAGATTCTCTCCTCGTTGACAGGCCTAGATTCACACTGAACCAAGGTCCCGTCTGTCCGTCCAACTATACATTAACGTTATGGTCCACACCTCTGCTGTGACTTGCCAATAAGGCCCAACTCTGCACATATCACTTGAGTTCAGCAAACTCTTCAGTAGCCCATTTGCAAATTATTAAGCTAGGAAATTATGTGTAATCTAGTCAATTAGATGAGGGTTTGATACATTTTTCCCATTTCCCACCTAAGTCAAAGCCAACACCCCAAGCCAGCCGGACATCATGAAGCCTGAGCACATGGAAACCAAGAGTAGGTCTGCAGATTCTAATCAGCCGGGTAGCAGACCCTGGCCAAAGACATGCTGAAAGCCCCAAGGGGACATGGGGGTCCCAACCACTTCCCTAAGCCATCAAACTGGCATGAAAGGGAAAGCTTACCCCACAAAAGAGCCATGGACTGCTTACCAGGATTCGGCTCCCAGGGGCTGATATGAGCTTAAATCAAAGGCGGTATGGATAATCCAGACGTGTATAATTCATAGTTGACTACATCACCTCTTTTGAATTTATAATGATGATGATAATCTGTGGAAAGTTTCTGAGGAATAAATAATTGATAACATACTCCACATAGCAAGGCAAACTGCCAATAGAGACAATGAGTCGGGATGTATTAAAACAATAGATTCTTTCATTCAACATTTATCAAGCACCTACTAGACACTAGCCCACAGAGTCATCTGTTTTGACACTGGAATCTGCTGACAGAATATGGGCAATAACTACAGGATTCTCGAAGAATCAAGGACCCCAGAGCCTTTGATTATGAAAGACGTCTTGAGCTCCTACAATGTGCTAGACACTATACTGTGTAGGTGCTAGAAATGGAAAAAGTAAGACTCAGCTCTAGTTCTTGAGGATCACATAGGCTAGTGGTCTGACAACGTATTTTACTTTTCTTCCTGTATATAACCGTGTACAGAGCCACGTGATAACCATAAAGACTTATTGAGGCAAATTTACCAAGATACAGTATTAACATATCTCAATTCGACTAGCTCTATCAGGAGACTAGCTCTATCAGGAGCCTCGACTGAGCTGTACCTGTCAAGAATGGTTTCAGCTTTAGTTTTCTAATACAAAATCACCTGCAGGGACAGATTTTTACAAAACAAATACCCAGTAAAATTTTACTGAGTGAACTGAAAAACCAGTGTAAACCAGTCATGAAAATGACCTAAAAACCAGGCAATTTACAGAAGAAATTCATTAAGAATCTATAGACAAAAAATACACCTTTCATATCATTTAAATACAATTTGAGTATCTTCACATCTCTTTGCTTTAAATATGCATATTGCCTTTGCATAACATCCACCCTCCTAATTTTATATTGCTTATATATAAAGACTTCCGCTTAGTACTTTTAATCTACACCATGATTTCATTTTAACAGTTTGGCTACAATGTGACAATTCTGATGTCTCATTAAGCATCCTAATTTTGGTTATGTTTGGGTAAACATGCTTAGGCTCACAATACATATAAAACTACGTAATTAGTGTTTCATAAAAAAGTCTATTAAATTTCCAAACTTTCTTCTGTTACTTTATAATGATATATAATTATTACCAGCTACAAAAAAGTAAATGCTCATATATGCAAAGTAAATTTTTTTCCAGAATTAGATTTTACTCAGACTTCCCTCTCTACAACGGAAATCATCTATTCATTTGCAAACTGCACACTCCAAAAATATATGTAAATGGAAGAGTGCTGTCTGGTTAAGGGAAGAATAATCATTACATAAAATGTGTTTCAGATGGAAAAACTCACTGCATTTTAAATTATTTAAAAATCGTCTTAAATACACATTACTGAAAAATCGTGTTAAAAACACATCTTAAAGAAAAATAATTAGCAAAAGCCTCAATGACTAATGACTTTGGATTCCTAGGTATGTTTGCTATTAACTGTAATTATCTAAGCAGTTCAATGAACTCACACCAAAGGAATGAGGGGGCAGGGGAGAACTCAGTGAGAACTAAAGCTTTAATTACCTAGTTTCATGAAGAAATTCTTCCTGAGGGAGTAGAAATACTCAGAAAGCAAAGAATGACTGAAAAGCACTGCCTGTCACATTTGAGAGTTGGTTACCTAAGATCGGGGTTCTAGAGGAGCTTCCAAGAGGCAAAGCAGAAAAGTGAAAGGAGCTTATCTCTGGAGTTTAACAGTCTGGGTTTTGTCTCAGCACTGCCACTTACTGGCCTTGAGATCTCAGAGAAGTCTCTTCACTTCCCTGGGCCTAGGATGCGTCATCTGAAAAGGATGCAGTTTGCACAAGTGACCTCAGAGTCTCTTCTAGTTCTGTTTGCTACCGTAAGATCTGCAATGGGCTTCAGTCTGAAATAGGCATTTATTCACTTAACAAGCATTCATGGCATTTTGCTCTAAACATTGTGCTGGACAATGTGAAGATGAGTAAGACAAAGCTCCTTTCTTTTTTTTTAAACATCTTTATTAGAGTATAATTGCTTTACAATGGTGTGTTAGTTTCTGCTGTATAACAAAGTGTATCAGCTTATATGTATACCTATATCTCCATATCCCCTCCCTCTTGCGTCTCCCTCCCACCCTCCCTATCCCACCCTTTTCTTTTTTGAAGGGCTCCCATTCTATCAGGGGATACAGACTTGCAAAGAAACAATGTCAGTCCTATTCAGTAAATACTACGGTAACAGCATCAAGTGCTGGGTGCCCAGGATACATTAAGGGAAAAAGAACTGGGGCCAGGGAGGGAACTGGTAGCGAGGGCTTCCTAGAATGAAGGAACTTTCAACAGCTCTGAGGGCTCAGCTGAGGTTGTAAATTATATATTTTAAATGGTTCTGATGGTTGGATTAGTACAAAGGGAAAGTTATTCCCCAGATCCCACAGCTGCAGCTAAAGCACTATCCCCTCTTACGGGGACAGAAAAAATTCAGTCCAGAGCTTTCTAAGGGTAGAGTTACACTCTCTGCTTTGACCTGAGGACAGTAATGTGGAATAGATTGTCTCCAGTCTCTGGTCTGTCCGCCACCCACATAAACAAAGAGAACCCAGCAGAGTACTCATAGAGAAATGGGGAGGTCACACTACCTTCTAACATGAGACATAGGGGTGTTTGCATTTTTTTGTGACCCATTTCTTGCCACTGGTGGAGGGAACAGGAATCTGAGAATCATTATTTATCCCCAATCACTTTGATTTTATCTATCGCCCTCTCTAGATTTGAGTGCAGCAGGGCTATCAGCCCCCTAATATATCTCTCTTTTCAAAACTGAAATGTTTAAGTTGGGTTTTTTTAATTTTGTGAAGGTGTCAACTTGGGGTTGCCAAGTTATTCAGCCTCTGGGATAAAATTGCTTTAGCACTCAAATATAAAACTGGAAAGATCATTCTAAATATAGACACCATCTTCCAAAAACAAGTAAATTATCTACAGCAATCTCTTCAGCGTTCTATGCCCCCTGGATACCATTAGAGTTCTTTGGCTGCCGGCAATTGAACCTGACTCTGGCTAACTTAGTTGGAAAATCTGGAATTTATTGGAAGGATATAGGGGAGAAGTGCACACAATCAACAGGGTAGCTGGGGATCCAGACTGAGAAAAAGACACGAAAGGTATTTCTGGGACTTCCCTGGCGGTCCAGTGGTTAAGACTTTGCCTTCCAATGCAGCGGGTATGGGTTTGATCCCTGGTTGGGGAGCTAAGATCCCACATGCCTCATGGCCAAAAAAACCAAAACATAAAATATTGTAACAAATTCAATAAAGACTTTGAAATTGGTCCACATCAAAAAAAAAAAAAAAGAGAAAAGAAAAGGTATTTCCTAGGGTCCAGGCAGCAGGAACCACTGCCCAGCATCCTACAGGTACAGCTGACAGGGATGGCACTCCTGTCATTGGAACACTCTGCACAGATTTCAAGCTCCGAAGGGAAATAAAATTGCTATGACCCAAAGAAATTGGAATGGATGCCATCAGTCTCCAAAGCAACAAAGATCCATGACATCCCCTTATAACAAACATATGGTCCTTTTCTTTAAACATCAAAAGAAGGATAGACCAGAAATTTTAGAACCCTGAAGACAAATGTACTTCAATTAGAGTACAACTCTGAGTAAATCTCTGTCCTTAGTAAAGTGTATGCGGTAATCTGAAAGGACAGTGAAAACTGTTAATCATGTGGTACACCAGGACCTCACTTAGGTATAAGGTGAGTGAGAATCATCAAAAAAGGAAATCAACTATGCAAACAGCAGCCATAAAAGAGCCAGAATAGCTATATTAATATCAGACAAAATAGACTTTAAGACAAGAAATATTACTAGAGATAAAGAGAGCCATCTTATAATGACAGAAGAATCACTACCTCAGGAAAATATACACATTATAAATGTATACACACGTAACAACAAAGCCCCAAAATACATGAAGTGTAACTGACAGAACTGAAAGGAGCAATAGACAATTCAACAATAAAAACTGGATATTTCAATAACTGAAAAAGAGTCTCAATAAATTTAAAGAGATTAAAAATATACAAAGTATGTGCTCTGCCCACGTGAAATTAAATTAGAGATTCACAACAGAAATAAGTTTGGGGAAACCCCAAACATCTGGAAATTAAATAACACACTTCTAAGTAACACATGCACCAAAAAAGGAAACCACAAGGGAAACTTTAATATTTTGAACTGAATGAAAACAAAAACACAACATACCAAAACTCATGGAAGCAGCCAAAGCAGTGCTTAGAGGACACATTATGGCTTTAAACACCACTATCAGAAAAGAAGAAAGATCTCAAACCAATTCCCTAAGTTTCCACGTTAAGAAACTAGAAAAAGAAAAACAAACTAAAGCAAGCAGAGAAAAAGGAAACAATATAGAATTGAGAGCAATGAAATATAAAACAAAAAAGCAAATAGGAAAAGATAATAAAACCAAGAATTGATTCTTTGAAACAATCAAAGACTCAAAATTAAGATAGAAATTCTCCCCAAATTGATTTCATTCAAAGCAGTCTCTGTCAAAATCTCAGCAGGCTTTTATAGAAACTGACGAGCTAATCCTAAAATCTATATGAAAATGCAAAGGACCTAGAATAGCTGAAACAATTTTGAAAAAAAGAGCAAAGTTGGAGGACTTACACTACATGATTTCAAAATGATTTGAAATCATGATTTCTCTAAAGCTAGAAATTAAGGCAATGTGGTATTACCATAGGAAAGCCATAAAGATCAAAGGAATTTAGAAATTAACCCTTAAATTTTATGATCCATTCTTTTTTAACAAAGGGACAAATGGGAAAATGATAAATTTTTTTCATATGATATTCAAGGAAAATCTAACTTAGATCTTTAATCTCACTTCATACATGAAAATTAACTCAAAATGGATCATAAACCTAAAGGTAAAAACTAAAATTAACTTTTGAAGTAAACAGAGCAGAAAAGCCTTGTGACCTTGGGTTAAGCAAACAGTTCTTAAGACACAACACCAAAAATATAAACCATAAAAGAACCTGATAAGCTGGACTTCATTAAAATTTGTAAAGTTTGTGCTTCAAAAGACACCATTGGAAGAATGAAAATACAAGCCAAAGAATGGGAGAAAATATTTTGCAAATCACATATCTGATAAGGGACCTGTATTTAGACTATATAAAGAAAATTTACAACTCAATAACAAGACAAATAACCTAATTTAAAAATGGATTCTGGGACTTCCCTGGTGGCACAGTGGTTAAGAATCCACCTGCTAATGCAGGGAACACGGGTTCGAGTCCTGGTCTGGGAAGATCCCAACATGCCGCGGAGCAACTAAGCTCGTGCGCCACAACTACTGAGCCCGTGCTCTAGAGCCCGTGAGCCACAACTACTGAGCCCATGTGCCACAACTACTGAAGCCCGTGCACCTAGAGCCCATGCTCCGCAACAAGAGAAGCCACTACAATGAGAAGCCCGCGCACCGCAACGAAGAGTAGCCCCCGCTCACCGCAACTAGAGAAAACCCGCGTGCAGCAATGAAGACCCAACGCAGCCAAAACTAAATAAATAAATTTATAAAAAATAACATACTAAATTAAAAAAAATGGATTCTGACACATGCTACAACATGGATAAATCTTGAAAACATTATGCTAAGTGAAATGACCCAGACACAAAAGGGCAAATATTGTGTGATTGCACTTATGTGATAAACCTAGAATAGGGAAATTCATAGAGACAGAAAGTAGAACAGAGGTCACCTGGGGCTTGAGGTGAGAGTGGAATGGGGAATTATTGTTTAGTGGGAACAGAGTTTCTGTTTGGGACAATCGAAAAGTTTTGAAAACCGATAGTGGTGATGGTTGCATACAGCACTGTGAATGTAATTAATGTCAATGAACTGCACACTTTAAAATGGTTAAAGTGATAAATATCTCACACACAATAAAAAAATAATTTTTAACAATGGGCAGAAGACTCGAGTAGACACTTCACCAAAGAAGACACACAAATGACTGATAAGGACATGAAAAAGTGCTCAATATCATTAGTCATTAGGGAAATGCAAATTAATAGTGCAATGAAATACCACTACACATCCACTACAATGACTATAATCAGAAAGACAGATAACAGCAAGTGTTGGTGAGGATGTGGAGAAACTGGAACCCTCACACATTGCTGGTAGGATTGTAAAATGGTATAGCCACTTTGGAAAATTGTTTGGCTATGTTTTAAAAAGTTAAACACAAGCTTACTGCAAGACTCAGCAAGTCCACGCCTAGCAATTTACCCAAGAGAAATGAAAATATATCTCCACACAAAGACATGTACACATGTTCACAGCAGCTTTATTCACAATAGCTAAAAACTGGAAACAACCCAAATGTCCATCAACTAATAAATGGATAAAAGGAATGCTGCATATCCACACAACAGGATACTACTGGGACATAGATATAAATGAGATATTGATACATGCCAGAACATGGCTGAACCTCAAAAATATCATGCTAAGTGCAAGAAGCCGGATGCAAAAGACTTCAGATTGTAAGATTCCATTTATAAAAAATGTTCAGAAAAGACAAATTACTTATAGAGACAGAAGGCAGATTAGTGGTTGCCTGGGTCTGGGGTGGAAGGAGGGATTATCGGCAAACAGGCTTATATAAATTTGCAGAGTGATTGAAAGGTTTTACAACTGAACTGTGTTGATGGTTGCACAAATTGTACACTTACAATGGGTGGATTTTTGTGGCTTTTAAGTTATACCTCAATAAAGCTATTAAAATAAATAAATACAAATCTGACATTGGAAATAATTCCAAATCTGACATTGGAAATAATTCATTTCAGGAAGCATAACTAAAATACAATATCCAGGGAATTCTCTGGTGGTCCAGTGGTTAGGACTCCACGCTTTCACTGCTGAGGGAGCGGGTTCAATCCCTGGATGGGGAACTAACATCCCACAAGCTGCGTGGCACAGCCAAAAAAAAAAAAAAAAAAATCTCCATGATGTGAAATAAAGATTTTCCTTAATCTAGTCATATATCTTTTATTCATACATTTTCAAACTACACATGTAGGATACTGACATTATTCAGTGATGTTAGCGCAGGCCCTAAATGATCTTAAGCTTTCTGAATTAAATTCTGTGGTCCCTGCGACTGCTCAATAAAAAGCAGTATATTTACAAACTCTAAAAATAGACAATATTGGCTTTTTATTGGGTTCACTTTAGGGAAAAATAAAGCAATAAAAGGGAGTCCGAGAAGCGATTCACATCCCTAGATTGAGTAATAAACTGTATTATTTATAATCATTATGACCTAGAAACATTTACTCTGAAGCAGCAAAGGCTGACCTAGTAATTGATTTAATAGCTGTCTTCAGCTACACGAAGGGTATTACAGGGAAACTATTTGACTGGTTCTCTCTCTTTCCCTTGAGAGCCGAACAAAACAAAAGTGATTTAGTAATCAGCAAGGTACATTGAGATTAAACACAAATAACACTGACAGTAACCGCTATCCAATACTGGAATACATTTAATATATTTGTTCAAGCTGTTTCCTTGGCAATCCTTAAGACTAGACAAGACAGACAGCTTTGGTCTGAACACGGTACTGCTTGGGAGGAAGGCATCAGACATGGAACAGGTCCGTGGAAAGGAACGCAGCCCACCTGACTTCCACACGCCTTACCTCGATATCCCGATTCAGTTGCTTCACTATGGCAGTTATGTTTCTGATGTGCTCCTCCAAGAAAAGCCTGGCCAAGCGGTCGCCTCCCCCTTTGTTTTGCATTTTCTGCAAGCTGTTGACGATGTCGTCTTTGATCCGGAAGGCATGCTCCACGAGGGCGGCCGTGGTTTTCTCGTGGCAGAGGATCCTGTCTTCCAGTTGCTCCACTAGGCTTACGGATGAGTAGGGTGCCATGGTCAGGGACTGGCTGTGTCGGGGCATCGTTCTAACTCGCCTACGGAAGGGAGCCCCACATTATTAGGGTTGTCAATTGGGAAACAGTCATTTTTCAAGCCAGATTCAAGACTTCCCAGAAAAGGAGAGGCAAATTATCTATCCCTACAAGCTAAAGGGGATTTGAGGCAGGGTTTCTACTCGCAAAGAGTTTTCTTGGTGAGCCAGGCAGCAACTTTAAACAATGGTCCCCAGAGAGTTAAGTGCGCTGGTAGCGGGCTCCATGACCTCCCAAAGCAAGAGGCTGGAAGATCAAAGCTTATTAACAAAATTGCTGGACCTGCCCTTCTCCTCCCTCCCTCTAAAGCAGTGGCTACAAACTCAAATGCTTACAAGGGTCAGGCAGGGGACATAAATGAGGGAAGCATACCACAGAGAATACACTAGGGAGTGGTGGGGACTTTGCAGAACTGACAGGGCGTTCCTCAACTAAAGGGAGCCACGATTCTGCTCCACCCATGAGTGACCATCTGGGAATGCAGATCCATTTTTCCAGGTCATGTGATATTTCAACAAGAGGCAGGAAATGTAGGCTTGTATGTGAAGTCACCTGATTTCTTAAAATGTTAACAATTCATTAAAAAAGTATTTAAGATGATCCAGGCCAAACAATGTACTTCTATGAGCCAATTCTGGCCTATGGACACGCCACTTCTGATTTAAAAGGGTTAGCAGGGACTTCCCTGGTGGCACAGTGGTTAAGATTCCACCTGCCAATGCAGGGGACACAGGTGTGAGCCATGGTCCAGGAAGATCCCACCTGCCACGGAGCAACTAAGCCTGTGTCACACAACTACTGAGCCTGCGCTCTAGAGCCCACGAGCCACAACTACTGAGCCTGCGTGCCAGAGCCACTGAAGCTCGCGCGCCTGGAGCCTGTGCTCCACAACAAGAGAAGCCACCACAATGAGAAGCCCACGCGCTGCAACGAAGAGTAGCCCCCGCTCGCCGCAACTAGAGAAAGCCCATGAGCAGAACAAAGACCCAACACAGCCATAAATAAATAAATAAATTTATTTATTTTAAAAAATAAAAATAAATAAAAGGGTTAGCAGGGGGACTTCCCTAGTGGCGCAGTGGTTAAGACTCTGCGCTCCCAATGCAGGGGGCCCAAGTTCAATCCCTGGTCAGGGAACTCAATCCCACATGCACGCTGCAACTGAGTTCGTGTGCCTCAACTAACGAGCCCACCGGCCGCAACTGAGACCCAGTGCAACCAAACAAATAAATTTTTTTTTAATGAATAAATAAAAGGGTGAGCAGGGGTATCAGCCCCCAAACCTCCAGAGGTACGTTTCACTGTTGACCAGAAGTGCAACTGTACTGAAGGGCTACTGTGAAATCGCCACCTGTCAGGGTCACTGAATAGTCCACAGTATCCTACTCTTGCCCTCGAAAAAAGTCATTGTTGGATAATGTAACAGCCACAAGGCTTCTTTTATAATGATCACACCCACTAACAGCCCTCATGGAATTGGTGGAAAGAAAAAGTATACCTTAGATGCATATTTTCCATATATTATACCTTTCCTCGGTGACAAGAGAAGGAAATACAGTACTCCGTTGGGCCATTTTCTTTTTAATAGTTCACATCTGTTGAAAAAATAAGCATTAAATTATTTAACGGTTTATAGCTACAACTTAAATGACCTCTAAAGCTTATTATTAATTTACTAAGGGGATCAAAAATTATGCTGCCATGCTGATCAATTATATTATTAAATACCTTATATCTTATATACAATAGAAACAGAAGATGTCTCTAAATAAGGAGAAAAGAGTCAAACATCAAAATGCTTCTGCTAGATAGATCAACAAGGACTGTCAAATGGAGTTTCCTTAAGTTTTCTCACCCCATATCTGCATCTCAAGCTTGAGAAACCACTTTTAAAGAAACAACATAGTTTCTTCAATAGGCTTAGTCAGTCCTGTACTTCTCCACAGGAATGTACAGGAAACTACGTTAGGAAATTTGATCTCAGCAAATTTAGCAAATTCCGTAGCAAATGAAGAGCATTATTTAAACATTAATCTTAACAAAACAATGCATGATCAACGGGATCTGATTTGGGGGAACTTAGCTATCCACTAAGAGAATGAGAATGATACTCTTCATTAAAACCTTCAAAGTGAAAGCAATTATACTCCAATAAAGACATTAAAAATAAATAAATAAATAAAACCTTGAAACTGTGTTATAAGATATAATCATTCATATTACATCAGGCATATATAAGGAAGAGTTGATCATCACAATGCATTAGAAATCTGAACAAAATCGGATGGTTTTAAAAATGTCTCATTACTGGAGATTGGTTCAAGATGGCGGAGTAGAAGGACGTGCGCTCACTCCCTCTTGCAAGAGCACCAGAATCACAACTAACTGCTGAACAGTCATCGACAGGAAGACACTGGAACTCACCAAAAAAGATATCCCACATCCAAAGACAAAGGAGAAGCCGCAGTGAGACAGTAGGAGAGGCGCAATCACAGTAAAATCAAATCCCATAACCGCTGGGTGGGTGACTCACAAACTGGAGAACATTTATACCACAGAAGTCCACCAACTGGAGTGAAGGTTCTGAGCCCCACGACAGGCTTCTCAAACTGGGAGTCCAGCAACAGGAGGAGGAATTACCAGAAAATCAGACTTTGAAGGCGACTGGGATTTGATTGCAGGGCTTTGACAGGACAGGGGGAAACAGACTCCACTCTTGAAGGTCACACACAAAGTAGTGTGCGCAACAGGACCCAGGGGGAAGGAGCAGTGACCCCACAGGAGACTGAACCAGACCTACCTGCTAGTGTTGGAGGGTCTCCTGCAGAGGCGGGGGGCGGCTGTGGCTCACCACGGGGACAAGGACACTGGCAGCAGAAGTTCTGGGAAGTACTCCTTGGCGTGAGCCCTCCTGGAGTCCGCCATTAGCCCCACCAAAGAGCCTGCAGGCTCCAGTGCTGGGTCGCCTCAGGCCAAACAACCAACAGGGAGGGAACTCAGCCCCACCCATCAGCAGACAAGTGGATTAAAGTTTTACTGAGCTCTGCCCATCAGAGCAACACCCAGCTCTACCCACCACCAGTCCCTCCCATCAGGAAGCTTGCACAGGCCTCTTAGATAGCCTCATCCACCAGAGGGCAGACAGCAGAAGCAAGAAGAACTACAGTCCTGCAGCCTGTGGAAAGAAAACCACATTCACAGAACAATAGACAAAATGAAAAGGCAGAGGACTATGTACCAGATGAAGGAGCAAGATAAAACCCCAGAAAAACAGCTAAATGAAGTGGAGATAGGAGACCTTCCAGAAAAAGAATTCAGAATAATGACAGTGAAGATGATCCAGGACCTCGGAAAAAGAATGGAGGCAAAGATCAAGAAGATGCAAGAAATGTTTAACAAACACCAAGAAAAATTAAAGAACAAACAAACAGAGATGAACAATACAATAACTGAAATGAAAAACACAGTAGAAGGAATCAACAGCAGAATAACTGAGGCAGAATAACAGATAAGTGACCTGGAAGACAGAATGACAGAATTCACTGCCGCAGAACAGAATAAGAAAAAAGAATGAAAAGAAATGCAGACACCAACATTCACATTATAGGGGTGCCAGAAGGAGAAGAGAGAGAGAAAGGACACGAGAAGATATCTGAAGAGATTATAGTTGAAAACTTGCCTAACATGGGAAAGGAAACAGCCACCCAAGTCCAGGAAGCACAGAGTCCCAGGCAGGATAAACCCAAGGAGAAACATGCCAAGACACATAGTAATCAAATTGACAAAAACTAAAGACAAAGAAAAATTATTAAAAGCAACAAAGGAAAAATGACAAATAACATACAAGGGAACTCCAATAAGGTTAACAGCTGATTTCTCAGCAGAAACTCTATAAGCCAGAAGGGAGTGGCACGATATACTTAAAGTGATAAAAGGGAAGAACCTACAACCAAGATTACTCTACCCAGCAAGGATCTCATTCAGATTCAACGGAGAAATCAAAAGCTTTACAGACAAGCAAAAGCTAGGAGAATTCAGCACCACCAAACCAGCTCTACAACAAATGCTAAAGGAACTTCTCTAAGTGGGAAACACAAGAGAAGAAAAGAACCTATAAAAACAAACCCAAAACAATTAAGAAAATGGTCATAGGAACATACATATGGATAATTACCTTAAACGTGAATGGATTAAAGGCTCCAACCAAAAGACACAGGCTTGCTCAATCAATACAAAAACAAGACCCATATATATGCTGTCTACAAGCGACCCACTTCAGACCTAGGGACACATACAGACTGAAAGTGAGGGGACAGAAAAAGATATTCCATGCAAATGGAAATCAAAAGAGAGCTGGAGTAGCAATACTCATACCAGATAAAATAGACTTTAAAATAAAGCATGTTACAAGAAACAAGGAAGGACACTACATAATGATCAAGGGATCAATCCAAGAAGAAAATATAACAATTATAAATATATATGCACCCAACACAGGAGCACCTCAACACATAAGGCAAATGCTAACAGCTATAAAAGAAGAAATTGACAGCAACACAGTAACAGTGGGGGACATTAACACCACACTGGCACCAATGGACAGATCATCCAAACAGAAAATTAATAAGGAAACACAAGCTTTAAATGACACAATAGACCAGATACATTTAATTGACATTTATAGGACATTCCACCCCAAAACAGCAGATTACACTTTCTTCTCAAGTGCACACAGAACATTCTCCAGAACAGATCACATCTTGGGTCACAAATCAAGCCTTGGTAAATTTAAGAAAACTGAAATCATATCAATGACTTCCTTGATTTGATTGAAATCATATCAATCATATCTTTTCCAACCACAATGCAATGAGATTAGAAATAAATTACAGGGAAAAAATGTAAAAAACACAAACACATGGAGGCTAAACAATACATTACTAAATAACCAAGAGTTCACTGAAGAAATCAAAGAGGAAATCAAAAAATACCTAGAGGCAAATGACAATGAAAACACAACGATCTAAAACTGATGGGATTCAGCGAAAGCAGTTCTAAGAGGGGAGTTTGTAGCAATACAATCCTATCTCAAGAAACAAGAAAAATCTCAAATAAAAAATCTAACCTTACACCTAAAGAAACCAGAGAAAGAAGAACAAACAAAACCCAAAGTTAGCAGAAGAAAAGAAATCATAAAGATCAGAGCAGAAATAAATGAAATAGAAACAAAGAAAACAATAGCAAATATCAATAAGACTAAAAGCTGGTTCTTTGAGAAGATAAACAAAATTGATTAACCTTTAGTCAGACTCATCAAGAAAAAGAGGGAGAGGACTCAAATCAATAAAATTAGAAATGAAAAAGGAGAAGTTACAACAGACACCGCAGAAATACAAAGCATCAAAAGAGACTACTACAAGCAATTCTATGCCAATAAAATGGACAACCTGGAAGAAATGGACAAATTCGTAGAAAGGTATAACCTTCCAAGACTGAACCAGGAAGAAACAGAAAATATAAACAGACCAATCACAAACAATGAAATTGAAATTGTGATTAAAAATCGTCCAACAGGGCTTCCCTCGTGGTGCAGTGGTTGACAGTCCGCCTGCTGATGCAGGGGACATGGGTTCGTGCCCCGGTCCGGGAAGATCCCACATGCCACGGAGCGGCTAGGCCCATGAGCCATGGCCGCTGAGCCTGCGCGTCTGGAGCCTATACTCCGCAACTGTAGAGGCCACAACAGTGACAGGCCCGCATACTACAAAAAAAAAAAAAAAAAAACACACACACACAAAAAAATCTTCCAACAAACAGAAGTCCAGGACCAGATAGCTTCAAAGGTGAATTGTATCAAACATTTAGAGAAGCGCTAACACCCATCCTTCTCAAACTCTTCCCAAAAACTGCACAGGAAGGAACACTCCCAAACTCGTTCTACAGGGCCACCATCACCCTGATACCAAAACCAGACAAAGGTACTACAAAAAAAGAAAATTACAGACCAATATCACTGATGAATATAGATGCAAAAATCCTCAACAAAATACTAGCAAACAGAATCCAACAACACATTAAAAGGATCATACACCATGATCAAGTGGGATTTATCCCAGGGATGCAAGGATCCTTCAATATATGCAAATCAATCGATGTGATACACCATTTAACAAACTGAAGGATAAAAACCATATGGTCATCTCAATAGATGCAGAAAAAACTTTTGACAAAATTCAACACCCATTTATGATAAAAACTCTCCAGAAAGTGGGCATAGAGGGAACCTACCTCAACATAACAAAGGCCACAGACGATAAACCCACAGGAAACATCATTCTCAATGGTGAAAAACTGAAACTATTTCCTCTAAGATCAGGAACAAGACAAGGATGTCCACTCTCACCACTCTTACTCAACATAGTTTTGGAAGTCCTAGCCACAGCAATCAGAGAAGAAAAAGAAATAAAAAGAATACAAATTGGAAAAGAAGAAGTAAAACTGTCACTGTTTGCAGACGACATGATACTATACATAGAGAATCCTAAAGATGCCACCAGAAAACTGCTAGAGTTAATCAATGAATTTGGTAAAGTTGTGGGACACAAAATTAATGCACAGAAATCTCTTGCATCCCTATACACTAACGATGAAAGATCAGAAAGAGAAATTAAGGAAACAATCCCATTCACCACTGCAACAAAAAGAATAAAATACCTAGGAATAAACATAATTAAGGAGGTAAAAGAGCTGTACTCAGAAAACCATAAGACACTGATGAAAGAAATCAAAGATGACACAAAACAGATGGAGAGAAATACCATGTTCTTGGATTGCAAGAATCAATACTGTGAAAATGACTATACTACCCAAAGCAATCTACAGATTCAATGCAATCCCTATCAAATTAGCAATGGCATATTTTACAGAACTAGAACAAAAAAATCATAAAATTTGTATGGAGACACAAAAGACCCCAAATAGCCAAAGCAATCTTGAGAGAAAACAACAGAGCTGGAGGAACCAGACTCCCCGACTTCAGACTATACTACAAAGCTACAGTAATCAAGACAATATGGTACTGGCACAAAAACAGAAATACAGATCAATGGAACAGTATAGAAAGCCCAGAGACAAACCCACGCACCTATGGTGAACTAATCTATGACAAAGAAGGCAAGGATATACAATAGAGAAAAGACAGTCTCTTCAATAAGTGGTGCTGGGAAAACTGGACAGCTACATGTAAAAGAATGAAATTAGAACACTCCCTAACACCATATACAAAAATAAACTCAAAATGGGTTAGAAATCTAAATGTAAGATGGGACACTATAAAACTCTCAGAGGAAAACATAGGAAGGACAATCTTTGACATAAATCACAGCAAGATCTTTTTTGACATACCTGCTAGAGTAATGGAAATAAAAACAAAAATAAACAAATGGGACCTAATGAAACTTAAAAGCTTTTGCACAGCAATGGAAACCATAAACAAAACGAAAAGACAACCCTCAAAATGGGAGAAAATATTTGCAAACAAATCAACGGACAAAGGATTAATCTCCCAAATATATAAATAACTCATGCAGCTCAATATTAAAAAAACAAACAACCCAATCCAAAAATGGGCAGAAGACCTAAGTAGACAATTCTCCAAAGAAGACATACAGATGGCCAAGAGGTACATGAAAAGACGCTGAACATCACTAATTATTAGAGAAGTGCAAATCAAAACTACAATGAGGTATCACCTCACACCGGTTAGAATGGGCATCATCAGAAAATTTACAGACAACAAACAAATGCTGGAGAGGGTGTGGAGAAAAGGGAACCCTCTTGCACTGTTGGTGGGAATGTAAATTGATACAGCCATTAGTATGGAGAGCAGTATGGAGGTTCCTTAAAAAACTAAAAATAGAATTACTATATGACCCAGCAATCCCACTCCTGGGCATATACCCAGAAAAAACCATAATTCAAAAAGACACATGCACCCCAATGTTCACTGCAGCACTATTTACAATAGCCAGGTCATGGAAGCAACCTAAATGCCCATCAACAGACGAATGGATAAAGAAGATATGGTACATATATACAATGAAATATTATTCAGCCATAAAAAGGAATGAAATTGGGTCATTTGTAGAGACGTGGATGGACCCAGAGACTGTCACACAGAGTGAAGTAAGTCAGAAAGAGAAAAACAAATACCGTATATTTAACACATCTATGTGGAATCTAGAAAAATGGTACAGATGAACCAGTTTGTAAGGCACAAATAGAGACACAGATGTAGAGAACAAATGTATGGACACCAAGGGGGGAAAGCGGGGGCGATGGGGGGGTAGGATGAACTGGGAGATTCAGATTGACATGTATACACTGATGTGTATAAAATGGATAACTAATAAGAACCTGCTGTATAAAAATAAATAAAATAAAATTCAAAAAAATTTCATTACTTAGGTTTCTCAATACTGTTGTTAATTGCCTTAAAACAATGCCTAGTAACTGTGATCTGATTCAGTAACTAGTTCTCATTTAGATGTTGGATTCAAAAAGCATTTCTGATTGAAACCATTGTTTTGGCATCATCTATCCAGTATGTTATTTTTAGAGTTTCAAAATGTGAACATTTACTTTTCTAGACAAAGAAGTTTGAATTTAAACAAAATGCATTTAAGAAAAAAAGTGATTCAGGCCAAACAATCTACAATGCCAAAGGAGTTCTTCAGTATTAAAGATAATAATTTTTGCCATTTAGACTACAAAAATTAAGCCAGTGTGAAAGATGTTAATATTTAGAATCACAGAATCTTTACAATTCTGAAGTTGTAAAATAACTTAGCTGGAGTGTTAATCTATAGAATAACCCAACCTAAGAGACATTTTGCATCTATTATGTAGACAACCTAAACAGGTAAGATAAAAATCCCCTCCCTCAAGGGCTTCACAGCCTACAGAGAAAGGTAGACATCCCCACCAACCAGGAAACACTGGGATAACTGGCTAACTAATCATATGAACAGAAACGCATGGGGAGAAAACACTAACTCAAAAAGTTGTATTCACCCTTATGTCCACTGCAGCATTATTTAAAATAGCCAAGATATGGACACTACCTAAGTGTGATGAATAGATAATGTGAGATGTACACACAGATACACACCCACGCACACGCAAATACATACACACATGCACAGTGGAATACTATTCAGCCAGAAAAAAGAATAAAATCTTGTCATTTGCAACTGTATGATCTTACTTTAAATCTTAAAAAACAAAACAAACACACAAAAACCCCACCAAACTTATAGATACAGAAAATGGAATGATCGTTGCCAGAGCCAGGCACTGGGAAGTGGGCAAAATAGGTGAAGGGGGTCAAAGGAACAGACTTGCAGCTATAAAATAAATAAGCCATAGGAATGTAATGTCAGCATGATGTCTATAGTTAATAATACTGTATTGCATATTTGAAAGATCCTAAGAAAGTAAATATTAAAAGTTCTCATCATACACACAAAAAATTTTGTAACCATTGTGCTGACCGACGTCAACCAGACTTATGGTGGTGATCATTTTGTAATATATACAAATACAGAGTCGTTATGTTGTATACCTGAGACTAATATAATGCTATATGTCAATTATACCTCAATGTAGAAAAAAAAATTTTAACATTAAAAAAAAAAAATGGGGAGGAAAAAGGGAGAGGGCTTTGTTTTTTTCCTGGGTAGCAACTAGCTCAGGGAAGGACTGATGAGAATGAGTAGGAGTTCCCAAAGTAGAGAACAGAGAGGTCGTGCCATACTTTCTCTGTGCCACACTCCGGGATTCCCTCTACTTCCTTTACTCTCAACACACCCCAGCCTAACCCCTTCTTCAGCCTCATCCCTGGCCACTCCATACCAGAGCCCAGTTAACTCTAACCTTCCCCAAAGCCGCCCCACCTACCACCGTCCTGCAGCACGTTGCTGCCATCATACCTTTGCCTGTGTGCTCTATCAGAAATGCTCTTCCCACCTCTGCCTGCCGAGAAAACTCGTACTAATCCTGTAAGGCCCCACCAACCCTTCAATTCAATAAAATGGCTCCCTCGTGTGTATCCTTTAGCTCTTTATTCTGTGTGTTTTATACTACTCACTATGTCCTATTATTCTTAGGTGTTTAATAGTCTGTCTCCCCTACTAACTTATATGCTCCTTCAGGGCACGTTTCAAATCCTAACGGACACAGAGCTGACCTACGCGAATCCACACAATGGACTTCCCTGGTGGCGCAGTGGTTGAGAATCTGCCTGCTAATGCAGGGGACACGGGTTTGAGTCCTGGTCCGGGAAGATCCCACATGCCGCGGAGCAACTGGGCCCGTGAGCCACAACTACTGAGCCTCCGCGTCTGGAGCCTGTGCTCCGCAACAAGAGAGGCCGCGACAGTGAAAGGCCCGCGCACCGCGATGAAGAGTGGTCCCCGCTCACTGCAACTAGAGAAAGCCCTCACACAGAAACGAAGACCCAAGACAGCCAAAAATAAATAAATAAATATTTTTTTTAGAAAAAGAATCCACACAATGAGAGCATGATTAGCGTTCCAGTATCAGAAATTGCAGCAATAAAGGCATCAGAGAATACGGTTTAGTTAAAAGTATAGTTCTCTACGGAGACCGAATCCCAAACATTAGTCACTCAATATAATACCTGGGAATGAATGGAGACCTTTGCAATGCCTTCTTCTGAAAGTCATTTCATCCACCTGGAATTATCCTGCCTGAGCTACAGAAGCCCAGCTACATCCCCTTCCTGAAAAAGGAGTCTACCCACCACTCATTGTCTGAGATTGCTTTTCAATAACACACCTCCCTGTAACAAACCAAGCACTATCCACTCTGCGAGAGAAAATGTCACATGGCATGAGTCCACAACACACACTGACGTCTGTCTGGAATTGGTGCCCTTTTCATGAGTGTGGTGGGTGGGCAAGTGTTTATCTGTTAGGTCTCTTGGTCGGTTAGTATCATGATTCTTTGCCAGAACAAAGGGATCTATATTCCTAATGAATAAGGATGAAAAATAAATGTCACTGGATTAAGTGACTTATCAAAAATTGTTTCCAGATCTTCCTATTAATTCTGGCTCCCTTGCCTGAGGGCATCAGCTCTTGCATGTTTATAAATCTCATCTCTAGCACCACAAGTGGGTCTGCAACACTATCAGGCAGGTCTGGGTCGTACACTGTTTTGTTCGTGCCATATTTTGCTGTTATAATATCAATCTCCAGTTTATGAGTTTAAAAACTTGGGGAAATCAGGGGAAGGGACAGGTAGGTAGAGCAAAGACAGAAGAATTGAAAGAAATAAGAGAAAGTAAAATTACAATGCCCAAAATATGCGATACATCAACAGAATTTGGAGGTTAAAAGAAGAGTAAAGGGAAATGCTATTATCTAAACCAAAACATTTATTTCTGATTATAAGGATTCTGAGATATTCTCAGATACATATATAGTATTTAATGACAAAAGGAAACATTAATCCCAATAAATTGTTCTATTTTTGTAAGTAAGATGACACTGGATAGAAATACCTGTATATCATTTTAATGTAAAATGATACATGAACTTAACAAATTAAAATGACAATTTTTACGGAAACATTAAAATTTAGTTTTTCAGTTTACTATTACAATACAGCACTGATGTGTTCTGCTGAGTGTCAGAATTTAAAAAATAGGCAAAGCATTTATGAATTAAGTCGTTGTAATGTGGTGGTGGGGAAAAAAAAAAGCTGATTTCCTTACAGTTAAAAATAGAGTGAAAGGAGAGAGGGCGGAGAACAGTGGAAGGCGTGTCTAGGAAGACAGGTGGGAGTGTTCCTTAACTGATCTCTGAGGCCAGGCTCACGCTTGGACTCTGTCCTGGGGCAGCAAGGACTGATCAGGGTTGGGAAACTCAAGGGCAGTGAACAGCCAGCGGCGAGAGCATGTCAGAATAGGGGAGAGGTTGCAGTGGCAGATGCTGGACCAGGAATCCCTCCTGGGAGGGACAGGATGGGGCCCAGGAGGGAAGAGGGACTGAGGGTTCCCTCAGAGCCTCTTTACTCCTTTCTCTCCATTGCTATTCAGCTCTTCTCCCTCCCCTCTCACTGCCTCCTCTCGCTTGATTTTCTCTTTTCCTCCCACTCACCCCTCTCCATTCATCTTCTTTTGCTCTTTCCCTCTTCTTAACTTTCTCTTTCCACAGTCCATTTTCCTTCCCCCTACCATCTCTCCTTTCCCTCCTTTGCGCTCTCCCTTCCCACAGCTACAGTCCAACATACTTTTCTATCGTGGGAGACATGGGTGGTGGGGTCAGGAAGGTCCTTATTTGAAGCCCGGCTTCCCCAATAACTAAGATCCTAGTGGGCTTGTCGGGTTGGGGACCACAGAACTAACAGCCGCTCCCTCTTTGGAGTGCTGACCCCATGACCCCATTCATGCAGCATGGTTGTGGGCATTAAGGGAATTCATCCTCACCATCATTCGTGAAGGGTCTGATCTTATCACCTCCATTTAACCAGAGGAAACAGAGACCTAGAAATGTTCAGCAACTGGCCCGATGTCACAGGAAGGAAGAGATCAGGGATCTGAGCCTAGGGCCCCGGCCTTTTCATCAGCAGGCATCACCCATAGAGAGGTGGTGGGGTGTCCAGAACAGAGTCTGGCCTCGGGGCACTGGATATGCTTCCAAAAAGGGCTGTTCCTTTCTCTTCCCTGCTTAATGTCCTTTCATCACATCTGACAGAAAATAGATCTGTTTTCTAAAGTAAAACTTTATGTAAAAGGTTCAGCAAATATAGTATTCATTTGTTTAAAGCCCTATTATATTGTTTACTGTGGTGGGTTAGTGGGGAAATCATTAGGTACTTGCTATTACCTTTTCATTTGGCCAAAGCTGTCCCTCCGGCACCGATGTGTGCTGAGGTTACAGCTGGACTGAAGCCATGCTACTGTAACTCGTGTTTTTGAAACCAGAGCCCATACATGAAAAAAACAATTTGCGGGAATACCCTGGCGGTCCACTGGTTAGGACTCTGCACTCTCACTGCCGAGGGCCCGAGTTTGATCCCTGGTCATGGAACTAAGACCTCACAAGCCTCGCAGCACAAGCCACACACACACACACACACACACACATACACACAAATTGCAACACACATACTTTGTATGAAGAAATTTGGAACATTTTAAAAAACACCTTTCCTTAAACTGAAAAATGCTTTTTGTGATTAATAAAGTAATATAATTTAAAAATTTAGGCTCTACATAAAGGTATGAAGAATAAATTGAAAATCACCACTCAGAGAGTGTTGATATGTACATCAATTTACCTTGTTTTAAGATCTCTCTTCAGGATACATATAATTTTCCTTTATGAAAAAAAATGAAATCCTACTCTATACTATGTGTACCCTGCATTTCCTAAATAACACTATATCCTGAACATCTTTCTGTCAATATGTAAAGATACATATCACAATTTTTAATGCCTGCATAATATTCCATTAAATGGACCTATCATACTCGTTAGGCAGCCCCTGACTGATGGATATCTACACTGAAATACTATTTATAGTCCAGGTTTAGTTCAACTTTTTGGTCTCGTTTTCCTTTTCTTTCCTTTGTTCTACAAAATGACACAGGTGGTATAAAAAGTCAGTGGGGCAGATTGCAAGCTACTTTCAAAACTGAAGTTAAGGTGAGACACTGACAATGAAACCTAAAGAATCAAGGAGGGATGAAATCAGCAGATCTGTAAGAACAACCCAAGATACCGCCAATACTCCCAGCAGAAACAAGGCAGTCATCACGCCTGTGCTCACTGGCTCACTGTCAGTCTTCGGCTCTATACTGTGAGCTCCATGAGGAGTTGTACTGTCCACAGCACAGTCGCAAGCACCTGGCACATAGCTGATCAATAAGTGTTTGCTGGATGAATGAATCTCAAGGAGAGATGACTACAATGAAGTCATTTCAAAATGCTGAATTTAATCAACTGAATTATATTCCAACTAGAGACTTAATGGGCAACCAGAAAGGGAGATGGGACACACAGCATGTCTAGTAAAAGCAGAGTATGGAGAGGCAAAGTTGATCAGTGTTTCCAAGAACCTAAGAAACTGGGGTAGCAGGAAGAACCCTATTATGGACAGGGATGCATGAAGCTGTCAGGGCTCAATGACACTGGCCACTCAGATGATCCTGTCACTCCTCTTGCCTGAGCCCGCACTCACCAAGCACATCATTTAGCTTCCCATGTGGATGTGCACAAAAGGAGAAAACACAGGAATCAGCAAACTCGAGCCCCAGGCTACCTGCCAGCTTCCCTTCTCATCATGAATTAGTACTCTGACGTGACACCTCTGATGAGAACTGCACTTGGGTAAGTCAGTCTTCTGAAATCTGAACGTCTCTGACTGTCCTAACAGTGCTGAGTATTTAAACCATGACACTGAAACATGGGACCTATTGTGAAGGCCAGATTCCTGCAGAGGTGGCCCCCATGCTCCTAACCTCCGGGAATTCATACCTGGGTAAACCCCTCCCCTGAGTGTGGTGGGACCTGGGACTTGCTCCTAACCGACAGAATACAGCAGAGACCAGCCAAGGGGCAGTCACCTGGACCCCGTCGGTAGGTGCAGTCAGCTGGGACTCTGACACCAAATTATATAGGGTATACTTTTGATTACTGGGAAGAGAATATTTATTTCATAATCTAACTTTTAAGTCATTTAATAGATATCTAAATGGTTGTGTTAGAAAAATCTCAAAAGGATATTGTAGAAGGACTTCCCTGGTGGCACAGGGGTTAAGAATCTGCCTGCTAATGCAGGGGACACAGGTTGGAGCCCTGGTCCGGGAAGATCCCACATGCCGCAGAGCAACGAAGCCTGTGCACCACAACTACTGAGCCTCCTCTCTACAGCCCGCAAGCCACAACTACTGAGCCTGCATGCGACAATTACTGAAGCCCGCACGCCTAGAGCCCGTGCTCCACAACAAGAGAAGCCACCACAATGAGAAGCCCGCACAATGCAATGAAGAGCAACCCCTGCTCACCGCAACTAGAGAAAGCCCGCACGCAGCAACAAAGACCCAACGCAGCCAAAAATAAAATTTAAAAATAAAAAATTTTTAAAAAAGGATATTATAGAAAGAATAAGAACTTTAACAGTTTCTTTCCTAACACTGGCTCTGTTCTGGCCCGTGGAAGAAAATTATAAAATAAATCTAACTTGCTGCAAGAGATAAAAACACAAGAGATACCAATTTATCCCATCAGATTGGCAGACTGAGTATAGACGGGAGCACATGTGGGACAATGGGAACACCAGGTGGGAATGGGAAGTACCACCACTTTGGAAAGTAATCCTCAATATCTAGTAAAGCTGAAGATGAACAAACCTCATGACCCAATAATTCCACTGCTAAGAAATACCCAGAAAGCTTCTCACACATGTCCACAGCAGACCTTTAGAAGAGTACTTAAGGCAGCACTGTTTTCTACGAGCAAAAAAGTGGGCAGAGAGGGGGTACTGAACACCCATCATTAGGCAAATGGATGGATAAACTGTGATATATTCATGCAGTGAAAGAACAAACAGTTGTGGAAATAACTGGATTAGAATGACAAGTCCCAACACGAACCACTCTCACAAATACATTAAGTAAAAAAGCAAGCTGAAGAAGGGTATGGACACTATGATGACATTTTCATAAAAGTTTAAAATATGCCAAATAATATGCCAAATCTATAACATCTAAAGACGAATGTAGAAATGACAAACACCAAATCAACGTCATATTCATCTCTGAGTGGGAGACAGAGGACTACAGGGGGCTTCAACTAAATGCATACTGTTTAACTTCTTCCATTTATTTTTCATTATATCATCAAAAAAGAAAGAAAATTACTTCTTCCTGCCCTCACTTAAAAAAACCCAAATCTGGCCTTTCCTGGTGGCGCAGTGGTTGAGAGTCCGCCTGCGGATGCAGGAGACAAAGGTTCGTGCCCTGGTCCGGGAAGATCCCACATGCCGCGGAGCGGCTGGGCCCGTGAGCCATGGCCGCTGAGCCTGCACGTCCGGAGCCTGTGCTCCGCAATGGGAGAGGCCACAGCAGTGAGAGGCCTGCGTACCGCAAAAAAAAAACAAAACCCAAATCTGCAAAGACCATGAGCTTGAAGGGAGTCCAACTGTTAGTCCCTCAGGACATGCACAGAACTCAATCTTGCCCTGTACATTCTGAGGACCACCAAATTAGAATTACAGGGCAACAGTAACTAATGTCCATCAAATCTCTACCCTTCACGCCTTTTTCCATACTGAATATGTGACCTTATCTAGATGTCAACACTTTCTATAAATGGTTATTGGTTAAATGTCCAACAACAAAAGAGTAGTTAAAACATGGAACATCCACTCAAAAGGATACCAATAGCTCTTTAAAATAATGGTTACAAAGAGTATGAAGTAACATAGAAAATATTTACTAGCTATAATGTTATCTTTTTTTTTTTTTTTTTTAAGAACAAGATTTGAAACTGGATTTTCCGTACTATATAGAACCATAACCAGGGCCTGGGAACAGAGCTTTGCCCTGGGGCACAATTTAGGTGGTGCAAACATTTTATGAGCTTAGAGGACCCTTCAAATTTTTAAGTTCTACCCCTGCCATCTTCCTCTCCAAGGTGGGGAGCTTGCCCGACCCTGGGCCAGCAGAGATGGATGAGTTATCAAGGACAAGCCCCTCTGTGCGCATAGGCCACCCTCACCTGCCTTCACTCTTCTCCCATCTGACCACCAGGGGCCCCTCTCTGCAGGAACGCATGCTCCCTTGACTTGTGGCTACCTTCTATGCTACTTCCCTACCCCACCCTTGCGTCAAATCGCTAAGATTGTTCTATAGTGTGAAGAGCCGGTATCTGCGTAAATGATGTGTTTTCAGTACTAAGAGGAGGCAGAGGGCTGTGCAACTGAGGCCAGGGATGACGAATTCAAAAGCCAAAGCACTGATAAGAAGGTCAAAGAAGAACCACTGGTAATAGCAGGAACTTTCCATAAATTAATAACGGGGCTCAGACTGGGGGAGTGACTCCTAACTATGTACAAAGAAAATGAAACAGCATAAATAAGCACACCCTGTCTCCTTCTTAAGAGGCAGTTCACCTCTCCCTATATCTGGCCGGAATTTTGGAGAAGGGATGAGCCATCTTTAGGAGGCAGGAGATAGATGGGCCCCTGGGCCAGACAGCTGGTGTCTGTCAAGTGGAGTAAAACTGAAGCTTTGTTCTCACCCAGACACTCCAAGGACAAAGCTTGTGGCAGAAGCTGAGTTCTGCTAAAGTAAAGAGATAAGGTGCCCACTCCTGAGGTCAAGGAAAACTTCCCTGTCTGCACATGCGCAGGAAGGCGCCTTGGGGGTCAAAAAGTGAGGGGGTGTCACTCCATCGTAAGTGTGGAATGCACCCACAGGCGTCTGCGGAGGGATCCATCTTAGCAAAAAGTTGCGCACACATCTTGGGGGGGGGGTCCTAGGCCCAGTCAGGTGTGAAAAAAGAAACGAGATAATTGGCCAAATGTAAACAAAGACCGGAAGGGTTGTCCCCTGTAAGTGATTTAAATCCCCTCTTCACTGCACTCCTCATCCGGGACTCCCACACTCCCCTCCAGGTGTGTATTTCTGCCTTGCTTCTGTCTTAAATAAACAAACTGCTTCTCTGTGTGCTCTCCCATACGTTGTACTGTGTCTTTAATAATACACTTTGTACCTGTTTTTAGTTTTTTTGGTTTTTTTGGGTTTTTTTTTTTTTTTGCGGTACGCGGGCCTCTCACTGTTGTGGTCTCTCCCGCTGCGGAGCACAGGCTCCGGACGCGCAGGCTCAGCGGCCGTGGCTCACGGGCCCAGCCGCTCCGCGGCGTGTGGGATCCTCCCGGACCGGGGCACAAACCCGTGTCCCCTGCATCGGCAGGCGAACCCCCAACCACTGCGCCACCAGGGAAACCCTGTTTTTACAGTTTTTGCCTCCTTGAAACATTCTTGCTTTCAAACGGGGTAAAGAGCTAGGGCCAATTTGCTTCTAGCCTCTAGCCCCTGGTGGACTCGCACCTAGGATTCCTGGTTTTCATCCAGGCTACCCAGGTTCAATTGCTGGGCAGGGAACTAAGATCTCTCCTCAGGACCGCTCACTGCTGTCCCTCCGAGATCACTTACTAGAAATATATTGGGCTAGCATACTTTGGGATGTAGATGGCATTATGGTTATGAGGTGGATCTGAGGGAAATCTTGGGTAAGTCTCCAAAGGAAGGAATGTTGTAAGGCCTTACACAGCCTCTACGACGTTGGGCATCTTCACAACAAAACGTCCCTCTCTGGACGCATTAGGTCAACGGCAAATGAAGCTTACCTGACACAGTCTGATATATATATTTTTTCAATAGCACATTACCCCAGCAACCCAGAAATCCCTCAGCCATCCTGGAGACAGTGTGGCAGGGGTTCCTGTGCTAGAAGTACTATTATAATAATATTTTTTTAAACAGTGCAAAGAAATAAAACAATGGCCCTGGGTACATTTCTATTCTACTTTTCCTTCTTTTCAAAATACTTCAAAGAGTATTTTATTTTCAAGACAAAAATTTAAGTGTAAACTTCTTGCATAAAAGAATGAACCAATGAGAAAAGACACACAAACAAACAGAAAATGCAGAAATTGCCCATTTCTAGCTCTCAAAACCAAAGAGACACGACTCATTCTGGGTGTAAAAGAGTCAATGGCTCAGTTAAAGTAAGTTTGCTGTTAAGTTTTGTTTTACCGTGGTTAAAAACATATAACATAAAATGGACCACCTTAAACATTTTTAAGTTTAGAGTATAGTATTAACTACATGCACATTGTGGTACAACAGATCTCCAGAACTTTTTCACCTTCCAAAACTGAAACTCTGTATCGACTGCACAACTCCCAGTTTGCTAATTTGTACCCATTCCCTGTGGGTACATAAGGAGGCTTGAGCCCAGGACCCGCGTTAAAGCCCCCGTGGAGCCCTGGATTGCCCTTCTATCAGGCTCGGGGCTGCCATCAGTGGGAACCACCAGCACAGCATTCCAAACAGCTTCGGCTCCAGGGAAAGTGAGTCCTTCCCCCACCCCGCCACCAACAGGGTCCCAAGGCAGTTATTTCCAATCATTTTTGTGGAAATGGCCTTCAATCCACCTTGCAAGACCTGTGTCCTTTCCGCTCCGCATGAGTGCATTCACCAGGGGAACTCTGTCGATGGTAGAAAGGGGAAGGGTGGCTGTATTTCTGACCCATACGAAAACGAACTTCAAAATGTTCAAATCATTTACGGTGGCCTTGCAGTCAGGGCAGGGACTGCTGCATCACTGATGGGATCCTGTAAATCTGCAACATACACGTGGCCTCCGACAGGTCCAGATGGATTCACGAGTGGACTGAAATCATCGGGACCCCTGGAACTCAAGGAGTGGCCACCGATGTTGCTCTAATCCACTCTGCACAGCTTGGAACGATGCTAACATTTTTAGGAGAATCCCTGCAAAAACAGATTGGTTTCTGTTCCCATCTATTAATAACAGCTATTTTGAAATGCTATTTAAATCTTCTATTGTTAATTTGAACTTTTCATGGGTTCTGTCTCCCCAGCTGAGCTGCGGTCGGGCAGCAGGGACTACACACCACGTGGATCTGGAACCCCCCTGAGACGGGTGCAGTGCCCCTTCACAGATGCTCGTAAACATTGGTTCATTTGCTTGTTCTACTTTGGTAAGGCCCATCATTTTAATTACTGACTGGCTCTGCCCAAATGACATATCAATTGCTGACTCAAGGTGCCTTCCAGCCGTGAGCTCTGCTCCAGGCTGCCCTGCAGTGAGCACGGGCGCTCACCCATGCCCGCACCCACACCAGAAGTGTGTTCGTATTACCTTTAGGGTGTTTTATTATGATCCACAGCTATATTTGGCAACTTTTCTTTCTAGCATTAGAGAAGACACATTACCACATGTTAAAAAAGGAATCTGCCGAATGCACCAGCTAGAACAGAAAAAGTATTATGAAAAGCCTGCGTAAACTCTCTCCCTCCCAAACTACCTACACCCCCGATGCATCCAGGATAGTACAGAGGAGGGGAAGGCATGACTCTGTATACTCACGCGGACACAATGCTAGTCGTGACTTTTGGGTTCATACCCGACACCAGTCTTTGGCTGAAAAGCTAAGCATTTGGGCTGGAAAGAAAGATCCAGCCTCCTGTCTCTGCCCTTTTCCTCATACATGGCGGGAGGGGCCTGGACTTCCCCGTCGAACACAGGAGTCTGTGAGAGACTCTTTTGTCTGGAGTAACGACTTGAGTTCAGCACATTAATATTATAACTATTTTAGAGAGGGCAGGGGAGGCCTCCTGAGCTCTTCTAGAGATAATTAAAAACGGGGGAAAAAAAAAAGAAATCTGAAATAAACAAAAAACAAGCTGAAGGCACCAGGGGTTTCTGAATAACATCTTCCCGGTTAAACAATTTTAAGAATTCCATAATGCAAAAGCAACCCCCCTCATTCTCTCCCACGTAAACACGCTTGTTATTTCAGCCCCACTCAGCTGAGCAGCAGAATCTCCTGCCTTCACTTCTGCAGCTACTTTGTCCAGAGATGTTATTGGCACAAAAGCGTTCTCAGGAGAGAAAAAAGGCTGACCGTAGCCAGCAAGTGCAGGCACACCTCAAGGAGGAATACTCCTGTTCCAGTAACCTCAACAACTCACCACCCTGCGGTCGGATTGCTGACCTCAAGCACCAATTTTGCCTTAACAGACTGAAAACTTCAGCCCTTTTGATGTTTATCAGCATGTTCCCAGGAACTCTCTTGCTGTAGCAGAAAGGTAATCACATAAACCATTTTATTATCACTGATGACTACGTTTTTACAATACCAAGATCTACTGACCCTCGGTGGCGGGGAGAGGCGGGGAATCAAAAAAAGCCCACCGAGTAGTACAAAGCCATTGTTTTATCCTTTTTTCACCTGCTTTTAGGTTAAAAACCTGTGGGACATGAAACCACATCCAAGAAGTCAAGAAAGAAAAGAATCAATCTAGGGAGAAGGAGGAAAATAGAAGAATTATTAAGAGAAAGGAACAGGCAGAAAGAGTGAAACAAGGAAGAGGAGAAACAGTGAAGGGAGCATGGAGGAAGGGCGGCAGCGCTGACGGGAGCAGAGAGAGAGTCGGGGTGACAATGGAGAGGAGAGAACAGGTGGCTCGAGGGCTCGAAGGGAGGATGTGAGCCTGAGAAACTGCTCCTCACACATTCAGCTGTTCACTTGGAGTGTGAAGAAATAGATGGGCCACTTTTTAATATGCTGTTAGGTTTCTCTCTCTTCTTTTTTTAAAAAATCCAACCTGCCCTTTCTTTGTCTTGACACATATACACAAAGTTAAGATGTCATGGGGGGGGAATCATTGATTCCACTTACAACATGGAAATACCTTTCTGAATTACGTATCGTTTTGCTAACAGGCCCTATTGTGAACCAACACCTACCTGACCCTCAGAGTAAAGCACGGGCCTCACGCCTACCACCACGTACGGCACGCTAGCCGACAACTCTAAGGTCAGCCTGCGCGTTCGCTTAATGATTCTAATCAAGTCATTTTGTCCAGTCGACAAATATACACTGAGCCTCTGCAGTGCTGAATAAGACACAGCTCCCGCACTCAAGAGCTTCGATTCAATAGGGAACTAGAACAGACGAGCCACCATGCAAGAGTGAAGAGGCTGGTAGGTGCCAAGTGGTGGCACAAGCCACGCAGGGCCTCCAGACAGGGGCAGGATCAGTTTGAACTGGGCCAGCAGGAAATGCATTTGAGAAGCAGCCATTCGAGTGGGCTATTCAAAGGGGTGGGTCAAGGAAATGCAGGATGGCTCGAGAAAGGGTGGAGGGGAGGACAGAGCAGAGGAAGTACTGACCAGTGAAAATTACCGCACACACGGATTCCTGCTGGTAAGCCATGATCAACAGTTGCCAGGACCATGCGCGGAGGCCTTGAATCCACAACAGGAGAGACAGGAGGAATGGAAAGGAAGGGACAAATTGAAGGAGGCTGCGCAGGGAGCGCCGCAACACTCAACAGCCAACTGGATGTAGGAGTGTGAAGAGGAGACAAGTCAGAATAACCCAAGAGAGCAAAAGCAGGTCACAGAGAGGATGATGACAGCACGAAAATCATGACAGATGCACCGACAGGGACGTGATGTCTCTCTCCCCGTGGGATGCTTTTCTGATGATGGATAACCTGGACCTACTCCGAGAAAACTCCAGACAAACCCAAGTTAAAGGGTATTCTACAAAATAAACAGCCTCGCCCTGCCAACGTGGCAAGGTTATGAAAGACAAAGAATGACTGAGGAACTGCCCAGAATAAAAGAAGTTAATGAGGCAAGACAACTAGCAGAGTACAAGACCCTGGACCTGGATCCTGGACCAGGAAGAGGCTTTTTTTTTAAGATTTTTTTTCCTTCTTTCGCTCTAAAGAACATTATTAGGACTCTTGGTGACACCTGAATAAGGTCTGTAGATTGGATAATAGTACAGAATCAATGTCAATGTTTTGATTTTGATGTTCGTTATGCAAGAAAATGCCCTTGTATTTTTTAGGAAATATACACTAAAGTATCTGAGGGTGGAGGTAAAGGGGCATCATGTCCATAACTTACTCTGAAGGTTCAAAAAAAATCACAACACATGTATGTGTGTGTGCGTGCTTGTGTATGTGTGTAGAAAAAGACAGCGAATGTGTGAGAGAGAAAAAGCAAGTGTGGTGAATAGTTATTATTTATAGAATTTGGATGAAAAGTATATAGAAATTATTTAAATGATTCTTGCAATTTTTCTGTAAATCTGAATTATTTCAAAATAAAAAGTTAACAGGGGAAAAAAGATTAAGGAAGCTAGGATGAAGAGCTGTTTAGAGACAAAAGAGCTGGGCTTCTGGGTATTAAATTCTGAATGGGATTCAGAAAGCTGGAAATGGAGGTTTGAAGGCGTCTGGGGGGGCTGAGTAAAACCTGGTTAAAAGCAGAGCTCGAAGGCAGATTGCCAGGGCTGCTCTCTCAGTTCGCTCCTTAACAACCAGCAGTAGTAACAATTGCTTAAGTTATTCTCATTTCTCTCTGCTTCAATTTCTTCACTCCATAACAGCAACGATAAGGCTATCTGCCTCACAGACGTGGAGCGAGGATTGAAGGACATGATAACAAGAGAACCACGGTGCCCCGTGAGGCACAAGGTAACTGTCCATTAGCGACTAATGTTGGCCCTGAGATGGGGTTGATGCTGGGAGAAGGGAGGAGGCCAGGTAAGAAAAAGGCCCAGGACAGGATCCCACTGAACCTCCCATTCAGAAGTCAGGAAGAGAAAGGAGATAAGTGAGGTCTGAGTTGCCCCTGAAGAGCCAGTGACAAGGAGACGCGGAAAGAGAGAGGCTGGGAAAAAGGGTACCCGCTGGCACCAGATGCGGGGCAGAGACCAAGGAGCAGGGAGACAGGGTACAGGCCTCAGCTCTGCAACCTGGACACCTCTGCTGGAGCCCTATGCGACAGCAGTTTCAACAGAAAGGTGGGGCTGAGGCCAGAAGGAGTAAGTGGGCAGTCCAAGGCGGGGAAACCTGAGGACAGTTCAACAGAGGAGCAGGGTGCAGCACTGCGCTGCCCAGTCCAGCAGCCATCAGCCCCAGGTGACTATTTCAACTGAATTTAATTGAAATTTTACAAAAATCAGAAATTTAGTTGCTCGGTCACACTTGCCACATTTCACGTGCTCAGCAGTCACATCTGACTACTGGTGACTATATGGCTACTAGTGACAATACGGCTAGTGACCACCACGTTGGACAGCACAGATACAAAACATTTCCATCACTGCAGACAGTTCTCTTGGATGGAGCTGGGACTCTAGCACAATTTCTTTTATTATGAGAAGATGATTTGAATATAGGGTGGAGTGAGGGCTGGGGCAGAGTAAGGAGGGACCAAAGAAATTAGAGAAAGGGAATAACAAATGGAGCAAGTTCCCAAAAGAGGCAAGGAGGAAGGGGAAAAGTCCAGACAAAGTGTGCAACACATGTGAGTTAATCTTGGGTAAGGGACTGATAGACATTTCTTTCCTCAGAGGGAGGAAATAAAGAAGGACAAAGATGGGTAAAAAAGAATGCTTGGGGTGGTGAGGAGGGTACAGTGGGAACTAACATTAAAGCAGAAGGCAGTAAACTCCAATATAAACATCCTTAATCTTGTGAATGAAAAAAGGCTGTCTCCAGAAAGGAAACTGACTGGAAGTTGAAGGAATGGAAAAGTCTGGCATAACCTCTAATGGAATGCAGCTGGGAGTTCATAAAAGATGGATTTCTTTTTTCACAGAAAAGTAAGACCTAGGTGAAATTAGAGCTAGCATAAGTTTACAGTGGAACCAGTGCAAAGGTCTTTGCGATAACTTGGCAGACTGGGAGAAGGAAAAGCAGATGATGAGGGTGATTTTGGATTGAGGACTGGAATATGAGAAGTCCAACATGTTAAGACAAAGGATTCTCGGATTCTGGACAAAACCGAAATGGCTGGAACGTATACACTCCAAATAGATTAACAGAGACATAAAGGGATTGGAACAGTAAGTGATTACGGGACCAGAGTCTTCAGTGACGGTTAGTCTGGTTCAGTTAAGTGGAAAGAATCGGCGAAGCAAACTGACATCCAAGTTCCAGATCTTGAAGGTGGAAAAACTTCCCATGACTAAACAAGTTCAAGAAGTGAGTGGCTGAAGTAAAGTAGAAACCAAGGCCATAAAAGTTGATGTTGAGGACCTTGATGAACTTCAAGATCAGTGAATTAATAGAGCCTCAACAGTGATGCCAAAGTCACCAGCAAGAGACAAGGTAGAGAACAGAACCAAGTTAGTTGTTCATGTTTGTTTCTTTGTTTGTTAATTTTTTTGTAGCATCAAGTGAAGTGATTCCCAAACCTGGGCGTACATCAGAATTACCTGGTGAACTCTCTTTTCCCTCCCCATCTTCCCTCCCCTTCTGTTTCCTTCTTTTTGGGTTTGTTTTTAAAATAAAAATGTTTAGGTCTTGCCCACCTGATGATTCTAATGTGGTATGTTTAGGAGAGTCTAAAGAGCTGCGTTTTTCAAAGTGCTCCAGGTGATTCTGAGGAGCCACCAGGTTTGGCAAGCGCTGATTCCGAAGATAAGGAGGGTATAGGGCACAAGCAGACAGCATGACGTGTTGCGCGAAGACTCTGTTAGGGATGGGTTAATGGTCTGGAGGCAGCACTGAGAAGCAAGGGGAAGCCCAGTCCCTGCACCGGTTGAGATGGGAGAGGGCTGTTCTGAGGGAAGTTGTTCACTCAGGCTCTGGAGCTAGGGGACGGACAGGTGATGGACTCAGCTACAGCAAAATGAAAACAAAGGCATGTGGCTGCAGGATGTAAGAAACAAGAGACTGCAAGGCAGGTTGGAGACACACAGGTTAGCAGCCTGCAGGACAGGAGGCTGAACAGTTTGTTATTAAGGGATCCAAGTGTAATGAGGTGTGATTCATTAAAGGGTCTGTAGGGCTTAGTGGCTGGATTCTTGGGCAGTAAGGATTTTTCTGTCTGAACGCTATCAGATTTCTAATATGTAAACCATTACAGATTATTAAACCTTTGGGTAAACAAGCTTGCAGAAGCTTATTCATTAACACTGAAAAATCTGTCTTCCCAACCCACATTTTTATACAGATGAAATCAGACTGGAAGGAATATCAAGGTTTGCTTTGGAGCAGAAAGACAGATGGGGCAACCCCAAACCTGTGAGAGGGACAGGACATTCCCTCCCTTCGCTCTCCCAGGAAGAGGGGAATTTATGAACTGAGAATACAGAAAGGGGCCCCAGCCAGTGTTAAGAACAGAAGAGGTGACACAGATGACTGAGTCTCAGGAGCACTGCTACCCTCACCCGCCCCCCACATCCCCCAATGGGTAAACGCTAGGGATGTTTCTCAGTAAAGAACATATTTACTTTCACAAACCCAACTCATTTAAAGAGCAAGCTGCAAGTGTTCGCCCCTGCTTCTGAGAGAGCTGCACTTCTGTAGGTTCAAATCTGCTTACTCCGATGAAATAATTTCTAACACTGACATACACAGACTTTAAGATGAGGGCGTGAGCGCAGCCAGGCACACACGCACGCGCGCGCACACACACAACCTCGTGCATATTGAAGAAATGACTCACTTCATTTGCTGCTGCCTCTGCCACTATTGGGTTTGGATTCTACCTGTTCAAATACAAAGTTTCCTATTAGATTAACTACAGGGAAGAACTCAGGAGTCTTAACCCTGATTTTGGGCATGACTTTAGAGCACTCAAGAGGCTTTAACCTGGGCATCAGGAGAAGCCACTCTCTCATCAGCCACTGCTTTCTCTCCATAATCTTTCACAAAACGGTAACGTATCTTACCACTTTGAGAGCCAATTAATGGAAACCCCTGGTAGGAGAAACAAGGCTAAGCCTCGTATGTCCTGTACCTGCAGTACTTGGGGGCCCCTCCTCAGCTCACCGTAAGACGGCACAACAGCACCCTGGAACTTCAAAGAACCCGAGCCCCTCCTTTTAAAGATGAGAAAGGGGTGGGGAGGGGGCAGAGAGGTGAACCCGCCCAAGGTCACTCTGCTCTGAGTAACGGGACGGCTGACTTGGCACTGCCCCCTGGCAATCCGTGCTCCACCCCAGCTCCCCCAAACAGTCCCTCGGGGCTTCTGCTGGCTTGCTAGCATGCAACCTCCCCCGGCCCCCGCAAAAATGCAACGCCAGTCGCGCTCGGTGCCCAACTTCATCCCTTCGCGTCAGCATGCAGTTAAACCCTCCGGCCGGCAGCAGGTCACATGAGCGTCAGCTCTCTCTCCCCCGAGCCCGGCCCCCCGGCGGCCGCCCCAAGGTCACCGGCTGGCCCGGGGAGCTCCCGCCTCGGGCGACGGGAGACGGCAGGGCGGGGGCCCGGGGCGCGGCACTCACCGGCGCGGGGGGCGGGCGCGCCGCGGCTGCCCATGTCCTCGCCGGCGCGGCTGGGTGCGGCGGCCGCTGGCGCTGGCTGTGCTAGGCGCCCGGCTGCGGGCCCGCGCCGCGGGGAGCGCCGTCCAATCAGCGCGCGCCTGCCGCCTGGCCCGGCGCGCGGCCCGGCCGGGTTCGCGGCTCCCGGGGGGCGCGAGCAGCCGCGCGCCGCCCGAGCGGCTTCCGGGCGCGTTGCCTGGACGCGGTTGCCGTGGCAGCCCGAGCTGGAGGCTTTCCCCGCGCCCGCGCCCAGCCCCGCGGCGCCGCCCCTCCTCCCTCCGCTTTCCCACACCCAAAATAGCCTCTCCTCCCGCTGCTGTTTCCCACCCAGCTCGCAGCCCAGCCGCTCGGAGTCGGCGGGCGGGGATTTCGCTTATTGGAAAATAAGTCCTCTTGTAGGGCTGGTTGACTTGAAGAGAGGGGTGTTGAAATGGTGCCTGATTAAGATAATAGCCATGGTGCCTGCCCTGTAATTCTCTTCAGAGCCCTAACATCCGTTATTTACCAAACCTCTTTCCCACAGAAAGCGTTATTATCTACCCCCATCCCCTTCCAAATCGAGGAGAAGTTATTTTATGAGGCCACCGTCTGGGAAACAGCTTGCGCGTTGACGCCCCACCTGTGCAGCGGCACTAACTAACCCTCGAGGCGGCCAAGTGTCATCTAATGAATCCCCTTGACACCGGCCACTGGGACCAAGGATCCGGTCTCATGGCAGCAGGCACGACGCAAGAAAGAAGTGCTACCACCCCTCTTCTTCACATCCCTTCCTCCTCCCTTCTGCCTCGCCCGCCTCCTAGGGCGTCCTAACTCTTCGCACCTTCCTCTCAATGTGCATTCTGAGCAGGATGCACACGCCGATCCACTCAGAAATTTGCTTCCTCTCTGTGGGCGGGATTTAAGCAGAGTTGGGGACCCCCACCTACGCCCACCTCCGATTCATACCTCTTTCGTGTCGCTAGTATTTACCCAGGAAGGGTGTTCCTATCCGTCTCCTCCACCAGCCACAGCCTCTCCGACCCAGGGAAAGGGGGAATTTGGTAGAAAGACCCTGGGCTGTGGAGTCAGGCTGAGTTGTTCTGGAGTCCTCTCTCCAGCAGTTACTTCTATGTGGTCTTGGATATTCTGTTTCCATACCTATAAAACGGGATACTATCCCCACAAAGGGCTAATGCATCCATAACATTCAGTGAACAATGCTTATTGGATGCTTGTCAAACTCCAGGAACTGTGCATACACAATGGTGAAAAAGAAAAAGAGACAGGAATCTCTGCTCTCATAGAGCTTACAGCCGGAAACACATCAATCAAATAACCACAGACAGCATGAAACTGACATTGTGATAAGGAGAGTGCATGACCTGGAGAACTATGGTGTGGAAATCTGACCTAGGAGCATCCCTTTAGCTCAGTGATTATTCTTTCCTTTTTTCCCTTTGATTCCCACTGCCTGGCACATGGTACGCACTCAGTAAACGTATATGGAATTGAATCCTACGTCATCCTGATAACAGTATCACTCAGTTTCCCACTGACTTTCTCCCACTGAAAATATATTTGAAACATACATAAGTCTCTGCTATGTCTGGAAAGACGTGCAGGTCTTACGGGAAAGTACTCATTCAAACCCAGAGCCCACCATCAAGAGTCCCAAGAAAGGTTCAGAATGCTTCTTGCCTGTCCCCATTGGGTTGCCTTCCAGAGTATAAGGTGTACATCTCAGATGGGCACATGAAAGTCCCCTCTGCTCATTTCTTCCACCCCCCGCCCTTACTATCCCACTCTCTTCCCTGGTCCCAGCTCCATTCTGCCACTCCCCCTTGATTCAGAGCTGCAGGGCACCCATTCCTGGCTTCCTAGGAGAATGGCAGCAATCCTTATAATCCTCAGAGTGGAGCATCTGCAAAACAGAGGAAACTCCCTCCTGTACTTCTGCTGGCCTTCAAAGCATAACTTTATGCTGTAATTGCCACAAGACTCCATCACTCTCAAGGGTAGAGAAGAGGACCTGGTAAATGAGGGCCCTTGCTACGTATACACACACCATTTTATTCTGGCTGACTTTAATTTCCTTTTAAAAAATCATATCAATTAGCATAAACAGAATCCAAAATTTTAAAAGATTCATTAGTAAGAAGACAAAGAATTGTAGCTCTTGCAAACTCTGAATTCCTCAGTAGGAATCCTGAAGTTTCACAGTATAGTAGAGCCACGGCTTCCCACTTCTGACCTTGTCTTCCCCCCTGTTCAGGTGACATGTTTTGAATCCTGAGGAGACACAGTGCACAATGATTTAAGCCTACCTTAATTTTTTTCCAACTCAAACTATTTCTGTAGGATAAATTTCAAAGAACTATCTGTTTTTCCAGAATTGTTTGATTGTGACTCATTACAGGAAATGGATTTTTTTTTTTTTTTTTTTGCTGTACGTGGGCCTCTCACTGTTGTGGACTCTCCCATTGCGGAGCACAGGCTCTGGACACGCAGGCTCAGCGGCCATGGCTCACGGGCCCAGACGTTCCGCGGCATGTGGGATCTTCCCAGACCGGGGCACAAACCCGTGTCCCCTGCATCGGCAGGCGGACTCTCAACCACTGCGCCACCAGGGAAGTCCTTTCATGCGTATTTTTTGAGTTATTGGACTGCTGTGGGTTAAGAAAAGACTGGCTGCCAGAGAAATGCAGGAGGAGGTGTGGGTCACTCTTTAGAGAAGTTTGGTAGTGCAGGGAAGGTGAGAAATAAGGTCAACAGAGAGGTTTTTAGTGCTAAGCAAACATTTTCAAGATAGGAGAAAATATGCTTTGCATTTATATGTGCTGTTGGAGTCATGAAGAACCAGAGAGCACAATACATCATTTTGCACTGACTAACTCAATCTAAATTCTGCCCCTAATTTCATCATCACCATATCCATTTCCTTTTAAAAAATCTTTCATCAAATAAGAGAAATCTTACATTGAACAAAGGTGGGGTTCAGACTGTGGGACATTATTCTCTTAATAATCAGTTCATAAAATATGTGTTATTCTTTATGACTTTTCTCTGGTGGTTTTCTTTGTTGATAATAGTAACATCTTAGAATTAAGGAAATCCCTTGTTTTCCTCTTTTATATGTAAAAATAGTGGATTTTTCACATGTTTTGAGTAAACTGTAATTGACTTATCTGTTTTTGCTAATAACTTCCCTTCATGTGTTAGCTAATTCAAATATTATGTTTTGCTTATGGATTTGTTGGTATCTATCCATCTCACAAGGTTTTTTTAAAGTAATTATAATTAGGGCACAACCAGCAGGGAAGCATAAAATATTGGAAGACTCTTCCTAGTAGTGTAGTAGTGTTAACTTAGGAGGTGTTATCTATGTCTTAACTTAGGTAATTGCTGGTGTACATAGCAGGGCGAAGGCAGCCTGAGTTGTGTTGAAACAGCAAACAACTGAGCCTTAACATAATACTACCCACTAGAGAGTGAAATCTGGAATAAAGGAGGATTTATCCAAAGAGTTTATGGCCAGAAGTTCTAGAATAACCTTATAATTAAGAACCAGGTTCTCATAGACACTTGGAACCACGGTTGACAATTCGTTTCCATTTGCATGGTGAGATCCTGGTGAGGTGAATGCAGCAGAGAAGGCAGCAGCAGGATCTTGTTTGGAAACTTTTTTGATGCCTAGCATTTTGGAGGGCTGCTTGGCACTAGGTGGGTTTTCCCACAGTCCAGAAGGGGTTCCCATAGGTCTACATGGCTGACTCTGTTTGTCAGGTTCTGGATTCAAAGAAGGAAAGTCGTCTTCTTCAAACTGCAACCCTTCCACCTTATCATCTTTCTTCTCTGCCCTAATCTCTGTAGCTGGCTTTTCCTGAAAGGCACAGCCTTTCCGGGAGTGGAAGCTGCCATTCCAGTGGTGATGGTTCCCTGTGCCACCCCACTATGCTGGCTCATGCCGTCGTGACCTCGGGAAGAGCCGTGCCAACCAGATAGGTTCCCTGTGATTCCAGCATATGCTCCCTTAGAGACACCAGCGTCCACGGAATCATGGCGGAATAGGGAGGGCTGGTGCCAGGAATCTCCTGTCGTTCGTAGAGGTCCATTGTTAAAAAAAGCCATCAGAGGAATTAGGTCGACGACGGCTTACTCCAAGTCTACCACCTCCTCAGGGTAGGTGCTCTCCGTGTTTTTCAAAGGTGGCTGTAGGTGACTTAGCTGACTGTGGTGCTGAGAAATTTAGTCAAGCAGGAACAAAGTCATGCTGCACCATTTAGGTCCAGTGTCTCTTTTCAACAAGGTGAGGCATCCAACCTCATGGCCAGGATCCCAGAGTGTAACCTCTGTGGTCCTGTTTCCTGAACTCCTTGAGTCTGCCAGCTGGATTTCCACGAGGTTCTCTTGTTAAAAGGGTGCTTAAAATTAGGCTGGCCGGCAGCACACCTTATGATGAAACACAAAGAAGCCAGGCTCTGTGTGGATCAATTTCTCAGTCCCCTCAGTTGCTCATCTTAAACTATCTAGATCCTGACATGTTTCCAAAAGGGGAAAGAGGAAAAGGGAAGGGGGAGGGGAACGTAAAAAGTATTTGTTACACTTAAAAAATAGGGGAAAGGGGAAAGAGCTATATTAATGTTCACCTCATTCAACTTCCTTGAGTGATGGCCCTATGATGTTGCTTAAATAGATAATACATGGACATTTGCACATTGAATGCAAACACTGTTCATAAAAAGTCGTAGCTTAGAAAGACAGATGGACTTTTGTTTGGACAAATAATGTCATTGAAGTGATAGATCAAAAATAAAACACTGAAGAGCTATAAAAGATCTTCTGAGCAGTCAACTCTAGTAGCAAAACATCCACATTACAAAGCCCTTAGTTTATAAATCTCATTATTCTTACACAGCTGCTAAAACTAGTGTGCAGGTATGTATTTATATATGACTTATCCTTCAAAATCTAAGGACATAAGAAATCTTGTTTAAAAAAAAAAAATCAGACAGGAACTTGATATGCTTTTTCCCTCAAAAGAGTAGCAGCTCTCAAGGCAAATTTCTTGGTATAAAGCTCTCAAATGTTTCTTCTATTTCTTTGGTCTTCACTATTTATAAATTCACAGCAGAATCAAAACAAGTAGAAAGACAGGGCTTAAGGAACAGTCATGGAGAAAGTTCCAAAGTGAGGTTTTCTTCTCTTCAGTTTTCTGTATTTCACTCGCTCTGCCCCTTCCTGAAGACTAAACGGAGTTAATGGAAGGTAATAAGAATCTTCTGCTTCAGTAGAGAAGTCACTTTGCATCCATTTCCATCGTTATTCAATCATTTTAAAGGCCACAGGAATCTATCACTTTAGCTCCCTCCTTCCTTCACGTGCGTGCGCCGTTAAGACTCCTGCACACTGACTTTGGAAAAAATTTTCCTTCCAGCAATTTTCAGAAAATAGGCCAAAAAAAATGTATATATATATACTGTATAGTCTTTAAGCTCTTCTGAAGTTTCATGCCACAATAGCTCAGTTCAGTATAGCTGAGAAAACAATCATGTTTATTTACCATGTATTAACCAGTCAGGACACCACAGTTTAGACAATGGAGCCCCACGTAAGCTGACACTCTTGTTTTAGCTTCTCTGCCAAGTAAGTACATTATTGGACGGTGATCCTCACAGGTACAAGAATTAAGAGACAACTTTCACTTCTGTCAACAACAAAAAAGAAATGACAATACCCACTAAATAACGATACACACAACATACATGATACATTATACTGTGCCATTCCAAGCCACATTGACGTGAAGCAAAGGAAAAATCAGGACTATCAGTACTGTCCTTATTGAAATTTTTGATAT
This sequence comes from Delphinus delphis, assembly GCF_949987515.2. Taxonomy (NCBI): domain Eukaryota; kingdom Metazoa; phylum Chordata; class Mammalia; order Artiodactyla; family Delphinidae; genus Delphinus; species Delphinus delphis. The sequence continues at coordinate 143,188,940 of NC_082684.1, forward strand.
TTTGTTCTTCATGGATTTTTGACACTAATTTCAATTTTTAAAGTATTGCATTAAAATATTATTTATCTTCATTACTGAGATTTTTGGGCACCCCCTTAAATTTTGCACTTACGTGCCTTACCTCACCTGGGCCCTGGCCGTGATGCTATAATAGCCAGTGTTTACGTGTCAGGCCCTGGGCTAAATGCTTTACATATAGTATTTAATGCATTCCTTGCAAAAATCCGTGAGTAAAACTGAGGCTTAGAGACATTGCTATGGCTTGTCCAGGTCCCGAAGCTTTACGGCACTAGAAAGAATGAATACACAGATAAAGAATACGGGAGGCTTTGTTTGCATGTAAGTTTCAGATAATTTATCTGTAGCTCACACCTTGACAGATATGCGTCACAGATGAAGAGGCAGTTACTGTGTCTGATGTATAGTGTATAGCTAGAAAGCCTCCTGTTGGGATTTGCAATATTAAGCAGATTTCTAAGAGGGAGTAGAAATTTCATCATGAGAAGATATTTGATAGGGCTGGTAGATCAATAAATGAATGGTTGATAATCTTGATTAGTGGGTGGGATTTTCAGATGTTGGTATTTGATATTCTTATATTTGAAATACAACATCGATCTTTCATGTTATTGGCCATAGTTAGATTTCATGTAAGAATAATAGTGACATGTAGTGTATAAATTTTAAGTGCTATTTTTGTGGTGTGGTGGACTTTGAACCTGGGCACTTCAGATGCCACTGCCTGTGTTTTAACCAGATGCTGGATGGCCTCCCAATGATCACATCAGACCAGGAAGGAAAAATGCATCATAGGGGCTTCCCTGGTGGCGCAGTGGTTGAGAGTCCGCCTGCCGATGCAGGGGACACGGGGTCCTGCCCCGGTCCGGTAAGATCCCACATGCCGCGCAGTGGCTGGGCCCGTGAGCCATGGCTGCTGAGCCTGCGCGTCCGGAGCCTGTGCTCCACAACGGGAGAGGCCACAACAGTGAGAGGCCCGCATACCGCAAAAAAAAAAAAAAAAAAATGCATCGTAAACTTCAGTACATAATATGCGTGGCATAGTGAGATGTGAATAGACGTTGCTTCAGTTCCCCTTTTGTTCCCCCAAGTATTGTACATATCAAAGAATATGAAGAGGGCTTCCTTGGTGGCGCAGTGGTTGGGCGTCCGCCTGCCGATGCAGGGGACACGGGTTCGTGCTCTGGTCTGGGAAGATCCCACATGCCGTGGATCCCACATGCCGTGGAGCGGCTGGGCCCGTGAGCCATGGATGCTGGGCCTGCGCGTCTGGAGCCTGTTGCTCCGCAGCGGGAGAGGCCGCAGCGGTGAGAGGCCCGCATACCGCAAAAAAAAAAAAAAAAAAGAATATGAAGAGTAACATACAAACAATTTTATTTTGGGGAGTACAAATTAATTTTAACACTCTATCTGATTTCTTACACCTTCACCCAAGTCTACATTGGCAAAGAGTGAAGATTTAGTATAATTTTCTAAACGAACCTGATAAAAGAATCTTTAGTTTGAAATACACAGAGCCAAAAATATTTTGGGATTTGAGCATCTTCTTAAATAATAAAACAGAAGCAAGTGCTTTATGAGTGCATGCTTGCTAGCAAAAGGTATACGGAGTGCTACTTTTTAAAGTCCTGATTAATAGGCAATACATATTCTGCACTTAAAATTAATATCATGCAGTTGTTCTTACAGGAGAAATACCAAGTGTAACCCTCTTTGTTTCCTCTCCAGCATTTGGATACACTTTAATTGTTTTCATGTACATATAGCAGATTTCCCAAGGTCATGTGAATGAGCTGTAGGACTTTCTACCAGGAGCTGTAGCCGCCTCCCACCCCCCCATAGTCATGTAATAGGTTTTCATCACGATAGACTCAGGAGGTAACTTTCTCTTCCCCTTAGAATCATAAATTGTAAATGTGACACATTCTTTTTTTCTTTTTAAGGAGGATTCACGCTGTGACGTTCCTAAACACTACTGGTATGTGTTTAGGCCAGTTACTTAACGTCTCTTTGACTCAGTTGCATCACCTGTAAGATGGCAGTAATGCAGTGCCTACTTCACTGGATTCTAATGGAGATCAAAGGCACTAACTCATGTAAAAAAAAACTTTAGGGCACTTTAGTTACTATTTTAATATTATTTATTATATTTCATATCATATAAATTTTATTATTACTATTTTCTCCCAGGACCCAATCAGAAGAGTGAAGGTCTAATGAATATTGGCTCGACTATTTTATCTTACATATGCAGACAGAAGTTGGTAATTAATCTGGTTGACTTGCTCCTCACACAATTACTGATGTTGCTTGTCTTGAAACAATTCTGCGTATCCTTTTGGTGTCAGCCACACCCCAAACCATTTCTTTCCATTGCATGAAGTTATCAATGTCCTAGTCAAACGGATGTACAGCGCCTAATATCCCGATCATTTTTGGCTGCATCTAACACAAATTCCAAGTTCTCCTCTAAGAACAACGAGTGAGATTGTCACACTACTGCTTCTGCCTTATTTATCTGCATCCTTCCTGCTCCACCTATATGATTCAGCCAAATTAAGCACCCACCCAGGCCCTTGAAAAGGGAAAGAGGCCTGTGCATAATACTTGGTGCTGTGGCAAAGGTGCAGATGGCATCACTAGCCCATCGTCCTTCCTCCCACTGCCAGTTGAAGTCATTCTGCTCCCCATGGACATCTCTGAGGAGGAATATAGCCAGCGATGGCTGAGGAGTCAATGATTACCACTGCCACCACCAACACCAGACAGTCATCTGGCCCCTGCTTTCAGCTGTTTGGTTTATTCTTCTGAACCATAGGGTGGGATTTCAAAGCATCACCAGAACAAGGAAGACTTTTACTTCCCTACTCCTGCCACCACCTGACCTGGGTTCTGCCCTCTAAGATTCTTTCCTCCACCTGCCTACCCTGTTCTTAGCACCAGGAGTAGATGTGGCCCATTCCTGACTAGCATCTCTGCCCAAGTCTCTTACATCAGAAGTCAGGGCTGAGCTTTTCCCGGCTTATTTTCTCCCAAATCCAGTCAGAAGAGTGAGCAAATAATGAATATTGGTTTGACTATTTTGTTTTATTTCGGTAATTTCAGTACTCAAAAGTTGGATAGGTCTTTTTTGGATAGGTCTTAGTGACAAATACAAAAGTCTTGCTAATTCATTATAAATTTAAAACACAAGGGGCTTCCCTGGTGGCGCAATGGTTAAGAATCCGCCTGCCAATGCAGGGGACAGGGGATCGAGCCGTGGTCCGGGAAGATCCCACGTGCCGCGGAGCAACTAAGCCCGTGCGCCACAACTACTGAAGCCCGTGCGCCTAGAGCCTGTGCTCTGCAACAAGAGAAGCCACCACAGTGAGAAGCCTGCGCACCACAACGAAGAGTAGCCCCCATTTGCCGCAACTAGAGAAAGCCCTCTCACGGCAACGAAGACCCAATGCAGCCAAAAGTAAATAAATAAATAAACAAACAATAAATTTATTAAAAAAAATAAAACACAAGCATACACAGTATCTAATCTTAACACAATAAGTTTGACATTTCTTTTTCCAAGGAAGAGTCTACTCTTTTTCCAAGGGGAGAAAATAATAATATCTGTAGAAAATTTTTCACAAGAGATATCAGCTTGCCTTTTGTTATACTGAAAGAGAGAAAATTATAAATCAAGCTTTAAAAAGACTTCAACACAAGCATTTTTATGAGCAGTATTGGATGACACGCCAACCAATAAGACTGCCCATAGTAAGCCCTCTAACGTTGCAGAAACTACACAAGAAAATTTCTTATAACTGTAGGACATGATGATCTAGATTGAATAGAACCACCAAGTACCTGGCACAGTGAATTAAAAAAAACTCATACCAAGGCAGTTCTTTTTGAAATTTCTGAACACTAAAGATAAAGAGAAGATCCTAAAATCTTCCAGACTGTAAGTATATCACAGACAAAGAATCAGGAGTCAGAATGACATCAGACTTCTCAATAGTAATACTGGAAACAAGATCAGTACCTGTAAAATTCTGAGAGATTATTTCTATTATAGAATTCTACATCCAGCTAAACTATCCATTGAGTCTGAGGGAAAAATAAAGACATTTTTATATATTCTACTTCCCAAAAATGTACACTTTCTCAGGATTTTACTGAGAAATGTAAACTGCATAAGAAAGTAAGCTAAAAAGAAAGAGACATGGACCCAGGAAGTGGAAGATCTACTCCAAGATAACAGTAAAGAGAATTCTTAGGAATATGATAAAAGTAATAGCAGGACTGATGTCCAACAAGTCTTATGGAGAGCAACCAGTACAGACTAAAGCAAGAAGTAGAGCACCACAGGAAGGATACTTCCAAGAAATTAGAGAGAAAAAAAGAGAGAGAGAAACGGATTATCTAATATGTTTGTACCACAGTGAAAGGAGTTATACTTCTATCAAAAAGTCTGTAGATGGGACTTCCCTGGTGTCACAGTGGTTAAGAATCCGCCTGCCAATGCAGGGGACACGGGTTCGAGTCCTAGTCCGGGAAAATCCCACATCCTGCGGAGCAACTAAGCCCATGTGCCACAATTACTGAGCCTGTGCTCTAGAGCCCATAAGCCACAACTACTGAGCCCCCGCTCGTCACAACTAGAGAAAGCCTGTGCGCAGCAACGAACACCCAATGTAGCCAAAAATTAATTAATTTTAAAGTGTTTTTTTAAAAAAATGTCTGTAGATGAATTAGTGAGAGGTACAAAAAGAACTAAACCAATGGCCAAAAAAGGCAATCGTTAATACTAAGAAAAGAAAAAAGTTGTCTGCAATCATACATAGCTCAGCTGTGAACAATAGACATAATGTAAACATTGATTATCAGCTTAATCAAAAATTGTTACCTCACCATATTGGGGAGATTGGAGGAAAAGTGTATGTGGCAGAAGGTAGACTGAGGCATTTAAGAAAGCTAAATTCTCATCTTCCACAGTAGAAAGTCAATAGATAATAATTAACAGTGAAAGATCAAGAAACATCAGTATAAACATCTTTGACTTTATATACTAAGTATTGATACATGTATTTCTCTGATGCAAAAAAAAATTAAAAGAAAACTCGAGTTATGAGGAGAAAATCATAGAGTATTTAAAAAATATATGTACCTATTATTTTGAAAATCCTCAGTTTATTTACTTAAGAGTCTTATTACTGCCTTTCTTCCTAGGACATAATTTCTGTATTTCTATTTCAGGTACTTTCAAGATGTGTTGTTAGCAAACCACAATTCTTCCCTTTGAGAATGGCATTATGAAACCTTTTATAGAGGATGTAAGACTCTAATTTAAAAACAAATTTTGTTCAAAAGAGCATAAACCCATTGACTGCATAGTAAATTGTTCCAAATTTATGTTAATAATTTTCTGACAAAAAAATCAGTATATGGCTTTTCCTATCAGTTTTAGCCCATTAAAAATAGAACAGTCGGGCTTCCCTGGTGGCGCAGTGGTTGAGAGTCCGCCTGCCGATGCAGGGGACACGGGTTCGTGCCCCAGTCCGGTAGATCCCACATGCCGCAGAGCGGCTGGGCCCGTGAGCCATGGCCGCTGAGCCTGCGTGTCCGGAGCCTGTGCTCCGCAATGGGAGAGGCCACAACAGTGAGAGGGCCGCATACCACAAAAAAAAAAAAAAAAAAAATAGAACCGTCAAGATAAGGCCTATTTGATTAATACAAAATCATTTTCCAGATACATAGAATATTCATTTAAGGTATGGGGGTGTGTGTGTGTGTGTAAATATAATAATGTTTCAGAGCAAGGAAAAAGAAAAAAATCATTTTAGTTAGCTTTTTATAAGCTTTACGAATAACAAAAAGCCAGGGGACTATTTTCCATTACTCAGATAATCAAAATCATTGCCTGCTGAACATATATTACATGCATTATCATGTAACAGAAGGACTTCAAGATTCAGAGCGAAATTTTCAGATTTGGGTTCAAATTTTGGCTTCATCTCTTACTAACAGGATGATTTTGGACACATCATTTAATTTTTTTCAGCCTCCATTTCCTCATCTATTGGGAACCTAGACTGTGAAAGGCACTATTTTGGGCATAGGGGATACAGTAGTCATGCATAATCGATGCCCTCATGAAGCTTATATTTTTTTTAACTTTTTTTTTTTTTTTTTTTGGCCATGCCACACGGCATGCTGGATCTTAGTTCCAGACCAGGGATCGAACCTGCACCCCATGCAGCGGAAGCACGGAGTCCTAACCACTGGACTGCCAGGGAATTCCCGAAGCTTATATATATATTTTTTAATTTTTATTATTTTTTTAAATTTTATTTATTTTTGGCTGTGTTGGGTCTTCGTTTCTGTGCGAGGGCTTTCTCTAGCTGTGGCAAGCGGGGGCCACTCTTCATCGTGGTGTGCGGGCCTCTCACTGTCGCGGCCTCTCTTGTTGCAGAGCACAAGCTCCAGACGCGCAGGCTCAGTAGTTGTGGCTCACGCGCCCAGTTGCCCCACGGCATGTGGGATCTTCCCAGACCAGGGCTCGAACCCGTGTCCCCTGCATTGGCAGGCAGATTCTCAACCGCTGCGCCACCAGGGAAGCCCCGGAAGCTTATATTTTAAGTGGGGAGATAATGAGCAAGCAAAGCAATTTTAGATAGTGATGATCCTCATGGAGAAAATAAAAAGAGCCATGGGACAGTGATCAATGTGGAGCATGTTGGCTAGTTTAGAAAGGATGGCTACCATGGACTTCTATAAGAAGGTGGTGTTTGACTGACACCTAGATGATCTAAAGTCAGCTATGTAAAGATCTAGGGGAAGAGAATTTCAGGCAGAAGAAACAGCCAGTCGAGAAGGGGCTTGGCATACTTGGGGCTAAGAGGAGGCTGGTGTGGCTTAAGCTCAGAAAGAGAGGAAGAGAGTGGGGTACTAGATGGACTCAGAGGGCAGTGTGCATAGGAGCTTGAAAACTGCAGTAAAGAGCTTGGGTTCTTTTTGAGATGAGACTCAAAAGACAGTTTTAAGCAGGGGAATAACCTGATCTGATTTGGTCTGGTGGCTGTCCTGAAAATGAGTTACAGGAGGGCATAAGAGAAAGCAGAGAAACTAGTTTTAAGCTATTGGGTGTATTGTAATGATGACGTAATTGGTATGATTATGGCTTGGATTACAATGGTTGCAGGGGAGATAGGGATAGAACTGGACTGATTTTGGATATAATGTAAAGGTAGAGTTAAGCAAACTTGTCATGAATTAGTTAGGGATGGAGGAGAGAAAAATCAAGGTGGTTGCTGTTTTTTCAACCTGAGCAACTGGGTAAATTATGATGCCATTTATAAGGTGGAGAATTCTTCGGGAGGATCAAGTTTAGGGGCAGAAATGAAGAGTTCAGTTTTAGACATGTTAAGTATGAGATGTCTATTAGACCTCTAAGAGGAACTATCAAGCTGGCAGCTGGAACTATGAGTTTGAACTCTGGGGGAGAGTTTGAGCAGAAGATATTGTTTGATTAGCATTAGCATATAGGAGGTACTTAAAGTCAAGGGACTGGATGAGATCATCTAGGGAAGACGGGCAGATGGGGAATTGCGTGCGTCCTGGAACCAAGCCCTGGGGCAGAGAAAAAGGAACCAGATTCCGGAATCAAGAATCAAGAACCCAGAAAGGGGGCTTCCCTGGTAACGCAGTGGTTGAGAGTCCGCCTGCCGATGCAGGGGACACGGGTTCGTGCCCCGGTCCGGGAGGATCCCGCGTGCCGCGGAGCGGCTGGGCCCGTGAGCCATGGCCGCTGAGCCTGCGCGTCAGGAGCCTGTGCTCCGCAACGGGAGAGGCCACAACAGTGAGAGGCCCGCGTACCGCAAAAAAACAAAAACAAACAAACAAACAAAAAGAACCCAGAAAGGGAGCCTATGCAGATGAACAAGAGTCAGGAGAGTATGGTGCGGCAGCAGGCAAAGAAGACTTTCAAGGAGGTCAGTGGGGTCAAAGGCTGCTGAAGTTTCAGAAGTTAAGGCCCCAAAAGAGAGCGATGGATTTGGCAACATGGAGGCCACTGGTGACCTTGATGAGGGCTGTTTCAGTGGAGTGGGGGGGATGGAATCTGTTTGAGCAGGTTGACGAAAAGATGGGAAATGAATGAAGAAGTGATGCCCGTAGACAATGCTTTCAAGGAGTCCTGCCATAAAGAGGAGGAGAAAAATGGGAAGGTAACCAGAAAGGTTTTTCAGTTTGTTTTTTAAAATAGAAGACGTTGGAACAAGTTTCCTTTCTGATGCAGTGATCCAGTAAATAGAGAGAAACCAGTGATGCAAGAGAATCATGATTTTAAAATCCTGACAGTTGAATAATTAAATACAAGTCACTTAAACTATATGAAAAACTTCCAGCAAAAACTCCCTAATTTTGAACAGTTCTATGAGATTTCTGTTGTTTCGTTAGCTTTTTCTCAGTCCTCGTTTCCAAGCATTTAATCTTGAGTTTACATGTATCTAGTTTTTTGCTTGCTGACACTTTAACTTTCTTCATAATCCACACTTGTCATAGATAATAAGTCTGTGTCCATATGAGGTATCATTTCATTGTGATTAAGAGATCAAGTCCTTGAGTCGGACTGGCTTGGATTAAGCCTCAGCTCTGCCACTTGGTAGCTGTATGGCCTTGGGCAGGTTAATTAAAATCTCTGAGCTTTACTGTTCTTTTCAATCAATATTATTAATAATAATACCTATTTCATTAAGTTGTTCTGAGGCTTAAATAAGAAAATATACGTAAAGTATCTGGCATGGAGTAGGCATTCCATAAATAATAGCTGATATTATCATTACCACATAGACGAATAGAAACCAAAATGAAAAAATATTAATGTAGTTAAGATATTCACAATTTTAAGAGTCAATAAATTGCCTAATGAATTCAATAAATGACAAATTTCTTCTGAATCACCCAAATAATCTTTGTTTTCATATAGCTTTCAAAAGGTATGCATTAAATGTTATGGGCACTAGATAGAGTTGGTGTTTGCACAAAGCATGAATGTAGATGTATACTGTATACTTTAATACAGGAATTGTATACTTGAAAATGCTTAATTGTATTTTCATGAATTTTACAGGCATAAAAAGTATGCATTGAACATCTGCTATGTGCAAGGCATATACTGTGTGCCTCTACCTTATTTTGTTTATGAAACTATGGCCACAATGCACTTTCTTTTCCTTTCTTGGTCAAGAACATCAAATTTAAGCAAAGATAGATGATAGATCGATGGATGGATGGATGGATAGATAGATAGACAGATAGATAGAAAGGAGATAGATAATCAGGGTTTGGTGGTTTAGAAAATATGTCTTCAAGGAAAGAGCTTAAAGACCTCAATACTTTTTCCTAGGCAGGACCAAAGGCTCCAGGTATTGGCCAGAAATAAATACGAGGGATAGTCAAGCATCAAAGTCCAAGAAGGGCACGTTTTCAAACAAGGATTTAGATTGATATTTTAGACAAAAGAGCTAAAATTCAGGAGGAGATCCTGTGAGGAAAGGAGACTTGGGAGAAGTCTCAAGCAGCACCAGGGAGAGCTCCCAGCCAGTAGCTGTTTCCTACTATATCCTAAGAAGAAGCTACCCATTTTCTTTTTTTTTTTTTAAAAGATCTTCTTTTGATCTGGACCATTTTTTAAAGTCTTTATTGAATTTGTTACAATATTGTTTCTGTTTTATGTTTTGGTTTTTTGGCCGCGAGGCATGTGGGACCTTAGTTCCCTGAGCAGGGACGGAACCTGCACCTCCTGCAATGGAAAGCAAAGGCTTAACCACTGGACCCCCAGGGAAGTCCCGAATTTAACCATTTTCCTTCAGAAACTCAGGTTTTCCTCACCTTGTTCTTCTTTCAAAGTAGGATCACCTAAAACTTAAGGACTTTTCTGACCTCCAGTGATAGGGACCACATCTGCTTCCGCACAAGAACCTTTGATCAAGTTTTCAAGAGACCCAGTTCTACCTAGAACATTGCTACCCAAAGTGTGGTCTGTCCTTCAGATTGTCATACTGAGTGAAGTAAGGCAGACAAATGAATAGAAATATCATACGACATCATGTATATGTAGAATCTAAAAAAAATAATAATACAAATGAACTTATTTACAAAACAAAAACAGATTCACTGACTTAGAGAACAAACTTATAGTTACTGGGGGGTAGGTGGTGGGGGAGGAATAGGGAGTTTGCGATTGACATGTACATACTGCTATATTTAAAATGGATAATCAACAAGGAACTACTATATAGCACAGGGAAGCTCAATATTATGTAACAACCTAAATGGGAAAAGAATTTGAAAAAGAACAGATACATGTATATGTATAACTGAATCACTTTGTTGAACACCTGAAACCAACACAACATTGTTAATCAGCTATACTCCAATATAAAATAAAAAGTGGGGCTTCCCTGGTGGCGCAGTGGTTGAGAGTCCGCCTGCCGATGCAGGGGACATGGGTTCGTGCCCTGGTCCGGGAGGATCCCACATGCTGCGGAGCGGCTGGGCCCGTGAGCCATGGCCGCTGAGCCTGCGCGTCCGGAGCCTGTGCTCCGCAACGGGAGAGGCCACAACAGTGAGAGGCCCGCGTAACGCAAAAAAAAAAAAAAAAAAAAAAAAAGTGAAAACAAAAGCAAACAAAAAAACCAAAGTGTGGTCTGTGGACCAGGCGCACCAGCATCACTTCTGTGTTCGAATGCAGATTCACAGGTCTCTCAGCAGATCTATGAAACTGAATCTGCATTTTAACAAGATTTCCAGTTGATTCATATGAACCTTAAGTACCGAGAAGCATTTGCCTGGTGAACATGACCCCACCAGAATCCGGTAGACTTCAAGAGCCTTGTTTTTTCACTGGATAAGAAACTGGTTCAGGAGGTAGGAAGGCTGGTCATTAGAACCATTGGGAAAAATCTGGAATTTTGTCTTCTAAAAGAACCCTAGTCATGTCTTGCCATTTGGAATTTATAAGGAATATCTATTTGATTATAAAACAACTCGTAAACAAACAGGAAGACGTGATAAAAAGGAACAAACAAATGGGAAAATTCTCTCTAGGCTGACATTTAGCATGCAACAATATGCAACAGATATTCAGTACGACACTTGTTTATTTTTCCATTAAACTCAGCTGTCCTAATTTGAGAGTCTCCAAAAATATCAGTTGCTATTTAGCTTCCCTCAGTTAAGAGTTGTTTAATTTTTTTACTAGACAATGAAGTTGATTATCATCACTGCAGAAGGGAGAACAGAGTGTCATAAAGTCACAGAAGGACGACCCCACCTACACATGGTCACAGTGCCATGACTGGGGGACACTGTGACTAAAGGCACGTTCTGGTCATATAAACTTAGAGGGATATGAAGGGGATTGCTAGAATCAGCGCTAGAAGCTGCAGAGAAGTGATGTGTGTCCTGCGTGTATTTGCTTTTTGCATTTCAATTTCCCAGCAGAAACATTTTTGTCCTGCTTCTTAGATGGCAGTCCCCAAGGAGTGATTCTCCATTTTTCTCTTGCAATGGATTCTCTAGATCATCATTTCAGGTAAACTCTCTGTGAATCAATCGAGGATACATCAGGCACTTGCTCTGAGTCCAGCTCTGGGCTGGGGAGTGTGAAGGGGAAAGGGAACTGGGGAGTGAGACCCAAAGTATATTTAAGTTGCATGATTCCTAGCCTTGAGAGGTTTCTTGTCTTGCTGGCCAGAGTTAAAATAAAAAAGACATACCAAAACAAACAAACAAACCTACACACACACAAACAAACAAAAAACCCAAGAAGCCATTGGGAAGAAATGAAAGAGTATTATAGTGCTAAATTATATAGTTCACACTCTGAGCGCTAGAGAAGGTCAGGAAAGAATGAGTTCTTTTCCTCTGAAAAGAGGAAAGGAAAGCTTAAAATGGGCTCTGATGAATGTGTGGCATTTTAGTATATAGAAGTAGGATTAGAGTAGTTCCTAGAGAGGAAAAAAGGAGAGTAAAGGTGAGTTATTTAGTATCTCTTAATCTGACTTTTTACTTCCCTAAATGGGAAAAAGAATAACAGTATTCGTTTTGGTTGGCTCATAGGTTTTTAGGCAAATTATATGAGATGGTGTTTGTAAATGTTTTACATCCAAATAGTAATCCAACGGATGAAATGATTTCAGTAACCAAATTATCAGTAGTGATTTAAAATCAGAATATCAATTCCTGATTTTATAACTGAAGAAAAAATAGCCAAAAGGGTTGTATCAGTCTTCTACGTAAGGTTTTTTCCTGCAGTCAGTCTATCCAGAAGTCAAATTACAAATCGAAAGGAGAGTGATGATCCCGATAATACTGGCCACCGTTTACTGTACACCAGTGTCTTGGGCTCCTTGTCCATATGGCCTTGCTGATTCCTTGCCCCAGCCCTGTGAGGAGGAAACATCACTGCCACTCTGCACTAGTCAAGCTTCACAACTAATAAGTGATGGAGCCCAAATGTAAACTCATGCTCATCTGGCTTCAAAGCCCAAGCTCTTACCCCTACGTTACCAGGTTTAAAAAAGGAATCAGAGTAAGAAGTTATTCATTCAAGTTTTTCCTACCATGCCTATTGTTAGCACGAACAAGACTGAGAGGAAAAATAGCTGAAAAAGTGAACTGAACTGGTTGTTATACCGGTCTTGAGCAGCACTTTTGGGTTATTGATCAGACTAAATTCTAACAACCTTTCTAAGCTTTCTTAACTCACTCTTGGAGAGACTAGATTCCAGAGAGACCATAGAACTACCGTGCTTATCCCTGTGAATTAGAGAATATTGTTTTCTGAAAGGGGAAACATTGAGTTACAGCTAATGAATTTGATTGGTTGTGAAAATCAGTTTGGGTAAGTTACAAGGCATCTCTTTCCTACATCAGGTAGGTTTTCTGTTGCCACTGTTCATTGCCTCACCTCTGAAGCTGGTCCATAAGCCCAGTCTTAGAACTACCTCCCAGCTCGTGTTGTATCTTCAATGTACCATGAAGTTTACACTCGAATATTCATTTGGTTCCTAGAATAGAAAGGCTTAATGCCTTCCTAGTGAAGCAGAATGAGTCTTTTTTTTTTTTTTCCTATTGCTATGTTGATCATAGAGTAAGTTTAACACTTAGAACTTGAGGAGGTGACATTAAGAAAATCAAGTCAATATGAAAGGGGAGATGACAGGTTGGGATGGCATTGGAGCCACTGACTCAGCATCCACAGACTCTGGGAGGGGAGGGGCACTGAATCAGGATGCTGGAGAGCTCAGCATTCATCCTTTGGATCTGCAGCGAGCTGAACTCACTTTTTATCTATAGTCTCCAGTTTTGATTTTCCTTTATTTCCCAGGATTCTTTAAGGGTAATGACAGAAGCTCCTCTAACTGCTTCACCACACACCCCCCCGCCCCTATTAACCATTTTAGTGGTTCTGTGCACATCACCTGGGAAGACACACCTACAGAAGTCTAGGACAGTGATTTACAAACTCTTCAGCTGCTAACCCACAGAAAGAATTTTGAAAAACTACGCACCCCCATATACAGTTTAAAGTTAACATCTAAAAATTTTCACCATAAATTCAAATCGTTGCAAAAGATGTAATTTCTGGCACAATAACATTTTAAAATTGAACTGTTCCAACACACTTTGGAATGATTCCAATATCCTCTAAGCACTACAGCTCTTTGAAATGTACCTGACAGGGTCATTATGAAGACGGAGGACTTAATAGATGACAGTGCCCTGCACACGATAAACAGCATGTATTTGCTGTTTGTGTGTACGTATAGAAAGGTGGAAAGGGGTGGCAAGATGTTAGCAGTTAATCTTAGGAGGGGTTGTAGCAGGTGATATTGATGTCCCACACCGCATCTCCTCAGCCCATGTTTGAGTTCACACACCCCTGTGGGTCATAGTTTCTGCTGTGCTGAAGACCTTACATCTCAAATGGTGTACCGCTCTGCTTCCCTGCTGGAGAGCTCTCTCCAGCTCAAAGGAGTTTACTAACACTGATGCCTAGACACAGTCTGGAACCTGAAACCACTGACTTCCTCAGGGTCAACGCTCAACAAATGGGAGACAGGAGGCAGTGGGAAAAAGCCCCAGTCACCCCCTGTCCTCTGGTGAGACAACTGTGAAACGTGTTATACAATTTCCCAGACGGTCCCCAGCAGGACTGAGCCCGGGTGGCCCACTGTCTTATTAGAGCACACATTATTGCTGTTTTTCCTTTACCTGTCTTTTCAAAGTAAATAAATAGATTTTTTTTTATAGCTCATGTGTTGGTTTACTTTGTTTTTAAGAAAACGTATGCTATATTTTTAAAAAAATCCTTCAGTTTGTCTGATTAGCTTTTTTTTTTTTTTTTTTTTTTTTGCGGTACGCTGGCCTCTCACTGCTGTGGCCTCTCCTGCCGCTGAGCACAGGCTCCGGACGCGCAGGCTCAGCGGCCAAGGCTCACGGGCCCAGCCGCTCCGCAGCACATGGGATCCTCCCGGACCAGGGCACGATCCCGCTTCCCCTGTACCAGCAGGCGGACTCTCAACCACTGCGCCACCAGGGGAAGCCCCTGTCTGATTAGCTTTTTACCTTGACCTTATATCAGAAAATTACGTTTCAGATTTAATGTATGGAATTCCAAAAGGCCACATCCATGTGTTCAAATTAACTTTTTTTTTAGACCTCTTTATTAGAGTATAATTCCTTTACAGTGGTGTGTTAGTTTCTGCTTTATAACAAAGTGAATCAGCTATATGTATACATATATCCCCATATCTCCTCCCTCTTGTCTTAGAGGGAAGAGATATCGGGATATATGTATACATATAGTCTCCCTCCCACCCTCCCTATCCTACACATCTAGGTGGTCACAAAGCACCGATCTGATCTCCCTGTGCCATGCGGCTGCTTCCCACTAGCTGTCTATTTTACATTTGGTAGTGTATATATGTCCATGCCACTCTCTCACTTCGTCCCAGCTTACCCTTCCCCCTCCCCGTGTCCTCAAGTCCATTCTCTACGTCTGTGTCTTTATTCCTGTCCTGCCCCTAGGTTCTTCAGAACGATTTTTTTTTGTTTTAGAGTCCATATATATGTGTTAGCATATGGCATTTGTTTTTCTCTCTCTGACTCAAAGTAAATAAATAGATTTTTAAAATATGTTTTAGAAAAGCAGCCCCATGGTATGGTTGGGCATTGTTCCTGACTGTGCGCTCCAGAGCCTGTTCTGTGGCCCTCCTAGAGATTCTGTAAGCTATGGAATGTCCCTTTATAAGTCTATTTCTGCTTGAAAACAAGTCTTTGGTATCGAGTGTGTTTAGTAACAAGAAGGACAGGAGAGTGGTTCTGAAGGGGTAGTGACTCTGTCAGTTAAGGACACCTAAACCCCTCTCAGTCTCTCTACTTTTCCTGTTGCTACCATTAAAAAATTACCATGAATTGGGTGGCTTATCACGGCACCGATTATTATCTTACAGTCCTAGGTCAGAGGTCCAATATAGATTTCACAAATCGAGGTGCTGGCAGGGCTGCATTCCTTTTTGGAGGCTTTCGAAAAAGGCTCCCTTCCCTGACTTTTCCAGCTTCTAGGGGCAGCCCGCATCCCTTGGCTTGTGGCCCCTTCCTCCATCTTCAAAGACAGCAACAATGGGTTGAGTCTTTTTCACATGGCATCTCTCTGGTCTTCTCTCTGCCTCCCTCTTTCACTTTTCAGGACTCATGTGATTAGATTGGCCCCATCTCAAGATTAGCTACCTTAATTGCACCTGCAACCTTCATTGTCCTTTGCCATGTAAGGCAACACATCCGCAAGTTCTGGGATCAAGATGTAGACGTCTTTGGGAGAGCCACTGTTCTACCTATCAGAGCCTCGGGACAGCTTGACTCCCGTCAACCGACTCTAAGGATGACAAGATCACCTGGGAGGAAGCTGTGGCTTCCCAAGCCAGTATGTTTCCAGGCCCTTTCCTGAGAAATGAAGATGGCCGTCTATCAGTGGCTTAAACAAGAACTCTTGAATGCACATAAGGAAGAGCAGGTAGTGGCTTAGAACTCTTCCAATTTAGGCTTAAGTAGAGAGACTTTTATATGTTCCCAGCTTTATACGTCCCCTAAAATAAGGAAACGACGTTTGCATTCCTAGGTTCACAGGATGTAATACAGTTTATTCACATGCGGACTTAACCCAGTTTTGAGGGCCTGCCTAGAGCCCAGTCACTTCCCCTTCCCGAGCTGTCAATTAAGCCCACACCCCAACCACATGCCCTATCAGGTTCTCATGCTCCAGGCTGCTGTATATCACACTGGTCACTACAGGACCGGGTACCATACAACCAGGGACCACAGCCCCCATGGCCCAGAGCTTGCTGAAGTTACTCAAGTCAGCCAGTGCTAAGCCTTCCTACCCCATTTTGCCTGTTCCTTCTCACAGAATCCACACTAAGGTGCTTGCCCATGGTTCCACTTTCTCCTTTGCCTGGGACTGGCCCCAGTGTTTCCCCCAAGTGGCCCTGCACGGCTCACTGTTTCTCCCCAAGGAGCTGCGAGTATGACAAAACTTTAACACTCTTTCCGGTTGCTTTCACGATCCGCGTCTGGCCTCACTCAAGGTAATAGGGTTAAAACACAGGGTAAGTGTGTTCAATTGATTTTTCTCACTTTAAAATTTTTGATTGATTTTTCTCTCCACCAAATGTTCAGAAAAGACCTTTCTCAATGGGTTCAAGACTAATTTTAATGCAAGAAAGGGAAGTCCAGAAAGGCCTGAGGCAACTCTGCTGAGGGCATCCCTCTATTCTCTCACCCCTAATGCCAAGAGACCTGCTCGGGCCGCTCCATAGCAGATGGCAGCAGAGAAAGTGCAGGGAAGGGTACTGACTGCAAAGCTGTTCCTTGGGAACTGTCTTTTGACTGGTCCGGAAACCAGCCTCCAGGGTAGGAACAGGAATTCTGACTGCAAGAGACAGCTTCCCCTTCACAAATAACCCATAACTTTCCCCTTGATTGATGAGAAGGAGGCCAGGCTCACTTCTATCTCAGGCAGGTCATGTTGAAGAAATGTTAATGATGTCATCAGGTGATGGATTTTCTCATACCTTCACTCACTGAACCGTGCCCGATCTATCAAGCCCCATGCAAGGTGGAGAGCAGAACACAGAGCTTGACTGCAGGAACCATCCCCTTATAATCAACTTGCAGAGTAAGTGTAATGTGGTGATGGGGACGCATGATGGGACAGAGCAAAAGTCTTGAAAGTGGTGCCCATGAGCCTGATCTAGCCTACAGGGGTATGTGTGTGTTAAGCTCACACATAGCTTCTTACTGGTTTTTTTTTTTGCTAATTTTTCCCAACATTTTATTATGAAAATTTTCAAATGCACAGCAACACTGATTCATTAACACTTTACTAAACTTGATGTATCACATATCTATCTTTCCATCCATCCCTCCATCCATCCATTAATCCATCTTATTCTTAATTCATCTCAAAGTAAGTTGCAGACATCCATAAACTTCCTCCGAAACACTTCAGGATGACTGTCATTAACTAGAGTCCAATATTTGTTAATAGATTTTTGTATATAATTTACATATATTGAAATATATACTTTTTCAAGTGTACGTTCACTAGGTTTTGACAAATGCATGTATCAGTATGATTCAAACCCTATGAAGATATAGAATATTACTACCATGCCTGAAAGGGTACTCACTCCCTTCCCAGTCAATCCCTGCCCTCATCGTGGGTTAATTTTGCTTGTTCTAGAATTTCAAATAAATGGGCGTATGGCAATGTGAAAAAAAACAAAAAACAAAAACAAATGACCTCAAACTGCTTCTCAGACCCATGATGCTCCAGCAAGTCTTTCCGTTCCCAACAAAACTCCTGAATTTCCTTCACCATCGCAAATGCTACACCATCTGTCCCAAACTTCCAACCTTTCCTCTGCAGCTTACAAATCACAGTCCCCTTTCCACTCATGTGCCCTGACTCTCTCCAGCATCGTCTCCACACTCGGGGGGAGCAGAAAGCTGGATCCGTGTACACATCTGGGCAACCAGCCCATGAATGGGAAGCCCTTCCCCTCACCATTCCCCTCCTATCTCACTCTATCCCATTCTCCCCCTTTCTCTTTCCCAGGATAGTCTCTTCTCCCTCATTTTTCTCCTACCCACTCAAGCAAGGGCAGCAGTAGATTCCACCCAGAGACATGGACCTAGGAGAAATACAGACAAAGCACTTTATTCTTCTGGTGGAGGGAAGTAGAGGGATGTAAACTTTGTCTACACCTGTGTCTCTGCCCGGCTCTGAAGGAGAAGTGGTGCAGCTGTGTTGAATCTGTTGTTTGAGGACTGCTATAGAAATTCTCATTAATACTCAGAGTAATTTCCTTCCCCTAGCCTTGCTTCCAGCTGAATTCTTAGTGGGAACGCCTGTGGTCTCTATGGGAAGATTCATACATAACACTTTGTTTCTGATGAGGTTCATCCTGCTTCTCCTTCCAGGTCTCCGAGTCCAGCTCTGGGATCCCCACAACTTCACATAGAAAGAACCACTCCCTCCCCATGTGTCCCCTGCCCCAGTGACTCTTCCCAAAGCAAATACCAGCCAGTGTTCTGTGCTCTGTCCACACCCTTCTCTGACCTGTGGGGCTGAGATCTGGGCTCACACATGCAGCAGAGCCCTAGAAGCCCCTATAATTCAACATAACCCAAAAGCAAAACGAAGAGCCCAGTGTAAGATCTACACTCAAGAAACACCTGTTGCTTCAGCTTAGTTTAAATGCAACGTTGTTCCAACTCATTTCTAACTTTCAAAATGGTTTCTTTCTTCCCAACACAAGATGTGGGAACATTTCTCAGGTTAATTAGTTACCCATTTCACAGCCGCTTCTGGGTTACCAGAAAGTACGTGGAGTTCTTTCTCCTTCAGTCACTGTGATTGTTTCTTGAAGTCCCAGCTCAGATCCTCCCCGCCCTCCCCACACTCACCCCCTTCCCTGGGCGGGGAGCTGGAAATGGGGGAGAGCATTGCTACGGTTAAGAGCTGAGTGCATTCAGGTAGCTCCACTGCCAACTCTGTAACCTTAGGTCAGTTTGCTTAACCTCTCCAAGCCTCAGTTACCTAAAACAATGGGGCTGATGATAATAGTACCTGATACTATTTTCTGCACTAATGATTTCTATACTAATAATAGTATGATATTATTTTTGCACTAATTTATGTCCACAGTAATAATTTTTTTTTTTTTTTTGCCGCACTGTGTGTCTTGTGGGATCTTAGTTCCCTGACCAGGGATTGAACCTGGGGCCACAGCAGTGAAAGCGCCGAGTCCTAACCACTGGACTGCCAGGGAATCCCCCACCTACAGTAACAATTAATGATTTCAGCACTATAATAATAGTACTGATACTATTTTCTGTACTAAGAATTTCTACACTTTAATGATTTCTGTACTAATAATACACATATAATAAGTCTGTGCTACTAATAATTTAATAATAATAATTCTGTATAATTTCTATGCTAATAATATCTGTACTAATCATACTAATAGTTTTCCATAAAATGGGGCAAATAATACTACTGATCTAAGAGACTTATTCTAAGCATTATATGAGAAAAAACAGGTGAGATATACAGAGCATGACACAGAGTGGTGCTTAATAAATGCTAGCTATTATTATTGTTATTGTTGTTGTTGTTAGGCTTCTAGCCAGTCTCCCCAGAGCTCCTGCACCAGAGAAGCCTATGAATAAAACTTAAAACTGTCTTGCTTATTTGCTGCACCATGGATGGACCTAGAGATTATCATACTAAGTGAGGTGAGTCAGACAGAGAAAGACGAACACCATCTATCACTTATATGTGGAATCTAAAAAAATGATACAAATGAACTTATTTACAAAACAGAAATCGACTCACAGACATAGAAGACAAACTTATGGTTACTGAAGGGGACAGGTGCGGGGGAGAGGGATAAATTAGGAGTTCAGGAATAACAGATACACCCTACTATATATAAAATAGATAAACAACAAGGACCTACTGTCTAGTGCAGGAAACTATATTCAATATCTTATAACATGTATATATATATATATATTCTTTTTCAGATTCTTTCCCATTATAGGTTATTATAAGATGTTGAATACCATATATATATGTGTCAGTATATATATACATATATATATATGTATATATATATAGCCTTACCCCAGGGGCTTCATGAGCCCATGTGCTGCCTTTCCACCTGTGGAGAGAATTTGTTCCTAGTGAGAAGAGAAATGGGTATGAGAGGGGTTGGAACAGACCGCATGGTCGCGAAGCAGGGGCTTTGTTCTCTCTCTGGGTGGAATGGGAATTTCATTCAGAGGAACAGGAGGAAAGAAGGGGTTCAGCTCCCTCGTCTGTCTCTCCACCTTGGAGAGGAACTTAGGCCTTTGCCCCAGAGAAAGACATCTCAGGAGTGACGGAGGGTCCAGAAGCAGTAGAGCAAGATACCTAGAGAGACCCAGGGTCTGGAGCAAGAAGAAATATTGCAAGTTTTTATGGCCATAGTGGGTGGATTTGGGGTGGGAATGAAAGGGGTTAACTCTGCTATTGTCTTCCTCGCTTCCACTTTCAGGGAGGAGCTTCCTCACTGGGTAGGAGCCTGGCTGGTGCGCCGTCTGGATTACGTTTTTTCAATGAGATTTGTAGGGCTTCATTTCACTCTCTGTATTTTATTTAAAATAGAACCATTCCTGAAACTATTTTGAGTAGAAGTTCGTGAATGAATATCGATTCCCCATGTTTCTAGAAATAAAAGAACAGAAAAATCAACATGTATGATTCCCCCACTTTGGTTTTCTGCTTCCAGCAGGTCTGTTTCCTCAGAAGCCAGGAACAGTTAACAAACACACTTTCCCTCCAGGCCTCCCGCAGAACTGGAGGTACAATACCTTCCTTCTTGTGTTCATCCACAACACACCTCTGAACTGAATGTTGAGAACTAATAAACAGTCTTCACAAAACAAATGCAGTTTTCCATAAAAGATAACGCAGGATGATTTCATTTATACAAAGTATCTAGAAAAGCAAGTTTGTAGAGACTGAAAATAGATCAGCAGCTGTCTAGGGCTGAGGGTAGGAGGGGGATTACCTGAAAATGGTCATGAGGAAATATCTGGGGCAGTGGAAATGTTCTGAAACTGGAGTGTGGTGACGGTTGCATTGAATCTCAAACTTACAACGGCAGAATTTTATGATACATAAATTATGCCTCAATAAAGCTGTTTAAAAAAAAAGGTAGTGTAGGTAACTAACTGGTGTAAATTGGAGTGCCAAATAACACAGTGGTTAGTTAGTAACTACACTATAGTCCTGGCTATTTGCAAACCATGTGAGTTGGAGAAAAGTACTTCCCATCCCTCAGCCACAATCTCCCCACGTGTAAAATGGGAGATGACAATGCATATCTCTAAAGCAGAACACCAATTAAATGGGATAACTCCCAGAAAGCATTCAGCTCCGCAGCTGGCACAAAGCCACTGCTTCTTGAATATTATATTTTATTCCAGAACTAGGAATGTGGGGATAGCCTACAGGGAGGTGTGAGTGTTAATCGCTTCTTACTTTGGAGGGAAGTTCACCCTGGATATTTTAATGAGAGTGATCTGGAAAGATCTGCTGTAACACTGTTTCCAGCCTCTTAGGCACACCAATGCCTCTGTGTCCAATGGTTCCACAGTTGCACACTCCCTTTCCAGGCATCCCTGGACATTCTTTCACCTCGTCCTGGGTCAAGTTGTGAAAGGAAGAGGAATGAGATTTGTCACCAGGCACATAGATCAGATGCTCTGGGATCCTTGGTGACTGTCCCAAGCTGACTGCCCTGAGATGCTCTAAGGGAGATGTGATCTGGGCAACAAGATGTGCACAAGGGTCGTTATCTCCTGAGAGATGCCTAGATGACCCCAGAAAAGTCAAATCTGATTTGACCGCTGGGATCAAAATAGGATAACTGGGATTTGCGTCTAGAAAGAGGCAGTGTGGGAGGAAGGTGCGTGGTTCCAAGACCAGCTGGGAGGGCTTGTTCTTTCCTTGCATGTGGAGGACACTTTATTCTAAAGTGTCCAGGGACAAGGATGACCAGAATGAAGTAGTCGTCATTCTTGCGTGAGAGGCATATAGTCGCACAACGCACACCTTCACATTTCCCATTCTCAGTCTGTTCTTGGCAGGCTGACCTGCTCATTTGTTTATTCAACATACATCTACCAAACTCCTGCTATATGCTCGGGGCTATGCTAGACAAGGTTCTTGCCCTCAGAGACCTTATCTTCTAGTGGGAGACACAGACGGTGAGCAGGAAATGAAATGATCTATACATGAGTGCTAACAAGGGTAGGGTAGGCAGGAGGCAAGGTGGCTGGTTTAGATCAGGTGATCAGGAAGACCTCTCTGAGGAAGTGACAATTTAGCAAAAGCTTGAGAGACCCAAAGAAGCAAAGATCTGGAAGAAGGGCATTCCTGGCTGAAGAAAGAGAATGTGCAAAGGCCCTGGGGCAGGTGTGAGTTCTATGCGTTCAAGAAGCAGAAAGAAAGCAGTGTAGCTAGAGTGGAGTGAGAGGAAGTCACGGTGGTAGGAGATGAGTTCAGGGTGGTGGTCAGGGCCCACACCTGTTGGCCTCACTGGCCACAGGAAACATGGATTTAATTCTAGATGTGATGGGAAGCCATTTGGAGTGTTTGGGGACAGGGGAGACAGGTGATGTGATGTATAGAAGATTATTCTGGCTGTGTAGAGAACAGACTTCCAGGTGCAGGAAATTTCTCACTAAACTACTAGTACAAAATTCCACACCAGAGTGAACAGCCCCTTCTACCTGAGACACCAAGGCAAAAAGCACACACACAATGTCTTATAACTGGCATCTCCTACTCTCCATGTCCTGATGTTGTGCTACTTGGCAAATCAAAAGTAATTTAAAAAACTCTGACGGTTTGACATTTGGAATATTGAAAGCAATCTGGAAAATCCTGACAGCCAGCGTTTGTGTCTCCATCACTAGCTGCAGAAACAGATTGTCAGGATGGATTTCAGTAAGATCAGCGGAGTGAGTGTATCTGCGTAGATCAGCTCATCTGTAGCACCATTAATAAGCATTTGGTGATATACTCTTTAGCAGACTCTGGCAGTGAGGCTATACTGATTAGTTCACCTTTTTCCCCCAGAGCCTTACAGAGGTCAAATACAATGTGATGGTGTTTCACACCGTTACACCAAGGGTTTCTGCTTTAACTGGCTCACCTGTTACTGATAAAGGCTTTAAAGTATAAGCAAAAGTAATAATGGCCAAGAGCTAGGTAGAAGTACAAAACCTGGACACTATCTTAGAAATCTGAAATAAAAATAATTGCAGATTATCAGTAGAATAATGTCCAAATGTCTGGACCAATGTGATAATCTTATAGGTTGAGGTCCTAATTATGCTGTATTTTGGGACCTTCTTAAGCCAGCAGAAGCTTCAACAATAACTCTTATCAGAAGGCAAATGTTCATTAATTTAAATGACTAATTAATTTGCCACATAACAGTCCATCTGATTCTCCTTTTCCAGCTCCAAAAGCACAGTCACATGCTCCAGCTTGGATCAAGAATCTCTTGTTCAGGGCTCCAGCCAAAGGACTCCCTCCACAAAGTAGCCTCACTCCCCAGAGGATGGCCACGAGGATTTATGCAAGTTTAGCCCCTAGCACAGGGGTCAGAGAGTCCAACTTGGCAATATCTGTTTATGAACAGTCATCAGAAAATTCATGAAAAAAAAAAAAGAAAATCAAAATAATAATGCCGCAGGAACTCAAATAAAATGACTTCTCTCCCTTCCGTTACATGAAACCTTCTTTCCCCCTGCAACTGATTGTGCTTGTATTACTCTGTTTAACAACCTTCCGCCTACCTGGCTCCAGGGATCACACTATAACCAATGTAGCAGGGCTCTCCTTTTCCCATAGCTGATGAGGAGAAAGGGAAAGGGTAGAAGTTTCGCGCTCAACCTTGAACGTGCACGGAGGCAATGTGGCTGGCACATCTCCCCAAGAGGATCTGTGGCACCAGCACCACTGGACAGAAACCAGATTTGCCATATTGGTGTGAGGCCAGACTTGCCTATTTGACTGGCTGGAAGTTTCTCTAAAACTATGCTCAGCAAAAACCAAGTGTTCCTGGAGGTAAGATTGAGATAGTTTTTGCTGAAGCTGTTTTTCTGGTTATGTGTCAGCTCCTGGGAGTAATTTGGATGAAACTTGGAAGAAATATATTTTCAAGGCCTGAAAACACAAAATTTGCCAGATTTAAGGTAGGCTTCCTAATGATGGTATTATGAGAACCCGGTGCAAACCTGGCCTCCTGGGCTCCATTTTGGTCAACCCGTAATATTCAGGAGTTACATCATTTCTCTTTCCAAACTCCCAATGGCATTTCCCAGTAACTGTACTTTTGAAATGAAAATGCAGGTGGCAGAGTAAGTATCAAGTTAATGCTATTTCGCTCAAAATCAGGATAGTGTACTGACTTCCAAGTATGGTTTTTGGTGGGGATGACAGGAATAAACTTCAGAGAAAGGTAAGATGTTATGGACTTTCCATCTCACCAACTGCCCTACCCTAAAATACTGTCTCCTGCAGAGTAGGTCTTGATATAATGCCTTATGTGTTTATGAACCCCTCTCTAGAATTTTTGTGTCCAGTCCTTACACCATTCCTGGATAAGATCACATGGAACTAGCCTTCATGGCAGAGTCTTTCAGAGCCTAGTAGCTAAACTGGGGGAAGAGAAGCTTAATACCTTCTGCAGTTTCATAGCACACCTGCCTCCCTCCAGCCTGCGTCAGGGGGATAGAAGGGACTACACAGCACATCCGGCTCCAGGGTATCAGCTCAGCTTCTAAGGCCCTCCCACATCCCTTCCAGATCCGAAGTTCTGAATTCCTGGCCTGCAGAGCTGCCCTGTCTCACGGTTGGGTCTACACCACTTGAGGAGGGTCAGAAGACTGCAGGGTGATACAGTTCGTCCCCACGCCCCCAACAGAACTGACTGCACCTGAACCACAGGTGCAGCGATAGAAGGCATGGTGGCCCTTCTCCAGTCCTTGGTCATCTTTAACTACCCTCCTCATATTCCCCCTCTGCCTCCCAGCCTAGGTATCAGGAAAGGTTATCTGTGACCAAACAGGGAAACTAACAATTCCTGCCGATAATGCTCTGCCTTTAAAGGTCCTCCCCTTGGTGCTCATCCCAACAGTGCAGAAAGCGGCAGGGAACAGAGGGGCACTTTGCTTCATGTCAGAAGCTGGCCAAAGGGCACCAAGGGGTCAGGGTGGACCATGGTCCACTGAGCTCTCCCAATACCCTGTTCAAGCAGAGGGGACTGCGGTGGCACAAATAACATTTAGAAGTCATGAAACCCACTCCCTACCCCCTAGCAGCACTAGCAGTTAATAGTGACCCTGACCTTGAATTTCCCCAAACCATCTAGGGGAGGACGTAAAAAGATTGTCAGTTATGAGTGGACTGTTCGGCAACCCCGTTTTCTGAAAAACACATGGAACCCCAGAATTCCGGCAAGGAACTCTAAGGAGTCCAAGAATTCTAAATTCAAACCTGGACTTCCAGGTTGCCTGAGGTATTTTTGTCAAGGTAGGAGGACAGAACATATTTTATTTAATGATTTGTTCGCTTGATTTATAATATTTAGACATATGGTTTGTGGGCCTCCATTTGTGCTCTTGTCTTGGGGCCTACCACACCCCACGCCCCAGCCGGCTACCTTCTGGGAGAGAAGCCTTCACAGCCCACACAGCTCAGTGGTCCAGCTGAACCCACATGCTAAACAGCCTCGCATCTGTCCTACTCTTCAAACTGCCCTATTTTAGCTCCTAAGAGTGGTTAGTGGTTAGATCATACAGGCCATTGAGTTAAGGATTCATCCTTATGGCCACATGTTTTGGACAAACCCTGTATTAGTTTCCATGTTTGTGTTGCTTAGGGCATTAAGAGTATATGTTTTATCTAGTTCTAGGGACCATTACATCAATCTAACTGAACCAGGAGCCTTGGAGACATGCCTGAAAAAGATGAGGTGTCCATATTTGGACGACAACCCTATTTTCTTTTTACCAGGCAGCGCGTGTGCCGGCTGAGAACAACGTCACAGCAGGCCCCAGGAGGCAACTTGGGGGGAAAAGGGGATGAAGCGACTGACTGCTGGAGAGAGACTTTTTTTTGTTTTTTGTTTTGGCCGTGCCACAAGGCATGAGGGATCTTAGTTCCCCGACCAGGGATCAAACCCGTGCCCCCTGCAGTGGAAGCTTGGAGTCTTAACCACTGTCCCTAGGAGAGAGATTTTGAAGAAAGATTAGAGGTATATATACAGGTATTTTTAGGGAAATTTTCTATATGTTCTGAGGAACTTGCCTAACTTTCCGTAAGAAAAGTCAGTGAACTCTCCATTATTCGAGACTGTTTAGGGATTTGGATTTGTTTCTTTGTTTTGGAGAAGGGTGACCGAGGGAGGGGACCCAGTGCCGAGTCTGGCCTGAAGATGATCTTGGAGGGACAACAGGAGCTACAGAGGGCCCATTCGGGTTAACTAAGTAAAAGTTTCTCTTTCCCCAGAGCTGACTGTGTGAAGGCTTTAAAGGACCTATGTGACGACCATATAGCTGAGACTGAACCCGGGGGCGGTGGCCACAGGCGCATTCAGGGTTTCCTGGAAGATGAACTAAGAGAGGGCTGAGCAGTGTGCTTGGCCCTGGTCCACCACACTCTCTGCTTTTAAGTATGTGCTTTGGTTGTTTTCTTTTCTGTTTTCACTATACAAGTGAAAGTGAAAATGCTCCTGAAATAAAATTTGGGAAATATATAAAAAGTTAAAGGAAAAGAAAAATCATCCATGGTACTGCCATCTGAATCCCATCAATGTAAACGTTTGTTCTATTTCCTTCAAGGCTTTATTTTTTGTTCCTTGTATAGGTGGTGTGTGTGTGTGTGACAGAGAGAGAGAGGGAGGAAGGGGGGGGAGAGGGGGAGGGAGAGAGAGAGGGAGAGAGAAAGGGAGAGAGAAAGAGAGAGATAGAGTGAGATTGATTTTAACATAATTGGATCCAGTTCCCTAAAGCACTGTACTCAAGGCAACTGGATTAATGTGATTTTAAAGTACTAAAATGAGTCATTTTAGGATTACTGAGCAACTTTATGAGGTTTGGTGTAAACAAAGTTGATTTTCCTTTATCCTGTCATCAGGAATCATCTACTCTAATCTTCAGCTGCTCTTCCATGATCCATGTTCAGTGGAAAGGATAGCAAGATACAAACAAAGAGATGTAAAGGTAAGAAACACAACTAAGGCACATGTTATTATGACTTCAACACTTAAATTATTACACAAACCTGAGTCCCTTAATCACAAGAGACCTATTTATGATTAAGGTTAAAGAGGTTAAAAATCACGTTTAATCATTTGAATTTTCTGCTAAGTCTCGCCATAAAATGGATTGGGATTCAATTTTTGTGGCATAAGTAACTTCATATTTACTTGGTGACTTTTCTCAAAGATGAGCAGTGGATGAGATCTGACAGATCTGAGGATGGGATATCAACAGTATATAAGAAGCATTGTAAGTTGCATTTTCCATTGAGCAAAGACTGGGAATCCAAATTCATTTTGCCCCAGTTCCAAAGAGACAAAAATGGACTCTCAGCTCATTATTTTCTCAATGAGTTTGAGAAAATGTCCTGGGGAGAAACATTTCCAGTCAACTCTATAAACTTTCATACCCCTAGGCTTTTGCTTATGCAGATCCTAAAACCAAGAAGATCCTACGCTAATTCGCCATCTTTCGAAATCAATATTTAAGGGCAGCCAGCTGAAATGTCACCACTCCAGGAAGCCCTTCTATATTTTCAAAATATTTGTTTGCATGATCCCTATTTAGCCTTTGTATTATTCTGCCATATGGAACAATGTATTTTGCTTGATAATATTTTAAAACGTTTCCGAGTAACATGTTTACAGCGGTTCAAAAATCAAGCAATATAGGCCAGCATTAAAAGGTCCAGAAATAATAAATGTTAGCAAGGGTGTGAAGGAAAGGGAACCCTCTCACACTGTCAGTGGGAATGTAAATTGGTACAGCCATTATGGAAAACAGTACGGAGATTCCTCAAAAAACTAAAAATAGAGTTGCCATACGATCCAGCAATCCCACTCCTGGGCATATATCCAGGCAAAACTATAATTCAAAAAGACACATGCACCCCTATGTTCATAGCAGCACTATTTACAACAGCCAAGATATGGAAAAAACCTAAATGTCCATTGACAGATGAATGAATAAAGAAGATGTGAGATATATATATATATATCTCCACACCCATGCATACACACACAATGGAATATTACTCAGCCATAAAAATGAATGAAATAATGCCGTTTGCAGCAACATGGATGGACCTAGAGATTATCATGCTAAGTGAAGTAAGTCAGATTGAGAAACACAAATACCATATGATATCACTGACGTGTGGAATCTAAAATATGACACAAATGAACATATCTATGAAAAAGAAAGAGACTCACAGACATAGAGAACACACTTGTGGTTACCAAGGGCAGGGGTGGAGGAAGGAAGCATTGGGAGTTTGGGATTAGCAGATGCAAACTAGTATATATAGGATGGATAAACAGCAAGGTTGTACTGTATAGCACAGGGAACTATATTCAATATCCTGTGATAAACTATCGTGAAAAAGAAGATGAAAAAGATTGTATATATGTATAACTGAGTCATTTTGCTGTACAGCAGAAATAAACACAACTTTGTAATTCAACTATACTTCAATAAAATGTTTTAAAAATAAAAATAAAATAAAAACCAAAATGTACCCCTCCCCAAAAGAAACGAACAAATCAAGCAATATAAATCGTATCCAGCAGTCTTTTCCCTGCCCCTGCTCCCACATCTTACAAACACTTCTGTAAGTTTCTCATGCTTTTTCCACAGTTTCTTCATGCAGACATAAACACAAACCTATTATTTCCCCATCCCTGTTTTCTTACACAAAAGGTAGCTTGATATACATATGATTCTTGATATACATACTATTCTGTACTTTGCTCTTTTCATTGTAACTTATCAGTGCGTCTTGGAAATCATTCCATATCAGTTCAGAGAGAAATTCCTCATCCCGTTTTAAAAGCCTTTTAAAATTTTAAAAAATCTATTACATGTTGTCTCCTAATATATTTCACCAGTTCCACAAATGATGGTCATTTGGGTTGTTTCCAATCTTTTGCTACACCAAGGATGCTTTGTAGACATATGTTAATTTGCATTGGGTATGTACATCTTTGTATAAATTCCCAAAAGCAGAATGGCTGGGTCGGAGACTGGACAATTTTGTAATGTTCCTAGATAGTGCCAAGTTGCTCTCCATAGGGTTTCTAACTGTTTATACTCTCATCAAAAATATAGAAGAAACCTGTTTCCCCACAGCTGTGCCAACAGAGAGAGAAGGTTTAGGAAAGAATGGTTTGGTATGAAAAGCAACAAGAGGACAATTAGATGAAGACCGCAAAGGCACAGAAAATGTCAGACCCGACATCTCCCCTGAGGTTCAACCAGTCTCTCTCAGAGATACCTAGAGATCTCTCCCAGAGATCTCTGTTAGCTCCAACTGAACACGTCTAACTTGGAATTCACTGACACTGGAGCCTCCTCTCCACTACCAGTGGAATCACCATTTTCTGCAGCCTCATTTTCTACCAATGGAATCACCATTTTCTCACATTTAAAATCTTGTAGGAGAGAGTGTGGGTGAGTAGACTTTCACTTTTTATTTTACAAACTCTGAATTCACATGCTTTATTTTATAATATGAAGTGTGTATTTCTTTTGTAATTTAAAACCAATGATCATGTACTGCAAAAAAAATTGGGAGTCTGGTTATTTTTCTTTTGGTTTTTATTTATCTATTCAACCACTTTTTATTCTGTTAGCTGCTTCCCCCCCCCCCTTTTTTTCTGCCGGGTGCTTACAGTTTAAATAACTTAGCTTTATAAGGAAATTAACCAAGAAAAAACCATTACTTTATAAATTATTCCTAAGCATCCCCTTCCCTGGCACCACTCTTATACCCACTCCCAGTTTTTAAACTGGAAAGAAATTAAGAAAGTACTCCTAATGAAATGTTTAAGTAATAGTTATTAGAGCTGGCATGCTATTTTAGGGCAAATTTATATAGCTAGAATTTATGATCGCTGCATGGTATTTTCATGTGTTATAATATGCTTTTCAATCCACTGAGGTCCTTTCTATAACAAAAGCGCACGTTTATATCCATTTTATACCATTTGGAGCAAAACTGTGCTAAAATTACACAGGCTTTATAATGGTCATAGCTGCTTTTAGAATCACATTCTCGGTCAAATATGTAATTCATTTGTTACCAATACCTTACTGAAGCATCCTTTTATGGGAAGCTATCATCAACTTTAACACATTTGGCTTTATTCTGGGATTTCCAGGAATTTAATAGAGTAAAAGGGAAAGGCCATCTCCTGGTGCCCTTGACCTCTGTCCATTCACTTCTGCACAAATAAGGACACTGTACATTAATGTACCTGACCCATCTCTCCTATATGGCACCAGGCAATAAGCCAGGTAACAAAGGAATATTTTGATGGATCTCATGTGGTTGCTTCCTTCAGGCTCAGCTCCCAGTTCAGTTCCTTCCATGCCAACATCTTTCTCAGTCTCACAGCATTTATTCAACTGTGTTCCTACTAAGTTGCATTTAGCCTTGTTGCTTTATCAAAATTAGTGAAATACGGGGAAAATATCAATGCAAACACCAGTCAACAGAAGTATAGTTCTCATCAACTTAGAACAATTGAGACACAGAAGGAAATAATTAGCTGGTAAATCTTTAGCCTCAATAATGACGACTCATACTGAGAACTCTCTACAGGCCTTAGTCACCATTCTCATCACTTCACATGACTTAGTTGAAATAAATGGTGGAGGTGTCATTACTTCTGTTTTTACAGATAAAGAAAACTATTCCCGATCCATAGGGAGGTAAACAGCCTGACCCATATTGGAAAGCTGCCTTTAGACTTTAACTGGTCAACTCTGCTCAGCTGGGATGGAGAGCTCAAATTTAAAGAACATCTACCAAATTTTGGAATTGCAGCTTAAGAGTGTATCTAAGAGAAAAGGCACAATTAGGAATTTTAGACTGTATTTTAGCTCTCTGGAAATAGAACTCTCTCCTTAAAAAACACAAATCTGTTTTTGAATTTGATACATCTAACATGGTGTGTATTTTGGGGAGTATGTTGTGTATTGAAGTAGGAAGCCCTTGTGTTGTTGTGTATGGTTTTTTTTGTTTGTTTTTTTTCTTGGCCGTGCCATGCAACTTGCAGGATCTTAGTTCCCTGCCCAGGGATCGAACCTGTGCCCCACGAGGTGGAAGCACAGAGTCCTAACCACTGGACCAGCAGGGAATTCCCATTGTTGTGTATGTTTTTGATGTACATGGAAAGATGTGAATCCCAGGGGGACAGGTGACTTGTCTTACAGTTCTCCAGCGCCTACAACAATGCTCAGCAAACGTTTGCTGTGGTGGTGAGTGAAAAGAATAGTGGTTTGGAAACCATGCTGCAACATGCAGACACCCACACCAAGAAGCACTCTATTCAAAGTAAACCCCCCTGTTGATAATGGGGGAGGCTATGCATGATGGGGGCAGGTGTATGGGAAGTCTGTACTTTCCCCTCAATTTTGCTGTGACCCTAAAACCACTCTAAAGGATAAAGTCTATTAAGAAAAACAAATCCCCCCAAGTTGTAACAATATCTTGAAAAATGTCATCTTAAACACACACTCATCTATGTGTATATACAAATAGTTATAAGCATGCATAAACACACATTTCTTTTTTTTTTTTTTTTTTTTTTTTGCTGTACGCGGGCCTCTCACTGTTGTGGCCTCTCCCGTTGTGGAGCACAGGCTCCGGATGCACAGGCTCAGCGGCCATGGCTCACGGGCCCAGCTGCTCCACGGCATGTGGGATCTTCCCAGACCGGGGCACGAACCCGCGTCCCCTGCATCGGCAGGCAGACCCTCAACCACTGCACCACCAGGGAAGCCCATAAACACACATTTCTAAGTGCATGATAATAAATGCAAAACATATGTCACATCTTAAGTATATAAATACATTTATAGGTGTATGACAATAAAGTTGAAATGATGATGATTGTTGCAAAACCTATGCAATTTTTTCTGTTGAAGAGGTGAATGAAACTTCCCTCCTGGCCTCACCAAGACAACTGTGTATAAATTAAAGTAGCAGACAGTCGCCATTGGCAAATGGCTGCGTACCCCTAAGTTGGAGTATCCCCTCCTCAGAGACTGTCCCCATTTACCATCTTCTGTTAATAGTGCAGTAGCTCTAGAACACTACCCTTGCGACAACGTTTGCTTGGAATGTGACTATACAGATACCTTGTTCAAGCAGAGCCTTACATAGGCTTTCCACTGACCTATGACCTGGTGGTATAGTTTGAAAGGTTGAGCTGGTTGAGTCAGACTCTCTCTTCGTTTCCCTCCCTTTCTTTCTCTGGGACTTGAATCCAGAGACTAAGGGGGAAATTTCCAGTAAGTTGTGGGCAGTACAGCTAAAAGGTGGTTTGGGGGCCTGAGTCAGGACCACGACAAACTAAAGACACTTTGCAAGCTGAAATTATGGAAGGAGGAGCAACTATGAGTAAGTGAGAGAAGCTTGAAGAGACAGAGAAGAACATCCATCCTTGCAGAGAAGCCAGGAAGCCAGAAAAGGACAGAGAGCGTATATAGCCCTATCTTCCTTTGTGTTGTTTTTTTCGCTGGGCTCTGGGGCATACATACCTTTAAAATATTTTTCTCACAAAACAACCCATGTGCGTTCTTTTTTCTTTTTTTTTTCTCCTTATTACTAAAGGAGTCTAGACTGGAATAGCAGGAGAAAAAAAGTCTCTAACAATGGAGGATATAAAATCTAAAGAAAAAAATTGTATAACTGTACAAGTACAGCAGTCCAGGGCCATAAAGTATAGTGGCAAATGGTGGTTCCATTCAATAGTCCCCAAGGACCTCAGTTCAGTATAACCCTGTGCGATAATTGATATTTATAGTGATGACCTTGAGTCTTCAAGCACAGGCTGCTTGATGTTCAGCATATTTTCAAAAGGCAATGAAGCATGGAGAAAAATTTTCCTCTAAGTTAAAAAAAAAGTTTCAGTGCTTAAACAAGGGAAGGCTCACACAGTTATGTGTTATTTTTTTAGTTTGTTAAATGTATATATTTATTCATACATGCCTTGCCTTGTTCCAGCAAAGATTAAAGATGACTTAAAAGAATACACAAAATCCAATAAGACAGCATAAGTTGACAGTAAGGGGGAAGAAGAAAGAAAACCAGGCTGTGGTCACATTATTGATCCAGGAGATTCAGTTATCAGCAAAGCTCCCTTCTGTAGATTGCCTCACTCCTTGATAGATCATGGGACACCATAGCTAGTATTACTCATTATTTAATCATTTTTAAATCTGGAGAAAGGTCAGGGCTTATCTTCTGAATGTAAAAATCAAATTGACACTGGAAGAAAGAAAGAAAAGATTGGTTGGGGCTTCCTGGGTGGCGCAGTGGTTGAGAATCTGCCTGCTAATGCAGGGGACACAGGTTCGAGCCCTGGTCTGGGAGGATCCCACATGCCGCGGAGCAACTAGGCCCGTGAGCCACAACTACTGAGCCTGCGTGTCTGGAGCGTGTGCTCCGCAACAAGAGAGGCCGCGATAGTGAGAGGCCCGCGCACCGCGATGAAGAGTGGCCCCCGCTTGCCACAACTAGAGAAAGCCCTCGCACAGAAACGAAGACCCAACACAGCAAAAATAAATAAATAAATTTTAAAAGAAAAGAAAAAAAAAAAGATTGGCTTGTATCAGAGAAAATATAATCATAAGTTTATATAAACGTGCACTTAGTAAGCTGTCAATCTAAACATATGTTTAAGTGATTCCTATTCTTTTATTTTGGTAAAATAATTGTTATAGCAAAAAAGTTATATTAATCAGAAGTAGCATCAGGGACTTCTCTGGTGGCGCAGTGGTTAAGAATCCACCTGCCAATGCAGGGGACACGGGTTCGAGCCCTGGTCTGGGAAGATCCCACATGCCGTGGAGCAACTGGGCCCGTGCGCCACAGCTACTAAGCCTGTGCTCTAGACCCTGCGAGCTACAACTACTGAGTCCACATTCCACAGCTAAGGAAGCCCGCGTGCCTAGAGCCCACGTTCCGCAACGTGAAGCTGCCGTAACTAGAGAAAGCCCGTGCGCAGCAACGAAGACCCAACGCAGCCAAAAAGAAAAAGATAAATAAATTAATTTATATTAAAAAAGTAGCATCATATCACATTATCCCACTGTTGAAATTCTCAGCAATATCCTTTTCACAAATGAATATTAACATATTAGAAGAACAAAGAATGTTTGAAGTTGACTTAAACTCTCTATACAAATTCATAATTTATCATCATAGTAATTCTTAAAAAGGCAAGAATTTTTTTAGAAAACAAACTCATAGTTACCAGAGGGGAAAGGAAGGGAGGGATGAATTAGGAGTTTGGGATGAACAGATACACACTACTATACATAAAATAGATAAACCACAAGGACATACTGTATAGCACAGGGAATTATATTCAGTATCTTATCATACCTATAATGGAAAAGGATCTGAAAAAGAATATATATATATAACTGAATCACTTTGCCGTACACCAGAAACTAACACAACATTGTAAATCAACTATACACCAATTTTTTATAAAATTAAATAAATAGCAAGAATTTTTCCAGGATCCTGGTTTGGACAGGCTCCTAAGGTGTGCTCCCATTCATACTGGGCCTGCATAAGGGGAAATTTTTTCTAATGGGCATTCCTACTACAGAGTCACTGCTTAGAGGGTAAAAGCTTGGGCTTCAGAGTCAGACATATATATAGATTTGATGCATGGTAGCTGAGTGTTATCTTGGGCAAGTTACTTCAAACTCTCTCAACTTAGTTTCTTAACTGCAAACAAAGTTAATAGGGTTGTATGGAAGATGGAATAAGATATTGCACAGTAAGCACTTAGCTCAGTATCTGTTACCTACTGAACCTAATAAATGATGCCTGTTATGGTAGAAACAGCGATTACCCAGGACATCTCACATTGATGTGACGCCAGCCTCTCTTTCATTAGTGTCTCGTTAAAGATTTCTGCCCTCATTTTTCCATTAACAAATTTTTCTTTAATTGTACTGTGGTGAACGCATTCTGATGTTCTTTCATGGTACTGACGTGGAAACTCGTTTCATTGCCCTATATTATCTTCTTACTAATTATTTTCCAAAATACATGAGCAGTGATTTTTTTTTCACTGATGGATTCATATGGGGATTTGAGCTTTGTATTCATCTTGAGTTTTTCTTTCATTCCTTTTCATTCCGCCCCAGATAAAATGCAGTTAATCATGCCAACTTCTGTATAAAGTCTCATCTGACTAGCTCCATCATGTGTCTAGAATGAGTTTTACAATTTTGAAAGTTGCTTTCCCTTCATTGCTACTCTGATCTTGAGATCATAAGAATAAATATCTGGTAAGATATTGAGTCCTCTGCAAAATAGGTGAAGTCAAGAAAATTGGAAAAACTTTCATTTTAAAAAGTGAGGATTTTTTTAGGGGGTGCAACTTGGCCAAAAATCTATGGTGACCATGGTTTATCATTCAAACTAGGCCTGTTGGGAATGCAAGAGGGGTGCACTTTATCATTTCATTGAGATAAAGGCATAAACTGGGCTCCCCCTGACCAGACCAGGAGGTATGGTCACCCCAGCGAAAACTGACAAGGTACCTTCTTAAGATGGGGATGGAGCAGGGGAGGGCTTGAAGGGATTCTTCATGAAATTATAGGCTCTTCCACGTCATCACACACTGTATTCTATGCTCAAACTGTGAATTAGTGGGTTTTGCTTTGAGAATCCAAGAACTTCTGTGCTTTTAGTATCAGACTCAGTTCTGATCCCTATGACTCAAGAAAAACACAATAATAGAGACAAAGATCCAGAGACGCATAACTAATATGATCAAGAGCTGTGGGTCCGGGCTTCCCTGGTGGCGCAGTGGTTGAGGGTTCGTCTGCCAATGCAGGGGACACGGGTTTGTGCCCCGGTCCGGGAAGATCCCACATGCCGCAGAGCGGCTGGGCCCGTGAGCCATGGCCGCTGAGCCTGCGCGTCCGGAGCCTGTGCTCCGCAACGGGAGAGGCCACAACAGTGAGAGGCCCGCATACTGCAAAAAAGAAAAAAAAAAAAAAAAAAAAGAGCTGTGGGTCCTAATGTTCTGGCAGTTACCGAATCTTTGAGGATTTGATGAAAGCTATTAACTCTCCCTGAAGAAAAGGGCACACACAAACAGCCTCCAGGAGTTGGCATGCAACTCAGAGGGCCAAGGACCATCTGATCTCACCCAGGGATCTAGGTCTGAATCCCTAATCGGAAGGGAAAGGAAAAAGGAACCAAAATTTGTTGACCATCTTTGCACACATTTCATTTCAGACTTACATCAACCTATTTTATAGATAAGGGCACTGAAACTCAGAGAAATTAAGATCTTAACAGCCAGTTAAGTGGAAAAGCCAGGCTACAAATTCAGGTTTATGTGCATGAAATCTCATATTTTAAGTACTGCCTAGACGTAGGCATTAATCTATATATTTATAGTTAATCTGGAAAGGAATATTACAAAATCATGAAAAATGAACACAAGCAGACATCTTCATCAAAGTCCCACCTACTAGAGCTGGGAATACTTCTGGAAACTGGAAAGAGATTATTAGGGCAAATAAAAGTAAGCACTTAAAAAAAAATCTCAAATGCTAATACAACTGACAGAGAGTGTCAAGGTAGTTTTAGATAAATCCAAGACTGATAGGTTGGTGATGGATTATTAAGAGATTTTCAGTGTTGCATATCCTTAGGTTAACCTTGGGGAAAACAGCTACATCTTTGCTTGTATCCCTCAAAGCCCATCTCAGTCTGATTACTAATCAGGGTTGCATGGACAGGATGGTGGTTGAAGCAACGTGTCAATTCCAACCTAAGCAGTGTTTTTCGTGTAACTGGTAAGCTCAGATTTCCCTTTTGGTAACATCTGTTCATTAGTTGTTTTTCTTTCACTGTGACCCTAGTTCCTCCACCAGGGCTTGAACCTGGTACAGGCAGTGAAAGCACTAAGTCCTAACTATTGGACCGCCAGGGAATTCCCTGTTCCACTAGTTCTTAAAATGCCTATTGAATTTTGAAGCTGACATACCTCTGAGACATGGAATCAGACTCACCTGAGACTAATGTATCACAGCTGAATGTATTTAGCCAATGATCACGCCTGTGTGGACCTAGTTCATAATGAGTGTTCAACAGATGTCTTATGGTTTCCTGTCCAGTCTGTGCTACAGAATGCTACCAGATGAATTACCTCACCTATAGCTCCAAATATGGCAGTTCCCTGCACAAAACTACTGTTACTTTTTATTGTGTGTGTATCTTTCCTGTAATTATTTATTGTTTTAAAATCTATCTTTTGTTTCCCTCCTTCTAAAATTGTAAGCTTGGTGAAGGCAGAGACCACAGTATTCACAGTGGCCATGATGACCTATGGTAGGCAATCAATTACATTTATTTGCCTAACTGGGTGGATGATTACTACGAGAATTTGGTCAACATGTTTTTTTTAAAAAAAAGTTGGTCAACATGATTTTCTTTCAGTTTTTAAGTTGCAGATATAATTCACATACTGTAAGATTCACCCTTTTAAAATGTACAGTTCAGTGGTTTTTAGTATATTCACAAAGTTGTGCAACCATCACCACCATCTAATTCCAGACTATTTTCACCAATAAGAAAACACACACCTATTAGCAACTACTCCCATCCTCCCCTCCCCCAGCCCTTGGCAATCAATAATTTACCAATTTCTGTCTCTATGGATGTCCCCATTCTCTATTTTCATATAAATGGAATCATAAAATATGGGATCTTTTTTTCTGGATTCTTTCACTTAATATTTTCAAGGTTCATGTTGTAGCATGTGTTAGTACTTCCTTCCTTTTTAAAGGCCGAATAATATTCCATTCTATGAATACACTACATTTTGTTTACCCATTCTAGACAAGAGCATTTTTTTTTTTTTTTTTCGGTAAGCGGGCCTCTCATTGCTGTGGTCTCTCGCGTTGCGGAGCACAGGCTCCGGACGCGCAGGCTCAGCGGCCATGGCTCACGGGCCCAGCCGCTCCGCGGCATGTTGGATCTTCCCGGACCGGGGCCCAGAACCCGTGTCCCCTGCATCGGCAGGCAGATTCTCAACCACTGCGCCACCAGGGAAGCCCTAGACAAGTGCATTTTTAACATCCATTCCAACTCCAGGATCCTTTATTCAAGTGAAGGGCTACCACCAAAGTCCATAAAGCAAATCACAGTAAATCATTATGCTTCATAGTTTTTCTGTGCCCTGAAGTTTTCAAGTCTTACCTACCACAGATCCAGAGAGGACCATCCTGTTATAACCAACCAAGTTTACTTCCTGAACTCTGAAAACAATAATATCAGACCCTCTACCTTTATTTCAGGATTCTGCTTCCCCGCCCCCACTCCAATCTTCTCCTCACAGCCCACCTGATTTCTTGATTGTAATGCTAATTGCTCTCGACAGATTTGTGTTGACTGAGATTGGATGGCGCATTCTTCCCATGCCTCTCTCCCCCGTCCTTGGCCTCGCTGCACGTGCAACTTCTTCACCATCAAAATTCCCCCTTCCCGCCTCCCCCTCAAAAAGCCTTCCTTTGTTTTCCAAGGAAATTCAGGTAAAAGAAAGGGTGGGGGAAACGATATTTTTGACTTTCCTCACAATCCAGACGTTGGAAAGAAAAAGGATTTCCTTTGGGCTGCTGCCACGACTCTGATCTTTTATGCTGATAAAATATTTCCTTCTTTAAAAAAAAAAGTTATGGGAAAAATCATACCACTTCAGCTACACTTACTCTAACTTTCGCGTTTAAAAGAAAAAAGATTTAGAAGTTTACCTCTCTTTCACAGAGTGGTTTTCTTCTTACCAGTTCAAGTCATGCCACCGGGAGCTAGCTGGGTCAGCAGCGCTCTTTGGAGGCTGGCGTGGAGGAGGACTACAGGATCCAGAGGGCTTTGGAAACTCCAGCAGCTCCAAGCTTGTTGGCTACTACGGTTTCCCTGAGGAGTGACGCTATGAAAACAAACCCTGATTGGTCAGGCCTGAGCTGAATTCTCCATTTATGGACAGATTGCCCTGCCCGAGCCGAGGCTCAGCCAGAGGAGAACGGAGAAGGTGGCCGAAGGAAGAGGAGCCAGGCAGGGCAGCTAGTCGGACGCGCGGAGAGCATTGCTCTCACCTAGGCGGGCGGCGAGCGCCCGGTCCGGGTGGACCCCTGCCCTCCGCAATATGCGCCCCGCCTGCTAAGCCGCCTCCTGCTCGCCCTCACCTACCGCCGCCGATCCCGCCTGGATGGAGTCCCCCCAGGGTTCCCATTGGTTCCTGTGAGTGCTTGGGTGTCGAGAGCCTGTTTTTGGCGAAGGGAACCAACTTTTGAAGTTCGCCCAGGAGACTGCGTTCCAGCCCCAGCTCCCCGGCAGCCGGACCCGGCAGAGGCGCGACCGCGGCGCGAGTCACCATGGTGAGTTGGCCGCGCGGCGTCCCGGGACGCCTGACCCAGGGATGGGGCGGGAAGCCCGGGCGCGGGGCACCCACCTTGGGTGCGCTGCCGAGGCCAGGGGTGGAGAAGCTGGACGCGGGAGTCGGCACGTCGCGAGCCCTTATTTCCTGCAGCTTTCGCTCAACCGGGGCTGGGGGAGACGGAGTGAGGGGCCAAGGAAAACTTTCTTTCAAGTCACTTTCGGCGTCGCCAAACTTTTCGTGGCCGGGGTGGCTATGGCTGCCAGCTGTCGGAAGCCGGAGTGCGGGGAGATCCGCGTTCAGGGGCACGGCCCGCCGGGGGGTATCAATTCCCTCCCGCTGGGAAGGTGGGAGCGGCCGCCTGCGCCCCTCAGTGCGCGCGCTCCCCGCCCGCTGCACCGGCGCCGCGGACCACTGCTCCTCCCCCGGCCGCCCGGCAGCGCCGCAGCTGTCCCCCTGGCATCCGCGCGCCGGCGGGGGCGGCGCGGCCTCACAAAGGCAGTGGGGCGCCAGGTAGGGCGAGCACCTGGCGGTGGACTGGCGGCTGCGGGCGAGGGTGTCGCGGGGCTGCCGGGAGCCGGGGCTGCCGGGAGCCAGGCCGGCCTGGGCTCCGCTGGGCGCCGGCCCGGAGGGTCTTTGCACCAAAAAGGCCGAGTAAACACCACCCTCCTCCACTTGCCCCAAGTGCGAGGTGGCTGGCACTTTCCGGGTGTACAGCGAACGGTACGCATGGGAGGAAGTCGAGTTTTTTGTTCTTTTTCCTTTGGCGCTTTGGGTATTGATGGAAGTGTCTGGCTCTCTCTCTGACTCGTTTCTGACTTTTCCTCCACCCCGACCTCCCGGCCTCGGCTACCCCGCCCCCAATAACCTTAGCCGCATCCCTTGGGCTTTGGGGTGGTGTACTTTTCTTTCCTAAGCACAAAAGCAAGGGCTCTATTTTGAAGAGATTGGCAGTCCATCAGAAGGGGGAAAAAGTTCTACTACAAGGCTTCATAGTTTCCACACTTGCTTCTTTTCAAATAATCCGGCTTAGGTGGATGAACTGGTCCGCTTCTGATTGGTTTTTGTTGTTTTTTAGTGACTGTGAAAGGGGTGCCAAGTCACAGTGATAACCGGTACAGCACTAATTTAAAAATCTCTATCCTGTAGGAGTCTGAGGGAAATTAGGAAAGGCCCATAGGAACCTACACACAAAACTCAAAAGCAGCCCTTGATCCAGTGCTGTGTTTATTCAAAAGAATGATTAAAAACAAACAAGCCAAAATCTTTAAAAGGGCATCCTTGACCAAAGCTTTTTCTTTTCACCTAGTCCAAAGTTATGTCACCCTTGTGTCTACCGAAGAGGACACTTTATCTGTAAATAAAATTTCCCTTTCAGTTTTAGGGTTTAAGAAGTCAGTCCACCCCATATTATTTTTGGAACCCCTAAAGAGAACCATTCACTTACACTGTGTGTTTGGGTGGAGCTACCTAAATGGGGCCACTGCCTAACTGGCTACCTGAACTTAAGCAATGTGAATCTTAATACTTTATAATTGCTAGAATTGTTTCCCATGGTTCAGTATTTCTAAAAAAAAAAAAATGTGTTGTATGTCAAGAGTTTAAAAAATCTTGCTGAATTTAAATAGTTGAGTGGTACCTTGAGAAAATTAACTTTCCCTTCGTTCACTCATTTTTCATGCTGGAGAGACTAAAAAGTAGTGTAGCATGACTTTTCTGGGGACCTCAGAAACTGGACGCTCAATTCGGTCCATTGCTGTTGAAGTAGATGGTTTGTGAAGTGGGTGCAGAAGAGGCATGTTCTAAGGAAGAGCTGTTTCCAGAGTGTGTAGGGTGTCTATTGAAGGACAGGGGTATGACTTACCTATCGATGTTCCCTGCCAACAGCACAGATGGCCGTATTGTGGGCCTCCAGGAGACTATCAGTGCATCAGATACAGTTGCTGAGGCCCCGATTCCCTGACAGAAAAGTTGAAACAGCTGGCTGTCCTGAAATAGGAGCTGCGCCATCACTCCATCTACTGGATCTAGAGTAATTTGGCAAAAATTAAATGAATCATTTCTTCGCTGGCTTGAAAAATTAAGTCTGTGCATTAGATGTGTGAAGTTGCCTTAGAACAGAGCATCAGCAGCTTAAATAGTCAGAAATCTCAGTTATTATAGTATTTACTATTTATGGAAGATCCCCTTCCAGCCAAATGAGGCTTCATTTTGTGTTTCACATCTGTCTGCGTCTGCCCAGCTGCATCCCTCAGCTGCTTAGAACAGGAAGAGAAGGGGCAATGCCTCCAGTGGGTGTGGCTCAGGGTTAGCCTGGAGAATATAATTCATCAGGCCCTTGGCACCTGTACTGTGGATTTCTCTGTCTCTCGCTCTCTGTGAGATATCTTAGGAAATCTGGTA
Organism: Delphinus delphis; assembly: GCF_949987515.2. NCBI lineage: Eukaryota > Metazoa > Chordata > Mammalia > Artiodactyla > Delphinidae > Delphinus > Delphinus delphis. The sequence goes on from NC_082684.1 coordinate 143,231,215, forward strand.
GCAGATTAGGAAGGCTCTCCACCTGTACTAAAGGCCCTACCAAGGCTCACTCATTTGTGATTCATAAGGAAGATTGCCATCTTCTGACTCATGAACAAAGTGTACAGCTTACAGTTTACCTTATATTTCCTCCTGAAAACTCACTTTGGGACATTTTTCTCCGTCTTTGGAGAACCAAGAATACTACCAGGCAATAGCAATGTCTTTCTTTTTTTTCTTAGACTTGAAGGACCAAAAAAGAAAAAGAAAGGAAAACACCAAAAAAATCTCTGCCTGTCTCTATAATTTAGTATACATTGGTCAGGAGGGTACAACAATCTCCTTTGACTTTAATCAATAATAATACACATCTAAGGTTTCCTTTGTAGAACGTGGCTTTATCATCAGCCACAAAGGAAGTTCTACTTCTGTGGCCGTGACCAGTTTGGACTGTCTAATGGACTGGAACCCATGTGTATAGCTCTGCTGTATACTTTGGAGCTAGAAACTATGATTCATAAGGCTTTTGTGACTGAGATATACTGACATATTTGAGTACATGTGACTTGACCATCACCTCAGAATATGTTCAAGAGGTGTCCCCGTCTCCTTACTTGCATATTACTTGTGAGTAAATTGCAGATAGTACACAGGAATAGGCTTACGAACTTAGAAATCTGATGCAGCTGACTACAAGGTAGGTAAGTTCCTTTGGGTGAAGGCATGGCACGTATTTAGAAAGTCTGGAATCCATTTCAAACATGTTTTCTGCGAAGGTAACCTAGTCCATTCCCGCTGATTAGTTTATCAGATTTCTAGTGAGTAGTCTCCCGGCCAAAACAACACAACACAGAACCAAAACAGAAAGGAATGGGATGAAGTCCAGAAAAGTTTTGATAGAGGTAGAGGGTTAGGGCAAGAGTGGAATCCAGGGCATTGTCTTGGGACCACTGTGGGTGGGCCTGCCTAGTAGGAAATGTTTGGCAGCCCAGGGCAAGGAGGGAAGCCCAGTGGGGCCATGGATGGAGGGGATGGAGAAGCAGAGGAAGCAGACAGTTGCAGAAGCTGAAAGCCACTTCCTCCTCAGTTTTGCTGGGGATTTCAGCTTTGTTAGTGGTTGCAAACTCAAATGTCTACAGAGACCAGGATACAATTTTTGATGGGGTGAGACTGGCCTCTGGAGAGTAAATATAGAACATGTGCCCATCAAAAGAGCCATCATTACTTGACCTTAGGCTGTGATGACATTGACCACATTACCAAATTGTCTGCTTTTTCAGGAGAAGCTGAAAATCTAGATTTTTAGGCCAGAGCTGCCAATTTTTAAAAGGGTGCTGATCATCGCTGAGAGGCCAAACAGGTCAGCTGTTTGCAGCGACCCTGTTGTAAATCTCAAAGTGGTGTCCTGCGAACCACTGTGCTTCCTTGCATTCGCTCGCCAGCAGGAAGTCTAAACTTTAGCCACATACCCAGTGAGGGCATTCGATTTTTACTGACACATGCACACCTTCCCACTGCGTTTCCCTTAAGAGAGGGAGTTGCCTGGTGTTTCCAGCCCACGGACTCGCTAAGCTATTAAACAGGGGCGGTATGCATCCAGCTGCCACCGTTTGGAGCTAGCTCAACACCTGTGCAGGTAGTGCTGGGAGTGGTGAGCCTGTAAATTGAACTTCTCTTTTTTTTTTTTTAACATCTTTATTGGAGTATAATTGCTTTACAATGGTGTGTTAGTTTCAGCTTGAACGTCTCTTTTTCTTAACCCTTTAACTCCCTCCAGTGGGAAGGTACTCCCCCTCTCCCCCAACCTCCATATTGTATGGTGGACCTCTTTGATTACTCCTTTCCCTGTTGCATCTCATGAATTTGAGGTCTGTTTCAGGGGTTCTCCTTGGGGCTAGATAATGAGCTTTTTTGTAAACATGACTTGGAATACAACCTTTTGCCCTTCAGTGTTAATGTTATGAGCTCATGTGAGACCTCTCTCCTATGAGGAGAGGACTGGGTCTCATTACTTGGTAAGAACTTGTGAAAGCTCTTTTCATCAGCTTCAAAAAAGCAGAAATATTTTGAAACCTCTATACACATGTAAAGCTTCATTATGGATCCTAGAGAAATTACGTACATTCGTAATTTTCCAAGTTTGAGTCATCTACTATTTTTTAAACAAAGATGCAGCAACTTGTGTTTTTATCAGTATGTGATTAAAATGGGTTTCTCCGTGGTGAGATTTTAATTTTTTTTTTTACCGTGCTGGGACTTAATATTTACAGAACAAATAAGGGGTTAAAGGTTAAATGCCAAAGGTATTAAAAATAAACAGCTTGGCCTTGTAAGCACATTCTGTAACAATGGTAAACAAATTGTGTTTTGAATTTCAACTTCAAAATTTATTTTGGCAGAGATGAAAGGTTTGGAGGCATATTAGTGAAGTCTTTTTTTTTACGTATCTTTACGACAGCTTTACTTCAGAGAAGTAAAACTATAAGAGTCGTCCCTAAAAATAGGGACAATGGCTTCGACACCGTATATGCAGGTGAAGTCAGCCCTCCTTTCTGAATTGCCACCATGGGAACACTGTCATTAATGTTGTTCAGGGCACTTACGAATGGCCATTTAAGAAAATTTTTTGACTTCCTTTATGACTTAAAATGCTAGTGTGCAGCTGATCACCCATCTTACTCACCAGACTTTGTATAAGGTCCCTCTCAGCTGTTTCCTGAAGTTACATTCTGCCTCAAAGGGGGAAGAAATTGGTCCTGAACATGGGCAGTATCGTGTAACCTAGGCCCTGGGGACCAAAAAGGAGGTGGTTCTTCCAGGAATCCGTCCTCTAAGAACTGCTCTGAAGGAGGCCACCCTGTCTTAGGTGTTTTGAGTTCTGATGTGTTTGTTAAAAATTCATTCATGGGACTTTGAAATCATACACTGCATTGTAGAAAGTAAAACATACACTACATTGTAGAAAGCCCAGAAGAGAATTTAAGAGTCTATCCTAAATCCTTTGGCTTGACTTCATAGAAAGATCTAGAGGGGTTAAATGGCTTCGAAAGTCTCAGAGCTAGGTTTTGACTGATCTGGTGCCAGAATCCAGGTTTTCTGATCCCAGTTTAATAAGGCTTTTCCCACCAAACCACGGTGGTGGGTTAGAGTCTAGGCACGACCCAGGTAGTTTTCTTTCTGGGGCCCTTCAAAAAAAGCCTGCTTGGAAAAAAAAAAAAAAAAAAAAAGCCTGCTTGGAGATGGAAGGTTGTGAATTATTTTTGATGCGTTACTGTATCAACTTTAAAAGATTATAAAAAATAAATTTAGGGGAATTCACCATAATACCATTACCGTAGTGCTAATTTTTTTCATGTCTTTGGGTTTCCTTCCAAACTATCGAAACGCACATCATTTTTATGTAGCTGTAATTATGGGGCTAATATACAATTTGTGTTCTGTATTTCCCCATGTATTTTGTAAACTCTTTTCCTTGGTAAACATATTTATCGTACTTTGGTGGTGGTATGATCATCCCATGTAACCCGATTACCCAACTTGAGTCCTAACTGTATGGAGAACTGTCCTCCAGATGCACCAGTGACTGTTCCTTCCTGCCCCCGTTAGAACTGCCCTCAGCAGTGCTGGGCTGCTCAGCCTCCTGTCCTGCTGATACATGGAGCCCTGTCTCTGGTGTAAAGTCTGAAGCCAGGACCGGCTGGCTTGGTGTACACTCCACACTCCCCGGTCCTGACCTGAGGTGGGTACTGTTGGTGTTCTCCCAGGATCATGATACTGGAACTCAAATGTGTGACAACAGTGGGTGCTCAGGCCTCTGACTGCAACTCGGCAACGATGAGTTCCCCTGTCAGAGGACCCAAATGGTTGGAGACGAGGAGCTCTGAACCCCAAAGTGGAGAAGACACGGCAGTTGCCAAGGAGGTTAGCGTACATGCCTGATAGGCAGGAATTCTTACGAAATACAGTGGCAACCGCTAGAAAATCAAAGATGAATTAAGCCCCGCCTCTGCTTATGAGGTGCTCACAGACTAGGAAATAACAAAGGGCTTTCTTATAGGTGATTTCGTCTCATTCTTGTACAAATGATGGTTTTTGCTGCCATTTTATAGGTAAGAAAACCAAAGTGTAGTGAGGGCAAGAGAATTGTTCAGGGCCATACAACTTGTATGTAATGAACCAGGTCTGCTAACTTTATGCTCTTTCAAAAGCAATTGTGTACATTATTTCTGAATTTGAAATTTCTGGGTCCAGATATCTGTATAACACTTCATTATTTTACATACCGCTGAGGGAAAACAAGGGTGATTTTTTTTTTTTTTAATCTGGTTTAAAGTCTGGGCTTTTTAATTTCCTTGTTTGGGGATGTTTGCATGTCGCAACATTTGGGGACTAGATGATATCACACTGGGATCAAGCATAAAAGTAAAAGAAAGTCATGCTAGAAAGCTCTCTGATCTCAGTTAGTTTAAAAAGTAGAAAATAAGGGAAACAAGGTAACTACAAGAAATGTAGCCCTCAAGTCCTTATATACATGACAGAAAACAAACAAAAATTAGGATAGCGTATCATTAGTCTCTTAGTAATTTAATTGGTGTGACCAGCTTTTGATGTTGACGGCAAGTTAGCACAATATTACTTTGTAACAGAACGATTTGGACAGTATCGTTGTCTGATTCTAAAAAATTTTCAATAACAAAAAAATTACGGTTGTTTTAGTGTCCCAATTAGATACGGACCTTTGTTACAGGAAATTTTGGATTTAAATGTAGAAGCATCTATTAAGCTACTTCATAGTATGAGAAAGATGGCGCCTTCAAGATTTGGGAATGCTCAAATGCAGAAATATGTCTGCAAAATGATGGTAGTTCTCCTTTCTCCCATCAGATTGTCAGAGATTCCTAATATTTGGGGGTGCCCCGAGGCCCTCTGAAGCTATTGACCTGTTTCCTGACAGCGTTTGTAATAACAAGGAAAACAAGAAAACCAAACAGAAAGACAGGAACAATCTAAATGTCCATTAGGAAAGAAATGCATAAATGTCTGTGACTTATTGATAATAGGGAATCAATATGGATAGATCTCACAAAGGTAGTATGCGGTGAAGAAGCAAGTTGTAGAAAGATACATGTAAAATCATTTAAGAAAAATGTCAAAACACAAAACAAGGCTATCTGTATTGTTCGGGGATATATATACTCCTATATGTATATATTTATGTATATGTTCTTTTAAAAAAATAAATTGATGGACTAGAAAGATACCAAATTCAAGCTGCTGAAGGGGGAAAGAGGAAAGGAGAGGACGGAGGTCAGTGGACTAACTGTAACATTATTAAGAATGTTTTATTTGCTTTATTAAAATCTAAAGCAAATATAGAAAATAGTATCATTAATTCTGGGCAGTATGGGCATAAATATTTATATTATTCCCCCATAGTTTTAACATCTTTTTACAATTAAGAAGAAAAAAACCCCACATAAACACAATTCTTCATTTAATTTTAGGAGGTTCATAAACCTCCAAAGCCCACACAGTATCATTCGCAGAGTTGTAGCAAACCTTGTCTTGAGGTGAATATTAAGGAGTATGCAATTTTGGGTCTATGTCAGGTTTTTTTTTTGTTTTTTTTTTTTAAGATTTAATTTTATTTCTGGTTGCGTTGGGTCTTTGTTGCTGCTCGTGGGCTTTCTCTAGTTGTGGAGAGCGGGGGCTACTCTTCATTGCGGTGCGCGGGCTTCTCCTTGAGGTGGCTTCTCTTGTTGCGGAGCACGGGCTCTAGGCACGTGTGCTTCAGGAGTTGTGGTGTGTGGGCTCAGTAGTTGTGGCTGGTGGGCTCTAGAGCACAGGCTCAGTAGTTGTGGTGCAAAGGCTTAGTTGCTCCGTGGTATGTGGGATTTTCCCAGTCCAGGGATCGAACCCGTGCCCCCTGCGTTGGCAGGCGGATTCTTATCCACTGTGCCACAAGGGAAGTCCCTGTCCGGTTGTTTTAGTGACAGTTGACATACAATCAAATCAATAGTAAGTCCCACTGAGTTATGTAAAGTTCCGTTAGGGATTATGTCCCAGGATGTTCAGCATCTGTTAAGCATCTTTCTTACCTTTTCCTTTCTTACCTTTTCTTACCTTACTATTAAGTTTTGATATAATTAACCACCCCAAACTTGGTGGTTTAAATAGTAAAGATTTTATTATTTTTCATGATTTTGTGCATTGGCTGGGAAGTTCTGGGCTGGGCTGGCTCGTCAGGTCCTTGTGGTTGGCTGGTGGCTAGGCTGGGGATGGATGAGCTGAGACGGCCTCACTCACGTGCTGGTTAGTTGGCCCAGGTTCAGTTGGGGCAGTGGAGATGGCTTGGCCACCTATCGCTTTCACAATAGGCTAGTCCTGGTTTGTTAACACAGCAGTGGTCACAGGGTTCCCAAGAACTGCAAAAGAGAAAGCAAGCCATAGTGCACAAGCATTTTTTTAACCTCTGCTTGCATCCTGGTTGATACTGTCTCATTGGCCAAAGCAAGTCACATAGCTACCGTCAGGGTTAATGTGGGCGAGGACTGCCCTGGGGCTCAGATACAGTTCCTACCCTCCACCTTTTCTTTCATCGTGTCTAGTTGGGTGAATACATTGAGGCAGGAATAGATTTACCGCAAATCTAGTTTTCCCGGATGGCCCTCTGAACCCCTGTGTATGACGGAAGCCCCCACTGCTCCTGATACATCTGCTGCTGTTTTCCCAAAGTACGAGGAATTAAAACTTGTAGTTCTTTTGTATTACGGAGCCTCAGTATGATTTTTCAATTGCTATTTTTGCTGGAAAAAAGTAAAAGCAGAAGCTAAAAACAAGAAGAAAAAACTCTTTTGTTTTCTGTTGAAGGGAGTTTGTAAAAATAAACATTTCACGATTAAGTCCAAGCTTCCAGAGCAGTGAATCATGCCAAACCAGACTGGACTGGATGGCCTGTTGGATATAACAGTGGAGCAATACTGTTTGGAACAGGTCAGGACAGTGCTGTTCACTGACTAATTCTGCCTTTCTGGCCAGCCCTGAGCTGTCCATGTGGAGAAAGGCATTCTTCACACACACAAAAATACTTTTTTTGTCTTGAATGAAAGTCATGTGTTGTGGATTGTATTATCGTTCCCAGAAGAATCCATACTGGTGTCACTTCCATATTCTGTGAGCCACAGGCTCTTCAACAGGATGTGAACAGAGTAGGATTAACCTAGCTTTGGGCCTAGGTCTCAAAAAAAATTCATTCATCTGTGGATCTTTCCCTTTGATTTTCTCTTTCTCCTCTTTTTAAATGGAAAAATTTAAACTACACAAATGGGGAGAAAACTCATTGCTGGACTTCAGCAATTGATAACTCATGGCCAATCTTATTTTCTCCATTTTGTTAGTGTGGTGTATCACATTGATTTACAGATGTTGAACCATCCTTGCATCCCTGGAATAAATCCCAGTTGATCGTGATGTATGATCTTTTCGTGCATTATTTATTTATTTGCTGTGCCGCACAGCTTGCAGAATCTTAGTTCCCAGAAGGGTGAAAGTGTGGAGTCCTAACCACTGGACCGCCAGGGAATTCCCTTTTCATGTATTACTGAATTCAATTTGCTAGTATTTGTTGAGGATTCTTGTGTCTGTGTTCATCAGGGATATCGGCCTGTAATTTTCTTCTCATGTTGTGTCCTTGTCTGGTTTTGGTGCTGGGGTAATGCTAGCCTTATAAAATGAGTGTGGAAGTGTTCCTTCCTCTTCTATTTTTGGGAAGAATTTGAGAAAGTTTGGTATTAATTCTTCCTTAAATATTTGGTAGAATTCACCAGGAAAGCCATCTGGTCTTGGATTTTTCTTTGTTAGGAGGTTTTGGATTACAGATTTAATCTCTTTACTAGTAATTGGTCTGTTCAAATTTTGTTTCTTCATGATTCAATCTTGGTAGGTTGTATATTTATAGGAATTCATCTCTTTCTCCTAGGTTCTCTTAATTTTTTGGCATATAATTATTTCAATCTTGTTTCTTCTATTCTCACCTTCTCTTGGTTTATTTTGAAGCAAATCCTAGCTATCATTTCATTCTAACCATCTCTGTATTACATTGGTATTAATTTATTTTTATAAATTTTTTAAGATTTATTTATTTTATTTATTTTTGGCTACATTGGGTTTTCGTTTTGCTGCGCAGGCTTTCTCTAGTTGCGGCGAGCCGGGGCGACTCTTTACTGTGGTGCGCGGGCTTCTCCTTGCAGTGGCTTCTCCTTGCGGTGGCTTCCCTTGTTGCGGAGCATGGGCTCTAGGTGCACAGGCTTCAGTAGTTGTGGTGCAGCGGGCTCAGTAGTTGTGACTTGCGCGCTCTAGAGTGCAGGCTCAGTAGTTGTGGCACACGGGCTTAGCTGCTCCGCGTGTGTGAGATCTTCCCAGACCAGGGCTCGAACCTGTGTTCCCTGCCTTGGCAGGAGGATTCTTAACCACTGCGTCACCAGGGAAGCCCTACACTGGCATTTAAATAAAGCAAAACTCAGCTCTCAGCTCTTGGCACTGTCTACTTCTTGGGTTGGAGGAAGGGGTGTATCTCAGAGAACCAAAGTAGGTAGCTTCCCTTTGATTTTTAATATTACAGGCTTTGTTTTTACAGAATAAGGTAGACATCTCCAGTAACTGGGGAGACTCCTTAAAGCTTGGCCTGATCTCATCCACAGGAGTATCTGGCAGTGATACACAGGAGTATGTCGGCACCCATAGTTTTGGTGTGCAGGGCTGAGGTGGCTCCCCAGCCTACAGTCCTAGCTCTACTCAGGCACTCTCTTTAGGTATAATTGGCAGGGCCAGTTCATGCTTATTCGTCTCTTCATTCCTTCTCATACATACCTGTATCATGGTGATGGCTGTGCAAATAACACTTGTTTCTTTCAATGATCAGATACCTTTAAACATAGAATGTCAAGATGAGAAATGTCTCAGAGACTACTTGGTGGGGGGGCGTGGCCTATGAAATTATATGCTGAAGTTTGTGTCTGTGTCCATGTGTGCATTTTTCCCTGGGGAGAAGAATCCTAACTCCCTGAAGTGGTCCATGGCCTCCCCAAATGACTCTCTAAGGTCCAGAGAATTTAAGTAGCCTGACCAAGGTCGCCTGGCAAATTAGTAGGAGAAGTGGCCTTAGAGTACAAGTCTTTTGTCCAGGGATCCTAACCTGGTCCTAAACGTGCTTTTACTGGAAATGTTTGAAAAGCAAATATAATAAAGCTTTAGAGAGAAGGGAAGTTGGAAGTACTGAGTTAAAATAATTCTTTGTAAGATTACCAGAGATACTAAACCAATACAAGTTACCTTGAGGCAAGGGTCAGTATTAATTGTTGACAACTGACTTAATTTTTCAGAATGGTTATAAAGCATAAAACTAGAGTCACGGGCTTCCCTGGTGGTGCAGTGGTTGAGAGTCCGCCTGACGATGCAGGGGACACGGGTTCATGCCCCGGTCCAGGAGGATCCCACATGCCGCGGAGCGGCTGGGCCCGTGAGCCATGGCCGCTGAGCCTGCGCGTCCGGAGCCTGTGCTCTGCAGCGGGAGAGGCCACAACAGTGAGAGGCCCGCGTACCGCAAAAAAAAAAAAAAAAAAAACTAGAGTCACAGCATTGGTCTCACATTTATTAGATTTTTATATTCTCCTGTGATCACGAAGAGAAATACGTCTAATGCAGACTTCAAATATAAGTCAAGGACATAATGGTTTGACGTTTATGTAAATAATTGAAAACTCATTTCTCTCATGAGGATTCATTATTATTCATTATAAAATTAATAACTAATTGAGGACACATAAGGAAATTGCTGGACTCTAATAACTGGACTCTGGAGCACAGTTCTGTGCTCTGTTTCTATTCTGTAGGACTAGGGCTTGGAGTGTAGTGTAGTGGTAGCCTCTTCCTTCCAGCTCTTTTTCTCCCCTGCCCCCAAGCCCCAACCCCCAACCAGATTCTACATCTGTCCTGCCTCCTGCTCTCCCCTACAAGGCTCTTGCCCTTCTAGACTCGGGAGGGGTGAGGAGGAGGGTTGGAGAAGGCAGGAAATATATAGTTTGCACCTGCTTACAAGTGAGCATGCATCATTAAGGCTTCCTAAAAGAAGGGGAGCACTCTCCTCCCATCTTGGAACCCTCTTTCTCCTCCTCCAAGTAGCCCCGCTTGGCACCTCTGCAACCAGTGGGGAGTCGGGCAGTGTCTGCTCTACAGCAACAATAAGGCACTGTCATCTTTGTTTGGGGCTGTGAATCCGAGTCTTCAGTTTTTGCAGCAGTTGTATTTAAGCGTCCGTTGGCAAAGGTATATTTTATATACTCTAAATATAAGATGTAATGAATAGCAAGATCCCACCACCTGCTGAGTCCTGTGCATTCCACCCGTGCAGCAGGGCTTCAACCCGCCTTTTTTTGCCGTGTCTTTCGCCAAGGTCACCTGGCCAAGTTCCACTACTTGCTGTGCCCCTTGCAGGCTTGGATAATCTCACCTTTCTTTGGCTGATGTCTGGCAGCCGTCAATTCCCTCCCCTTCCGCATCCGGATGATCCAATTCTCCTTTGAGGTCGGCCCCACTTCCACCCTCTTTTTTTTTTTTTTTTTGCGCTACGCAGGCCTCTCACTGTTGTGGCCTCTCCCATTGCGGAGCACAGGCTCTGGACGCGCAGGCTCAGCGGCCATGGCTCACGGGCCCGGCCGCTCCGCGGCATGTGGGATTTTCCCGGACCGGGGCACGAACCCGTGTCCCCTGCATCGGCAGGCGGACTCTCAACCACTGGGCCACCAGGGAAGCCCCACTTCCACCTTCTTGAGTCTCCTAGTTGGAAGTTAACTTCAAAACCTCGGAACTCTTGATCTGCAAAGATCTCTTGATTGTTTACCGGCCTTTTATCTTCCCTTCTGATCAGTTACTTTTCAGGTAGAGTTGTTTCGTATTCATCTTTGTGTCCCACCCCCATTTTGGGACTTGCCATACTAGATGTATCCAGTACTATTTTTAAACGTAGTATGAGAGGAGAAATGCTTGCATTTCCTTCTGCTGTGAGTTATACATTCGTTAATGCTCCCTAGGCCTTCATCTCGAGGGACAAAAGTAGAGTGCAGAGCTGCCAACGCAGTGAAGCACTCTTAAAATGCATGCCAGTAAACAGGCTCTTAGTCGCTCAGCTAATGGAATGAAACAGGGGAAGAGCGAATCTGTGAAAGCGCCCTGTGATTCAAATGTCACTGGAGCTTTGATTTTACTGGGAATACTGAAGCTGTCTGATGCAAGTGTCACTCCTCACTTCACTCAGCATGTCCTTTGGAAGATGGAACGGTGAAGACAGAAAGGGGAAGAAGCATAGCGATGCTTCAAAGGGCACCTGAAAGCCGAGCCGCTCGTTCACAGAAGGCAGGGGAGTCATTTTGCCCATCACCATGCCTTTCTTCACTCGTCAACCAGCTATAACGTTGAAAACAGGGCAGACAGCCTTCCCCCGCAACTCTTTCAGAGTCTGTGAAAATAGTTCTCCCAGAAAATGGCATCTATTGTATAGGTTACCAGTGATTTTCCCAAGGGTGGATGTTTAAGGAATAGGCAGAGATAATAGATGGAAGAAAGAATTGAAATGGGATTTTGAAGCAGACAGTATGCTTTTTTTAATTGCATGTGGTTTTGGAGGACAGGTTGAATTCATATGTTTTAAAACTCACAGGGCAACCAAATACTGGTAAATTCAAACTGTCCAAATGAAATCTTTGTACTGGAACTCATCAGCTAACAAAATGGGCAGATTGGCATCTTTTGAGCTTTGTGGAGTGTATACGTTTTCTATGCTCAGCTCCAGGTGGACGGGTGAGGTATTCTAAGCTTTCCGGAGTATAGAAGAAGTGGCCTCCCAGGTGAGGCGGGAAAGAAGGGGAGAAGTCCAGGTAACTCATGGGGTCTGGGAGGATACGTAGTATGATCACCAGTTAGAGCATTTTGAGTGAGGAGATTTGAGTGGCTTGTAGACCAGGAACGCCAGAGATGAGACAGGCAAGGTAAGTTGGGGCCCTCATACCAACGGGATGTTTTAGAGTGATATTATTTCAATAAATATGTTTATTGTTCTGTCCTGCTGGGCCGTAAACTCCTTAAGGGGCCACTACGTCATGCTCATTTTTTGTATTTCCATCACCTGACATGACATCTGGCACGTGGTAGAATCAGCAAATTTGTTGAATTGAACCAAACTTCCCACTAGACGGAAATTGTACAGAGGGCTGAATGGTTGTATCAACGCAGCCGCCAATGAATTGATGAGAACCGGTGATTTAAAGTAGATGATTGATTAATTATAAACTGGAAACGTTTTCAAAGATAAAAATAGCCCCCCTCAGATAAAACCAGTAGGGCTTCCGTTTGTTAACTAGTTGGGCTCTGCTCCTGCAGAAGCCAGACTGAGCCGGAAGCTGGGTGGGCTGGGAGGGCTTCTATACCTGACTCTGTCTCCCTTTATTCCAGCCTTCCTTCCACTGAGATCAGAAGAGGCTAGGTGATTGCCTAAGGCCACACAACCAGTCCCAACTTGTCTCCTCAAGGGCTGGTGCAGCTCTTTGCAGGCAGAAATGGGAACAAGATGCACCAGGGTCCTTTCTGAGGAAAGGTTCCCAACTCCAAATGGAACCATCGCAAATGGGGTGTGACCTGTGACCTCTGTTTAGGACTATTCTTCACTGTGGCAGGGGAGAGGTTGGGCAGGTTTTGGTGATGTAAAAAATCACTACTAGATCAGCAGATAGGATGAGAAGGTTTTTCCTGTTCAGCTGTGTGGACCTTCAGAATGTAAAATTTCCTGACAAAGTTTTCATCTGTCCTGGTTGAAAGCAGTGTATAATGCTTTCGTTTTTCCATAATCAAACTCACCACTCACCTGCCTAAGTGGGATCTGGTTTTGCTTTCCTCCAAAGGCCAGATTGTCTCCAAGGAGACATGCTAATGGCTTAATTGTTTTGTTTGTTTTGCTCCTCACAAATTCCAGTAGCCTCATTTGCATCAGGAGTTAGAATGCCTTCATTCCAGGGCCTTGGCATTTCCTTGGGGTTAGAATGGCTCAATGTTTGCTCTCAATGTTTTTTTAAAAGGTTGGTCAGTCCCTAGCGATAGGTGTGGCTTTTCTCTAAATAGGAGTTTCTCTGGGTGTGGGGTGGAGAAAGTGAGAAAAAGGGAGAGGATTAAAAAAAAAAAAAATTATACGCTATATATGTACAACAAACTGTAGATAATTTCGGAGCCTGGTATTTATGTAATTATGTTCCCTTGGCTCGCATACTTTAGTTTTGGGGTTAAAAGATTAATGCATGCAAGGGAATGTTGATATTTAGCTTGACAAAACTATGCATTTACAGAGCTGTGGTTTGCTTTCCAAAATGTAGAAATGTAGAGAAGGTTTGCCTCTTCACCTATGAAAAAAGAATTCCAAGTGTAAAACTATACTGGTTCATGTAGTAAATGCATTTTTCTAAGTTCGGTGTAAATGACATTTTGGATCAAACAGCTTTATAATGCATTAGGGGAGTAATCGTCCATGCTGGGTGGAATCTGACTTTTGGAAAAGGGAAATTTGAATGTTGAAGAAGCTTAAATACACTGGTGTTGGTTAAATCTAGGTGAACTGGCCTCCATAGAAAAGAAATGCTTTCTTTCCCTGCAAACTGGGGTTTGGGAATTTCAGAGCTGGGAAATCGTGTAATAGATCTTAATGTTATAAATCACTCGGACAAATACAAAATAATGCTATTTGGAGACGTGTTTGTAGTTATGCAGGATTACATGATGATAAAGAATTTTCTAGGGACTTCCTTGGTGGTCCAGTGGCTAAGACTCTGCGCTCCGAATGCAGGGGACCCGGGTTCGATCCCTGGTCAGGGAACTAGATCCCACATGCCATAACTAAGAGTTCACATGCCACAACAAAAGATCCCACACGCGGCAATGAAGATCCCGCGTGCCACAACTAAGACCTGGTGCAGCCAAGTAAATAAATAAATAGATTTTTTTTTTTTTTTAAAGAATTTTCTATGGCTTCTCGAGTTTCTGAGGGTGTTTTGTGCTTTGCATTCTCAGTAATTCCCTCTGGAGACCTTAGCATTTGGGGGCGGGTAGGTATGCTTCTGTGAATTTAACAGTTATCCCCACCATTGAAGAGAAGGGAATCTGCTATTGGGATTAACAATTGTTGAGGACCCGTTCTGGTCGTCCAGCATTTGTATCTCTTTTGAGGTAGGTGTTATTTTTCTTGGTTTACAGAAGGGGAAACAATACATGAGTGAGGTAACCTGCTAAAGGCCATCCATCTGAAAAGTGTCAGAGGAGGGATTTAAGTTCAAGATCACCTGAATCTAAGATCTGCTTTGGAGAGGAGCTGTCTATTCCTAGACACATACTCAAGTTGTGAGTCCATGAACTGGCAGCATGGGCATCACCTGGGATATTATTAGCCCTGCAGAACTTCAGCACCCTCCGCCTCCCAACCTACTGATTCTGCATCTGTATTTTAGCAACATTTCTAGGTGATTGCAAAGGAATAATGCACGGGAACACTGTAGCCCAAGCAAGGTAACATGACTCTAAACACGCCCCCCGGGAAATTCTGATGGTTTTCCTCCAGGATATCATTTTCCAAGGACAGGGATGCAGTTAAACGCCCTGAGATTTCAGGAATGTAGTCAATCATCTCTAATTATCCTGCTGAAGCAAAAATGACAGGGCAATGCTCAGGGGTGGGATTGAGGGAAAGGTTTCTCCTAGACAGTTCCAGAGTCAGCTGTCCTGAAGTAGATGCATGGGGATGGTGGTTGTCTACTGCATGCCTGGAAAACTCTCCACCCAGAACGGTCTCCTCCGGAGCTGCCGTTGATGCTGAGGTTTCTACCCTTACTGATCCCTCTGACCTACTGCATTTGTCTGTGAATGACAAGCCACTGTGAACTAGACTACCCAGTCTTCTAAGGCTACGCTGATGTGCATAAAATTGATGACTAATAAGAACCTGCTGTATAAAAAAATAAATGAAATAAAATTCAAAAAAAATAAAGCTGCTTGAGAGCAGATTTTATCAGGCTGGGGAAGAAAGAAAGAGATCCAGACTGGGGAGTATCGATAGCACGAAAAGAGAAACGTGTTGAAGAGAGCCCAGCCTCCAGAACATTCCATTCCTGGGGCTGGAGAAAGTAACGCCTAACCTTTGCCACCTAACTGGTTTTACTTTCAGAATTCCCCCAGACGTCTAGGCTGGAGACATCAGGGTCCTTGTCTGTTGTCCTTCTGCCTCCCAGATTCCTGTTGGTTCCCAAGCCCCGCCAAGTACGTCTTCACACTGCTCTGCCTGCCTTTTCACAGCTGTCGCCCTAGTTTGAATCTGCATTGTCTTACTCTGGGACCGTCACAAGAGTCTCTTAAGCGGTCTTCACTGTTCCCCCATAATTCACATAAACAACATTGCCAGAATCACCCTCCTGGTAAACAGAGCTTTGCACCTGTCGCTCTTACTCAAAAATTCTCAGCTCTTACTGAGAATAGGCTTTAGCCCAACATGCAGTGCTGTCCCAAATCTATTCCAGGCTGCCTCTGGCCAACTCGTATTTTCCAGTAGTGCTTCTGGAATATGTCAAGTCGATAAGGGCAGCCAGAATGCCTAGTCTGCACTATTAGCTCCTAGCAGAGTGCCTGCATACTGTAGGTGCTCGTAAAGATTGATTGAATGAATGATGAGCTGATTCTCATGTCCATATTTTATAGCCTGGCTAGAATACACTCCTTGGTCAGGCCATCTGCCATGAATGGACTTCCCTCTCTTGTCATTTATCAAAATCCTCTGAGGCCCAAATAAAGTCTCATTTCCTGGAAAACCTTTGATTTAGCTCACTAAGATCCTTCCTTCTTCACAACCTAGCCCATGTCTTGGAGTTATTTATTTGGTGCTTAATTATATGTAATCTTGCATTGCTATCTGTGTGTATGAGTCATACCGCCCAGAGAGACTATAAGCCCCTGGAGATCAGAAATGATTTCTATTGCTTTATACTCCTCAGAATTTACCATCTTTCCCTTCGGCCTCTCCATGTTCCTGTCTGCCCTCCTCATTCCCTGGTCATTCACAGCTTTTCCACAGCACTTGTGTTGAGTATTGTTGCTTGTGGACCAGGCATTCCCTCCCCCCACCCAGAATGCCTGTAGTCCCTGGGGGCAGGGACTATATCTCGCCTAGTTCCGGATGCTATAAACTTTGTCCTTTTGAATTTTATCTCCCTTCTTTTCCTTCTGCTCAGTCCGTAGAACTCCAGTTTCCATTCTTCTACAAGTGTGATTCTACTTAATGCCACCTTGTCTCAGTGTGTCCTCCAGTGAGGGTGTGAAGGTGACCCAGGAGACACCTCGGGCAGCCGCAGTGGATTTGTTCCACCCTGAGAGGGAGGCAGGAGCCTGCCTGGCGATCAGGAAAGACGTTTTTCTCCCCCCCCCCCCCCCCCCCCCGTTGTTTCCTGGCCCTGAGTAGAACAAATTATTTAACTCTTTGTACTTCAATTTAATTTTTTTAAAAAGGAAGTAAGAATAGTTTTCATTCTTCTTTTCTAGTGGTGATACATTGAGTATTAATAAGAACATTGCAGGGGGATAAACTGGGAGTATGGGATTAACAGATGCACACTACCATATATAAAATAAGGATGTTCTGTATAGTGCAGGGAACTATATTCAATATCTTGTAATAAACAATAATGAACTGGAAAAAAAGTGTAGATACACACGTATATATGTAACACCTGAAACTAACACAATATTGTAAATGAACTATACTTCAATTAAAAAAAAAACAAAAACCACCAACAACATTATAACATGCTTTGAGTCCAGTCACTGAGAGTATGTAAAGTATCACAACCCTATCAAGGCTGCAGGTCTATACTAGATACCCCTCCTCCTGACTGTCCTGTCTCCCGCCAAAGTTGGAGACAACTGTCCCCAATACAGTTAGTACCTTAATATTTTTCTAACAAACTTGTTCAAGTCTTGGCTCACTAAAATTTAGGGAAACCATACCATTTATCTCCAGTCTCTTAACAAATTGTCTTTGAGTTACACGTTGCCTTTAAGGAAATACGTCCAAATTGGAATCAGTTAAGTAAGGTTAGAAATGTTTCAGGAAAACAGACACATCTCTACTTGCTCTGCCCAACTTCAAACTTTCACATCTACTGGTTTGAGGAGGGACAAATGGTAGAGAAGAGAGATCACAGAATGAAGTGAATTAATAACGTATTTGTTGAATTTGGACAGGGCAGCTTGCCTGTTTGAAAAATTCTTGGCAAAATGTCATCACCCTCCTCTGTAATTGGCTGGGTAATTTCAAGTAGGCTTACTGCATTTGAATTTCCTGAATAGAGTGAGTTCAGTTTACCCTTTTGTACATGGCTGATTGTTGCATTACTGGGGTGGGGGAAAGACATCCTTTTCTGCCTTATCCCTGGGCTAGATGGAGGAAGCACAGCCTTGTCTAGAAGCATGGTGAACATACGATTATATCCATTTCGTACACATGACAAAATCTTCTTAGTTGGAAGATTATATCAATAATTGCAAGAAATAAGGGAGGCATATAGATGTATATACATGTGTGTATGTGTACATAAATGTATATATATATATATAGTATAAGATGTTCATATGAGAAGTTATGGAGGGAAAATGAAGTAATTAGTTACTAACCAAAATAAAGCTTCTAATGATCCTTTTTTTCCTCCTCTGCCTGGGTGCCCCCTCTCCATGCCCAGGTCTTAGATAACTTTCCAGGTCTAGTCTCAACAAAATCCCATCCCCTTAAACAAGCCTTCCCAGACAGACTCACCCCTCTGCCGTAAGTCCATGGCACCGTGTCTGGAATGCTCTTATCTCATGCAGCGTGTTTTACCTTGTGTTAGAACAGTCAGGATTCTGTGTCTCATTAAGGTGTGGAACTCCAGAGAGCAGGGGTTGTTTCTGGGCCAGTGATCGCAGTCTAGTTTAGAAGCACCTGTGGAGCTTTTTAAAACATGTCAATCCTAGACCAGTTGAAATCGGGGTTCCTGGAGGTGGGACTCAAACACACTGTATTACTTTTCAAGGCTTCCTGGGTGACTCTAAAGCAGCCAGTGTTGAGAGCCACTGAGTGGATACTTAAGAATTGATGATTATGCCATAAATTGGTGCAACATCTAAAGCAAACTGACCAGGATGTATTTTTGCAGCAAACGACTGAACTTACGAGATTTGGGTTTTTTTTTTTTTTTTTTTTCGGTGGGGAAAGGGGGAGGGATGTATTTGTTTAATACAGCTGACTTCTGTCAAAAAAAAAAAAAAAAAAAAAAAAACTAGCCCCCAGGGGACTTTACAAAAGAGGAATGGCTGTGTGCACAGCACCTGGGGGCCTTCAGGGATGGCGAGGCTGTGGTAGCCTGGTGAATGCCTTGTAACCTGAGGCCTCCTGCCCCCTCCCTGCTTTGGTGTTGTACCCTAGACCAGAGGTCTCAGACACATGGGGGGGGGGTATCCCATCCACCTGGGGAGATAATTCAGCAGGTTTGGGATGAGGGTTAGGAATCTAGTTTTCACAGGAGTTCCAGGTGATCACGCTTTCCCAGTGGCTGATCTACAGCTCTGTGAAAAATGCTGGGGGTCTGGTATCATAAGCACTGGGTCTTTTTTGTGGGGAGGGGGGAGTTCTTTACTAGATTGTCTTTCTTACCCCCAAATTATATAATCATGTGCGTATTTTCTCTAGAATGTTTCTATATTTTCAAAGTTGAGCTCCTTTTATCGTCTGAAATTTATTTCTCTGGTGTGAGGGATGACACCAGTCTAACTTTTTCCAAATGGGTATTTAATGGTTCTAAAAATTTGTTATGTAATGCGATCTTCACGCTCTGTTCCACAGTGCCACCTCTATCCTATGTTAAATTCACATGCGTGTTTTGTTTCTGGCATCTTCCGTTCCTTTGATGCTTTTCTCTATTCTTGAACCAGTTACCAATACTAGACTGTGTAATTACTCTAGTTTTAGAGTATGTTTTTATATTTGTTTGGGCAAGACTTCCCTAATTATATTCCTTCTTAAATGAGTTCTTGGCAATTCATCTTCAGTTACTCTTTCAGATAAAATTTAGGATCAACACGTCACATTTCCAAAAGAGAATCTCTTTAGAACTTAGATAGCAGTTTTATAGGCTCTATGGAGCAATTTGGGAAGGTGAACATTTTTACAGCTATGTCTTTTTTTTTTTTTTTGCGGTACGCGGGCCTCTCACTGTTGTGGCCTCTCCAGTTGCGGAGCACAGGCTCCGGACGCACAGGCTCAGCGGCCATGGCTCACGGGCCCAGCCGCTCCGCGGCATGTGGGATCTTCCCGGACCGGGGCACGAACCCGTGTCCCCTGCATCGGCAGGCGGACTCTCAACCACTGCGCCACCAGGGAAACCCACAGCCATGTCTTTTTATCTACATAGTGACCATCTCCATCAGTTCTTCTTTTAGGACCTTCAATAAATCCTGCGTTTTTTCATACATGGTTCTTTCACATTTTTTATTAAGCATATTACTGGTATTTTGTAACTTTTGCTCCTAATTTGAATGGTATCTTTTCTATAACCTTGTTTTTTGAAAATATTAATCATTTTTTTCATATTTTTTCTTATAATTTAATGGCTATCATGTCACAACCCACAGAATTAAAATAAGAATCTCATTTACTTGAGTATGTAGGGATTGTGGCATTTGGTTTATTCCATTTTTTAATAAATGTACATTTTCTTGGTTAAAAAAAAGTGAAAATACCGCCCACCAATGTCCTAGTATACTCTTTTCCTAGTTTCGTTTCTTCATGAATAGAGTGACTTGGACCCTGAGGTTATCATTCTGAAGACTCATGGCAGATGTGTGGCCCACGGGTGCAGAAGGGGCAGAAGAAGCCGGACCAGATGTATTGGTAGCAGGACACACCCTGCAGTGTACTTCTCAATAGATCCCTGAGAGTGGCCAGATGTTCAGTGATGCACCTTCTCTTCTTAAAGGTCTAGAAGGCACAGTTAAAAGTGAAAAGAGGAGAGAAGTGTTGTAACTCTGCTTAGCAGAATGAGGGATTCAGAGGTGGGAGCCAGGCTTTTGCTAAGAATCTCAGTAGGAAAAAAGAGTGACTCCAGGAATCAAATAATTCTAAGAACTAACTATATAAAAATGTTTTGCAAACTATAAAGTGATACTCAGATGTGTTAGGAGGTACTAACTCCATGTGTTTTAGCTACATTTGAGAGACTTCCAGAAAATAAACAGTGCCATTGTTGGAAAAAACCTGGTCCTTCTAACCCAAGATTGTTGTCTTGGCCTTAAAGGAAGTTTTATGTGAGAGAAGAGGAAGCTGTAAGATCACTGTTTAATCCAGATATTTGTCTGAACCATGAATAACACATAGAAAGCCTTGGGATTCTGGTACTTGGTGAATGGCGCTATCTGTTCTTAGCATCCACAGGCTAAATACCCCTCCATTCCCCAAGTGAGGGCATGGGAAAATAGCGTCCCATTATTAATAATTAATAATGTCCCATTCCTGGTACCTCTCTCTTTGCCGTTCCCTGTTTTTCCTCGATATCTTGTATCGCAGGGGGTATAAAAAGTAGTTAACGGCAATCCTGTTTTCTGATATTAAGAATAAAAGCTAAAGATTTATGCTTAAACAATTGCATTCTAACAACTGGTGGGATCAAGAGTTTCATGTACATGGAATAAGTATTCTGTGTACCTAAAAAATTACTTTTTTAGTCTTCGTATTTTTACGTTATATTCTGCTGCCATGAAATAAGTAGATGTGAGATTTTTTTGAATGTTGATTTTCTTTTTAAAGAAAAGATTAGGAGAATATAATCTATAAAAATACTGAATCACTATGTTGTGCACCTGAAGCTAATATAATATAATATTATAATATTGTAAGGGATAGAAAATATATTTTAAACATCATTGATTAAATGCTGGGATATATTTCAGGAATTTAAAAATAGAAAAGGAAAGGTTAGGAAATCATTACAAAAACTATGTATGTATTAAAAATAAAATTTGGTCCATGAAACAGACAACCTGTTTGTTATTACTGGGAAAATGAATGGGAGGAGAAAATAACAATTAGAGACTTCCTAAAATAGAAATGGCTAGGAATTCCTGGAACTTATATTTTATTTAGGATCTTTGGTTCTATCCTTGAGTATATTTCTATACTGTGGGTCTATACTGAAGTGAATTTAGGTGTCAAGATGGTTTTACTGGTGAGTTCTGTAACACTTTTAAGGGATACACAGTTTTTCCAAGAAAGTTTCAGAGCAGAGAAAACGATTCTGAATTTTCTTCTGTGGGGTTAATACATCTCAATTAAAAACGCTGGACAAGGATGGCACTAAAGAAAACTAGAGACATTTTGCTCATGAATATAAATGCCATCCACTTTAGAATTTTTGAGGTGGAAGAGACTTTGGAGACATCTAGATCAGGCCTACCATCTTTTAGGTGAGAAAACAGGTAAGAGTGGCCTGATGCTTTACGTATTTAAGGGCACAGTTTGGTGCACCTGTAAGAAAGGTTGTTCTTGACTCTGCGAAGTCAGAATTGTGCCCCTCTCAGGAAGGGTGGGAATTAGCAGTAGGTGAGGGAGTGCCTCTGCCCACCAGGGGTTCTGTGTGGATTATCTTCTTTAACTTCACATTTTATGTGAGAAAAGAATCTGAAAAAGAATGAATATATGTATAATTGAATCACTTTGCTGTACGCCTGAAACTAACACAACATTGTTAATCAACTATAGTCCTGTAAAATTAAAAAAAAGCAAACCCTCACATCTGTCATCTGAAGGAGATTCTATTGTTTCGGTTGTTCAGAAGAGAAAGCTGGGGCCCAGGGAGACTACATAGTGTGTGCTGAGGGTCAAATCTGGTTCTGTTTACTTTTGCTTTTTTATGTTACTTTTCTTTTGCAAAGTTCTATGCTTTGCTTAGGTTTTTTTTCAAGTCCAAATAAATACTGCACTTTTGATCAATGATTCCGTGCACCACTCCCTGACTGCTTTAGGGACAGCGCTTCCAATAGGCTAAAACACATTTAATAATACACTGTGGCTTCTAAACTCCCCTCTCCGTGGGGGAGAAGTGACTCTTCTGTCCACTTGATTAATTAAGCCTTTTAAAAAAAATTTATTTTTAATTTTTGAATTAAAAAAATTAATTGAGGTATAGTTGATTTACAATATAATATTAGTTTCAGGTGTACAAAATAGTGATTCAAAATTTTTATAGATCATACTCCATTTGAAGTTACTATAAAGTATTGGCTATATTCCCTGTCTGTACAATGTATCCTGGTAGCTTGCTTATTTTATACATAGTTAATTTGTATCTCTTGGACCCCTACCCCTAACTTGCCCCTCCCCCTTCCCTCTCTCCTCTGGTAACCACTAGTTTGTTCTCTGTGTCTGTGAGTCTGTTTTGTTATATTCATTCATTTCTTTTATTTTTTAGATTCCACATATAAGTGATAACATACAGTATTTGTCTTTCTCTGATTTATCTGACTAAGGATGATACCCTCCAGGTCCATCTATGTTGTTGCAAATGAACAAATTTTATTCTTTTTTTTTTTTTTTTACGGCTGAGCAGTATTCCATGTATATACCACATCTTCTTTGTCTTTTTTTTTCTAAATTTATTTTATTTGTTTATTTTTGGCTGCGTTGGGTCTTCGTTGCTGCGTGCAGGCTTTCTCTAGTTGCGGCGAGTGGGGGCTACTCTTTGTTGCAGTGCGCCAGGCTTCTCATTGCAGTGTCTTCTCTTGTTGTGGAGCACGGGCTCCAGGTGCACAGGCTTCAGTAGTTGTGGCATGTGGGCTCAGTAGTTGTGGTGCGTGGGCTCTAGAGTGCAGGCTCAGTAGTTGTGGCACACGGGCTTAGTTGCTCTGTGGCATGTGGGATCTTCCTGGACCAGGGCTCGAACCCGTGTCCCCTGCATTGGCAGGTGGATTCTTAACCACTGAGCCACCAGGGAAGTCCCTATTTATTTGTTGATGGACACTTAGGTTGCTTCCATATCTTGGCTATTGTAAATAATGCTGTCTGAACATCGGGGTGCATATATCTTTTTGAATTAATGTGTTCATTTTCTTGGGATAAATACCCAGGAGTAGAATTACTGGATCATGTGGTAGTTCTGTTTTTTTGAGGACCCTCCATACTATTTTTTGTTTTTTGAGGACCCTCTGTACTGTTTTCCATAGTGGCTGCACCAATTTACATTCCCACCAACAGTGTACTAGGGTTCCTTTTTCTCCACATCCTCTCTAACATTTGTTATTTGTGGTCTTTTTGGTGATAGCCAATTCTGACAGGTGTGTGGTGATAGCTCATTGTGATTTTAATTTGCATTTCTCTGATAATTAGCAATGTTGAGCATCTTTTCATGTGCCTGTTGGACATCTGTATATCTTCTTTGGAAAAATGTCTATTCACGTCTTCCCATTTTTTAATCGCGTTGCTTGCTCTTTCGGTATTGAGTTGTATGAGCTGTTTATATTTTGGATATTAACCGCTTATTGGTCATATCATTTGCAAATATTGGGTTGGCCAAAAAGTTCTTTCGGGTTTTTCCGTAACATCTTACAGAAAAACCCGAAAGAACTTTTTGGCCAACCCAATATTTTTTCCTCCTTTTCAGTAAGATGTCTTTGCATTTTGTTGACAGTTTTTTTTTTGCTGTGCAAAAGCTTTTAAGTTTAATTAGGGCCCATTTGTTTATTTTTTTAGTCTTTTTTTAACATCTTTATTGGAGTATAGTTGCTTTAAGATGGTGTGTTAATTTCTGCTGTATAACAAAGTGACTCAGCTATACATATACATATATCCCCATATCTCCTCCCTCTTGTGTCTCCCTCCCACCCTCCCTATCCCACCCCTCTAGGAGGACACAAAGCACTGAGCTGATCTCCTTGTGCTATGCAGCTGCTTCCCACTAGCTATCTATTTTACATTTGGTAGTGTATATATGTCCATGCTACTTACTCTCTCACTTCGTCCCAGCTTACCCTTCCCTTTTCCCATGTCCTCAAGTCCATTTGTTTATTTTTGCTTTTTCCTTTGCCTTAGGAGACAGATCCAAAAATTTTCTATGATTTATGTCAGAGTGTTCTGCCTGTAATTTCTTCTAGGAGTTTTATATTTTCTGTTCTTACATTTAAGCCTTTAATCAATTTTGAGTTTATGTTTGTATATGGTGTGAGAAAATGTTCTAATTTTATACTCTTACATGTTGCTGTCCAGTTTTCCCAGCACCACTTATTGAAGAGGCTGTCTTTTTTCCATTGTATATTCTTGCCTCCTTTATCAAAGATAAGGTGACCATATGTGTGTGGGTTTATCTCTGGGCTTTCTATCCTGTTCCATTGATCTATGTTTCTGTTTTTGTGCCAGTACTGTACTGTCTTGATTACTGTAGCTTTGTAATATAGTCTGAAGTCAGGGAGCATGATACCCCCAACTCTGCTCTTCTGTCTCAAGATTGCTTTGGCTATTCAGAATCTTTTGGGTTTCCATACAAAGTTTAAGATTATTTGTTCTAGCTCTGTGAAAAATGCCAGTAGTATTTTGATAGGGATTGCATTGAATCTGTAGATTGCCGTGGTAGTACAGTCAGGCCTCTGTTTTCTTGATTTTCCTTCTTTTCGTCACAAAAAGTTAGGCATTTTAGAAATTTCTTTTTTCCCCCCAAATAAATTGCTTCAAATTATTTTGTAAGCTGTGGTCATAGCTCTTCAATATGAAAATAAATGAATTGATAGAAGTCACATTCTAGTTTGTGTTCTTGGTCCTTTAGTGTCCATTGATTCTTCTTGCCTATTAACTGGCTACTCTCAGGGCTGCTTGTATTTAGTGAATCTAAATATGTTCTTTTAAGACTTTTCTGAAATACCACCTTGATTTTTATCCCCAAATAAAAATTAAACATCATAAAGTTAGTTTTAATTTTAATTTAAAATATCCAAGTAAATTAGAAGAAGAAGTAGGAAAAGGACAGTTATTTGCAAAGATGATTGTAAATATGATATTCACTCTGTCATTTGATGCAACACAGTAAAAAGGCATTGAGTTGAGGTCATAGAGACCCACCCCAAGCCTGACCTTTTCCCATCTTGGCAATTTTCCTCTTCCCTCCAAAGGTCCACAGAAATTAAACTATCTAGAGAAAATGTAATAAGAACATAGCATTTCAGGGAACACCTCACTGAAACAGGTTTCATGTGAAAGATTTGCTTTCCTTAATTTCAATGTTAGGCTAGATTTTTTAAAATTCTTAATAGAGAAAGCCTTTGATGAGTGAGGTGTGAAGGCAGGGAAAGCCTCCTTTTTCACCTTTCAGCTTTGCCCTGTCCATCTACCCCTGTACTTCCGCCTTGCACCTCAGGCTTTTGTGCTCACCTCTGTGTATCCTTGGCGCTGAGTTTGGAGCTCTCCTCATTCCGAAGAATACAGCAATGACCTCTTTTTCCTTTGAAGAAAGATACTTTGCAAGTCCAAACATTTATTCCCACTCAACTAATGTAAGTTCCATACACTGAATTCCATTATGCATATTTTGATTTGGGTTGCTCTACATTCAAATTGCAGCTTTGTCCAGGTGAACATATTTAGGGGGGAAAAAAACCTCTGGACATTGACCAGGAAGTTGCCTGGAGAGCCGAAGAGAAAAATAGATGAATCAAAATAAGGAACGCCTGGGAAGGGAGCCTAAAGTCCCTAGACCCACCCTTCAGTGTCTGCTGGGAGAGGCGTTGGCCTGGAGGTCAAAGGAAGGCTGGACAACTTGAGAAATATCCACAGCACAGAATGGGTCTTGTCAAAGATTTTCCACCACAAGTAACCAAGTTACTTTCTGTCTCTGGCTCCACTTGGGAACCAGAAAGTCAATTGAACATTTGGTTAGAGAATCAGTCACAGGGGAACCAATGTCTCTTATTACACATAAAATCTACTTTGGAGCACAGTTAATTCACAACCAATCATTAGGCCCACTGGAGAGGAAGACCTTGAAAGATTTCAGTCTAGCAAGAAGCGATAAAATGGAAGTTGAGTGTAATACTCATTATTGCTACTTCAAGATGTATATAATGTCATTGGCATTTTAAAAGTAGGGTGCTGTCTTTATTATTTAAGTGTCTATTTTAAAATGTGGTTGTTGCCCTGAGGACCGCCGCCCCCCCCCCCCCCCCCCCCGGCCAATCATATCCCAGGGCCTTGCAGCCAGCTGGCCAGGGGCCAGCCCTGCCAACAGTGCACCCACAGTAGTTGCTCTGCTACAACAGAAGGACCCACACAGTCCAAGCAGGGAGCACTGCAAGTGCATATGGCTCTGGTGACCAGAGGAGAGTGTGCTGCTGGGCCCCAGAGGAGGTCTCCTACATAAGGCCACTTCTCCAAGATGAGGAAACACAGCTGACTGACCTACCACAGAGAAATAATACCGAGAACTGGGCAAAATGAGACAGCAATATGTTTCAGACAAGGAGACAAGATGACACCTCAGAAAAGGAACTGGACAGAAGTGGAGATAAGCAATCTATCTACCCAATTAAGAGTTCAAGGTGGGCTTCCCTGGTGGCGCAGTGGTTGGGAGTCCGCCTGCCGATGCAGGGGACACAGGTTCGTGCCCCAGTCTGGGAGGATCCCACATGCCGCGGAGCGGCTGGGCCCGTGAGCCATGGCCGCTGAGCCTGCGCTTCTGGAGCCTGTGCTCCGCAACGGGAGAGGCCACAGCAGTGAGAGGCCCGCGTACCGCAAAAAAAAAAAAAAAAAAAAGAGTTCAAGGTACCGATCATAAAAGATGATCACCCCACAGAGGAGAACGGATGAACATAGTGACAGTTTCAACAGAGAGACAGTATAAAGGAGAACCGCACAGTGCTGAATAATAGGATAACTGGAAAAAAAATGTTGATGAGATTTTCATAGCTTCACTCCTGGCTTTGGTCCTGTATGCATGGTTTTTCCCCTGGCATCCTAAATTTGTAGCCACAGGGTTTTGGGGGGGACCTTGCCCCTCCTACCAGTGGGAAGTGATTACAGGTTAGAGGGGGTTGAAACTCCCCTACTGTCTTTCCCCGGTCAGCAGGCCAGGTGGGAGCTGAGCACAACTTGGGGAGCAGAGTTGACTCAGTGTCTTATGGAATGAGCTTAGGGGGAGGCGTTGTGAAAACACAGAGGAAACAATTTTCTGTTTCCCAGTTCCCACTTCATAATTCAGCAGACAATGTGCCTTCATGGATTGATAATACAGTCCTCTCACTGATGGACAGGTTGGAAAAGTTTGCTTGGCCCAGATCTGGGAGTCAGGAATGTACTGTGTGCCGAGTACGTTTCAACTCCTCTTTGAAGAAAAAGGAAAGTTTCCACACTGACCTAGTTTACGTGGCTGCTGTTAAATATCCCTGTTAGTGAAAACAGAAATTCGGATGTAAATAGAAGAGGCTACCAAACTCCTAAATCATCTATTAATTTGTTTTTTCAAACTTCATTCCATTTACTTTGTCTCACAATGCAATTGTTGCTATGAGGCCGCCTTAGCTACACCTAGTAGCTGAATCTGCAAGTACCGCAAAGCTGTACTTCCTTCAGAAGGATTTTGTTTGATTAATTTACACTCTTGGGTGACATTTCTCTGTTGAGTAGGAGGGAAAAAACTAGCGTAATCTAACCACATTACCCACATCACGGATGGGGAAATGGAAGGAGTGTGTTGTAAGTGATTTATTTGCCTCATTACTTAAGTGAAGATGTTTCTAAGCTTAGGTTTTACCTTGTTCTCTAAGAATTTTATGAGGAAGATATTTTAGATTATGGTAGTTTGATGTTCTTTTAAGTCTGGTACTGCAGGCTGAAGCTCTGTTTTCTGCCAAATGTGAAATAGTAGAGCAGAATAAAACCATGTGCGTTATATTATAAAAATTGTATCTGATGGATGTTCATGTTTAGAAAAATCAAGCTCACCATTTGTAGGTATGGGTGACACAACCCTTTGCCAAATGAAGTTGGTTTCATCATAACTGCTTGCCTTTGTTTTATTTTCATATCTCTAGTAAACTCGATTTGGTTACACTTCAAAACTATTCAATGGAAATTTGTAGTATGGACCCTGGCTCTTGTAATTTTAGAGGAATTTCCTCAGTTTTCACATCTGTAAAGTGGAAATGTTCATAATATTCATAATAATCATTTCCTAGAGTTATAACAATCAAATCAAAGTGTCTGGAAGTATATCATAAGCTGTAAAAAATTTAATAATTGTAAGGATTTTATAAGCATGGATTTGCTTTAAAACAATAGTGTTCTTAGGAATATGCTATATTAATTACTGGAGGTACCAGAGAATTTTCCAGAGGGTCCAAACTTGTGTCCAAAATTCAAGTCCTAGTAAAGACACATATTTTAATAATAAAAGGCACTTGTCATGACATTCCTACATCTAGATTTAAAAGGACATAAGTAGGGACTTCCCTGGTGCCTGCCAGTGCGGGGGACATGGGTTTGATCCCTGGTCTGGGAAGATCCCACATGCCGCGGAGCAACTAAGCCCATATGCCGCAACTACTGAGCCCATGCGCCACAACTACAGAAGCCTGCGAGCCACAACTACTGAAGTCCGTGTGCCTAGAGTCCGTGCTCCGCAACAAGAGAAGCCACCGCAATGAGAAGCCCGTGCACCGTAACGGAGAGTAGCCTCCGCTCGCCACAACTAGAGAAAGTCCGCGTGCAGCAACGAAGACCCAACACAGCCAAAAATAAATAAAATTTTTAAAAAAGGACCTAAGTAAACATTGTTTTTTTTTTTTAATCCAGGAAAAGCTTCAAGATTTTCTTTTGCTTTTGGTATTTGCTAGGTGTAGTTGGGAAGAGGAGTAGTAAATAGGAGTCACTGCAAGACTGATCCTTTTGTGTCTGCAGAGAGATTTACACACCACAGAACTAGGAGATTATCACCTGAGAAGACATTGGAAGCATGCGAGCAGACAGCACTGCATATATTCTGAATGGCCCTTGTAACATTCCTCCACATAAATTAAGGACACGCCCAGTTTCAAATGATGAAAGTTTTCTCCCACCATTCTCAAGGGGAGTTATTCAAATTTATTAGTTTTTTCCCCCGTAGTACCTGCCAAAGTTTATGAGTAAATAAATACTCAGGTTGTTGAGCAGTGGTTGTTCCCTGGGGCATGGAGTGTAATACAGTTTTAAGTGCAAGTCCATCCTAGCCTCTAAGTAGCCAGGAAAAACAGGTGCTGGACTTCAAAGAGATTCGGAAGCAATCCTGGCCAGGTGTCGTCTACTTTTCCAGCCCTTATCATCATGTGGCATGTGCATGGGACTGCCGTAGAAAAGCAGCCCACTTGCAGAACCAAGTGGGTTTTTAATTATTCATATGCAATGCAGATCTGTTGATGCAAAAAACATGCTCTCCTGATGTGGCCATGGAATCATCACTTGCTTCTTTCACAATTCCTAAAATCTTGTATTCTGGTGGTATTTGGGCAGATCTCATCTCAACCTGCAGCAGCCTGTGCTGGCCAGTGAGGTGTCTGAAAATGGTTTCAAGTATCCATAATTTCAACAGACTCTTTGACAGTCTTCCCCCTTAGTACATATTGAGAAGAGTACGAACAACCACCAAGTTGTGCCCCATCTTCTTCTTTCTTTTTTAATTTTAATATCAAATTTGTACTTTGTTTATTAACAGAAGTATAAAGCCATGAGCCATGCAAGGAATGAATAAAGATTATTCTGGGTAGGCTTGTGTCCCACGTGAATGCCTTTGTTTTTTTCCTTTCATATTTTGACCCGTTTGGGTGTGAATATTCTCTTTGACTGTATTACATTTTTCTTATAAGAGATATGAAAAATGGTTAAGTCTTTATACTAATAAATGTGTTAAGACATCCTCAGCAGCAATATTCACAGCAAGGAAGTGTTGGTGGATGTGTGTGTGTTTTTTGTGGTTTTTTTTTTTGTTTTTTTTTTGCAAATAACCTTCCTTTGTCCACTTAGTAATTTCCTTCCAGGTTTCTGAAAGTGTCACCTGTAGATGATATGTATGGGTGGATGGAGCAAAGTGATGGAGATATTTGTGCCAACCTGATAAGTCAAAGAGTTGGCAAGTTTCTCTCAGATGCCCTACTGTTTTTGACCCTGCCAACTGGGCCGAAACTGGGCCGAAAGACCTGGCAGAAGGGCTGCTGCCTCTGCGAAGTGATTTCTGTGTAGTCAACTCACAGAGATGCGACGGGCTTTGGAGAATATTTGGATGAAGTTGGTGGCGGTTTTATTGCTACCATCTGATTCTGCTTTGGGCCTGAAGCAGCTTTGCCACTTTGTGACCAATGGAAAAAAAATGCCGTTACCGTAATGGAGAATGTTGACAGTTGGTAGCAGTTTCCTGTTGCATCTCAGAAATCATCTGAAACGTCATACTTTGAAGAACAAAGCATTCTATTGATGTTGGTTTGGCTCCGAGACATTGATTACTTATTCTAATTTGAAATGATATTGTCCATCAGGAGAATGGGCAAGAGGAACTAACAGAAGGGAGCAGTGTGAGGGTGTGTCGAGGTCCCCTTGCCCCCGGCGTCCATTTGGGTCTTACGGTCCTGCCACACTATGGGCCCGAGGGAGGCAGAGGGTCTGTCTTGTTTACTGCTTTTTTCTCCAGAACTTAGTGCAGCGCCTGGTGTAGAGTAGGAGCTGAGTTTGTTGACTGAATAAATGAATGAATGGCATAAATGGGGAAACCACATAGGAAAGACATTCTGGGAGCAGCTGCAAGAATAAGCAATTCACACAGTCAATTGCATTTCGTGTAGTTTTTTCTGATTCGTTGGTTTTCAAAGGCCGAAAAGTATAGGGAAAATCTCACCGGACTCCAGTTATTACATGGTTGTCATTTACTTATGATGTGGATGGACTGAGGGCATCCTTTCTCCATCCTAGCACCTCTTGTGTTGTGTCTTGGATGTCACCGTCAGCCACCACTTTGTCCCCTTGTTGATGCTGTTCTCTGCTCCTCAGAGATACCCAGTATTGGTGGACATTAGGATAATTTCCATTTTTGTTAAACACTTCTGCTAGTATTCCTGTCAAATAGATTCTATGAGGCAGGATTTGACACTTTTTGAGTCATGCCTATGACACTTTTTTTAGAAGCTCCATAATTGACTTCTAGAAAGGTTTTGCCAATTTACATGCTCACCATGGGCATAAACTAGTACAGAGTTATGAAAATAAGGTAACATTTTGGACTTATTGGAGGATAATTACAAGTAACTAAAAAGTAACTGCTCGTAAGCTCACAAAAATTTTGAGGACAAGAGAGTCCTTATATTTTATATTTTCCACTATACAGAATTGATCTCTTGAGTCAGGAAGTCTCTTACCTTTTATACTTTTCCCCATTACCTTAGGCATATATCCAGGGGCTTTTGGAGGAAGAAAAAGTAACCCTTTCCTATGAGGATATACTGGTTCCAAAGTGTTTACTGAGATACACAGTGGAAGCTCAAAAGGTATTTACTGAACTCATTCTTGCGGTTCAGCTTTCAGCTACTAACATTATAGGAATAAAGAAAAAAAAAAGTAAGAAAACTAGAGGCTGACATTAAGACAAGAAGAGAGTACCTCTAGAAGGAAGTGGGAGACCAGATTGCTCAGAGGAAGAAGGACACGCCACCAATGGGCAGTTGGTCTAATGTGTGTGATGGGGTGGAGGTGGTAGCAGGAAGTCTTAGTGTAGAAAATTGGTACACGGATGTGCTATATTAGAAAGGAGATAGTGATGCAACTGGATCGTTAAAGCAGAAACTTGTAAGGCAAGGTGGAATAGGAAAAGAGGATTTCGGAATTTGAAAGAAATGTGACATTTCTTTGTAGATTTGTACTTAGGTTGTTGAGGTTAGTATGTATGGCCAGTCCAGATAAAGAAGACCACCAAGTCATCATGGAAAGGGAGGAAGAAATGGGGACTCATATCTCTGCCCAGCTTAGCTCCTTTTTAGGGTACAACTGAGGTGGGTAGAGAGATATGGTTAGGTTTGTCTACATAATGGGAAATACCGGATTAAAAAATAATATGGAGCTATTCTTGACAATCAAATTGGCTGCATTCCGTAGAATGCCGACAAAGTCAATTCCTGAAATCTCTTCCATTCTGTGGTAAAACATAAGTGATGGGGAAGTTTAGTTTACGTGGCTTTATCATTAGACAGGATAATGACAGTTCTGCTGTGGATTTACAGGACAGGGACTACTACAACTAGAAATACCTGTAACTAGACTACTGGTGCCGTTCAGGTCCATCTGTATCCTAATGAGGATGAACATCACCTCCCCAGTGATGACCAAATAATGGCAGTCCTGGATCAATGTGCTCACTCACTCGGGTCTAACTGTGAGTCATAATGGGAAGATTGAGTTTACTTCCCCCCCCCCAAATTTATTTATTTGGTTGTGCTGGATCTTAGTTGCAGCAGGGGGGCTCCTTAGTTGTGGCTTGCGGGCTCCTTAGTTGTGGCATGTGAACTCTTAGTTGCGGCATGAGTGTGGGATCTAGTTCCCTGACCGGGGATCGAACCCGGGCCCCCTGTATTGGGAGCGCGGAGTCTTAACCACTGCGCCACCAGGGAAACCCCTTGAGTTTACTTATAATTTTGAGAAGGTAAATGTGTTTGTAAGAGCTATAGAAAAGCCCAGAATTCCTTTCCACTAAATTAGCTGCATTCTTGGACATTGTAATCCTATCACACACTCTGTCTCACAGCAGAAGTAGAAGCAATTAGGAGACTTTGAATTCTTTACCCGTGACTTTGAGGCAGTTGATTTAACCTGTCTGAGAACACAGTTCCTCATCTGCAAAATGGAAATAATGTCTCCTTCCAGTCACAGGGTTGTTTGAGGGCTCAAAATGGTAAAGGAGGTAAAAGCTTAAGTACTGCAAAATTGCTGGGCACTTTTTAATTTTAAATTAATTTGTATTCATAAGTCAGTTTTTT